>NW_028270145.1:83913424-84221639 GCF_037043375.1 Chiloscyllium plagiosum | reverse complement strand
TCTCAATGTTTCCCTTCACTTGAGGCAGAGTGATCTTCAAGTTAAGCCACCATGGGATGTCTGTCTCTAATGAGAGAACAACCCTGTGGGCCTCTAGGATTATGGTGACTTTGACTTTATTCCAATTGTATGCTTACCTCCAAGGTACATGCAGGTTAATACAGCTGGCCAATAGCTGAAATGGAAGTTGCACATTTCAGATTAAAGCTGCACTGTTTTGTTGGGCTGTTGGGATTGGAAAAGTGACTGTTCTTAGGTATTTGAAAGCAGTAAATCAGAAGGGGCAAATTCGAGTGAGGGAAGAAATCCATAGCAAAAAAACTCCACAGCCACAGCATTAGCAGCTTGCCTCTTCTGCCACATAGCAAGACAGGGTGAGAAGGCCCACCGTCATTCTCATTGACTCTGGTTGCTGTGGATTCATTCACAATCAACGGCCAACAGCCGCTGTCTCCACGCAGGTGTTCTAGTCACATGCTGGTTCTGGTCTTCCTTCTGTCCTACATGACAGAAACTGAATGCCAGTCGTAGTGTGGCATTTTCTTTGTCCAATGTGTATTCTGTAGTTGAATAGCTAGTGCTATGTGGAGGCAGTAGGAGGTGAATGCGTGGCTGGCAACATTGGCTAATGTGTGTGAAGATGAGTGGAAGTATCTGATATCAGACTTGAATTCTGATTGCCAAGGAGCTAGTTAGGTGGGTGATAGAAACATCGAACAGCATGAAAGATTGGTTGTGTGATAAGCAGGAGATGTGTGATGATATACACAGTGCTTTGGGGTCAGTCAACAGGAATTGACCTCCTTGCCCATCTGTTCCCATTTCAATTGGAGGGTGATCCATGCAGGCTTTCTACAGCAATATAGACCAGGAATTTCAATTCTGTGCTGGGAACATAGTTACCAATTTACTTTCAAATCCCAAATCCAAACAGTATGCTCTTAGCACATGCAATCAATTTTTAAAGGTCCAGGTTAATTATTGGAAGGAACCAAGCTCCTCTCCCAATTCTGAGCCAGCGGAGCCTTGATCAGTGATGGATCAGTGACCCCACTGATCAAGGTGTGAGCTGTTGGTTTGTAAAGGAGAAAGAGAGGGCATTACACCAATATGAAGTTACCCTCAAAGGAAGATGTCAGTTTTTAACGTAGAAAATTTAAAGTGACTGTAATAGCATCAATTCAACTCCAAATTCTCTTGAATTTGATGAAATGTTTCCTCTACTGCGCGTCTTGTCTGGAGAAGAGGAGATGTTGGAATAGTGGAAATATTTGTAATCCAGAGCTGAGTCTAATGCTCTTACAGCAGCTGCTGGACTTTAAATTTAATGAATAAATCTGGAATTGAAAGCTGATCTCACTTACTATGACATCAAACTATTGTCAATCACTATAAAAACCCATCTGGTTCATTAATATCCTTGAGGGAACAATTCTGCTCATCCTTACTTGGTCTGACCTAAGTGTGATTCCAGACTCATCATAATGCTGTTTAATGTCCTCTGAAATACTCCAAACAAGCCAGTCAGTTCAAAATTAAAAATGGGCACAAATGCTGACATTGCCCACATCCCATAAAAGAATGAATTAAAATAATATAATTTGCAGATTTTGTCTTTTGATTCATTGTTGTTCATCTGAAGAATTTGTTTGAATTTGCAATCAATACTGACAATGTCAATAATATCTAGAAGTCTAATATCTTAAAGCATTATCCTTCCATATCATAAATGTGCATATGAATGTGAAACAGTGCAGACTGAAGGAATGAAAGCCTGATTTTGCTGACTGCTGTGAGGGTTGTAAGTGTAATGAATTTGACCCAGTTCCAAGTGGCTTATGTCCACGAAACTCTCTATAATATGACACTAATTATCACTAAATTGGCAATCTCTTTTAGGTACTATAAGAGTAGTTGGGACAGAAAATAGAAATGTCATATTGATGCAGTAGAAGATTATCACTAGGAAGAGCAATGAACTTGATTCCATATATCACACCATACCTGGCTGAGCAGTAGTTAATGGTGACATTGAGTCAAAAGAGTCAAAAGCTTCTTACTCTCATAATCATGAAAGGGGGAGGAAAATCTTAAAGAAAACAAATTGAAAATATCAATTTTTCAAAACTGAAGACAAAGTTTTTTTTTAATGAAGGTAAAGCAAAGAGGTAATTGCGGCACCGTTTTCCAAGCAACAAAAGAGTAATGTATGAAATTTCCCATTTTGGGAAAAAAAAAGATTTTGCCATCAAAATCAAGTTTCCGTTTTCATCAAAGATTTAGGGCATTGCTCCGTTCTGTTATAAATATGACCTACAAATGTGAAATTACAATAAACACAGTACAAAGAAGGAAGTGGCCTTTATGTTGCCTCAGATAAAAAAAAATTCTTCACAATTGATTTAATTCATTTAGAGGTTTAGTTATCTGCTTAAGTGTAAACAACCTCTTTTATTGCAAATACAGTTATTGACCTCTGTATTAAGGTGGGAGAAAGTGAGGACTGCAGATGCTGGAGATCAGAGCTGAAAAATGTGTTGCTAGAAAAGCGCAGCAGGTCAGGCAGCATCAAAGGAGCAGGAGAATCGACGTTTCGGGCATAAGCCCTTCTTCAGGAATCACCTCTGTATTAAGG
Organism: Chiloscyllium plagiosum; assembly: GCF_037043375.1. NCBI lineage: Eukaryota > Metazoa > Chordata > Chondrichthyes > Orectolobiformes > Hemiscylliidae > Chiloscyllium > Chiloscyllium plagiosum. Next base: position 84,219,004 of record NW_028270145.1, on the reverse strand, counting down.
TGTCTTCTGATAGTGATCCATGAAGCAAGAAACCTCTAACACCATAATTGTTGCAACAACCATACAATCTTACTGTAAAAGTGTAACTTTATGAGTCAACAAAATCTGTACAAAGAATTGTTTATCGTTCACGCTTTAATTGTGTACTATGCATAGAGTGGATACATTTGGAAATTAAAATAATAAAATAGCTTAATGTAAAATGCATTTAGATTGAAAATAAAATTGAAAAGAAAACAAAAATAAAACATTTCTAACAAGGCGCATCTTGCTTGTTTTTGAAGGAGACAAGCTATGGTGGGCAGATCAAGCATCTGGATGGATTGGAATCTGCAATAAAGTGGATGGTTCAGAGCCTGTCATCATGCGGAAAAATATTGCAACTGTATTGCATATGAAAGTCTATGGGAAAGAGATGCAGCAAGGTAAGAAAAAAGCCAACAAGACATAAAGGGCAAAGAATGGCTTTGGACGGAAGACATTTGTTTTCATTGGGATTCAATTGTCCAATGAATTAATTCAATAAGTGATTGACAAGAAAATTTAGAATGACGGAGTAAATTACTGCAGATTCTGAAATTGTATTATAAAAAATAAATGCAGGAGATCAAAGGGGGTCAGACAACATCCATGGAAAGAGAGCAACCTACCATGTTACATCTTGATGACTTCGTCAGAACAGAAGTGTGGAGGGGGCAGCATTTATGCTCTATTTTGGGGGGGGAAGGTGCTGTGTGGAGGTGCTGTGTGGAGGTGATAGAGTGCTGGTGGAGAAAATATGTTGTTAGTTCAGATTAAGTGAATGGAATGTGAGAGTGGCAGAACAATTGTGTGTCTAACTGACGAGACAGTCCCACTAGGGTGGAGGGAGGGAAGAGAGGATATGGTGACAGAGAATGTAACAAGTAAAGCCAAGGGAAGAAATGGGAGTTGATTTTAAATTTAAAGGTTTTGAGCTCAATATTGGGTCCAAAAGGCTGCAAAGTGTCTAGTTTGGAGATGGGATGTTGTTCCTCCAGTTTGCACTGTGATTCACTGGAACACTGCAGCATGCCGTGGACAGACATGGCATACGAGCAGAATGCTGTGTTAAAATGACCAGCTACAGGAAGGTTGATGTTATGCTTGCACACAGACCGGGGGTGTTCTGCAAAGCTGTCATCCAGTCTACATTTGGCTTTTCCAATTTAGAATAGGCCACATTGGGTACAGTGAATATAATATAAAAGGTTGGAGGAGGTACAGGTGAAATGCTACTTCACTTGGAAAGACTGTTTACGTCCTTGGATGATGAACAGGGAGGAGGTGAATGGGCAGGTGCTGCACCTTCTGCAGTTACATGGGCAAGTGCAGTGGAAAACAGAGTTGGTATTGATGGTCGTGGAATGCTGTGCCTGAAGTCAACAAAGTATAAACAAGAATTATTTTAAGGTGGTCATGACTGGGCAAAAATAAACCAGTTACTCTATCATCAATAATAGGATATGCTATCAGTAATTCCCCCTACTACTATTCATTTAAAGAGAACAAAGAAAATGTAGAGTCAATAAAAATAGACTGTCAGTTTACTGAGAACAACAAATCAGTGAAAATTAAACAGATATATCAAAATATGCTGCATAAAAACATAAGGAAGAATTTTCAAAAAGACTCATAAATTTTTAAATCACAGGACAAATCTACTTTAATTTTTCAAGGATGTAATTCCTAAAGTTGACAAAGAAGGGTATATGGATGTGATTTACTTGGACTTTCAGAAGGCTTTCAATACTGTTCTACATAAGAGATTAGCATGAAAAACTAAAGCACATGGGATTGAGGGAAATTTACTGACGTGGATTGAAAATTGAGTCAGCAGACAGGAAACAAAGTTTGAAAACTTGGTTGGCAGACAGGAAACAAAGTTTAGGAATAAATGGGTCTTTTTTTGACTGGCAGCAGTGACTCATGGGATACCAAAGGCATCAGTGCTAGGACCCCAACTATTTACAGTATATTTTCACAATTTGGATGTGGGAACTAACGTAATACCGCCAGTTTGCAAATCACAGAAAGTGGGGTGGGAAGGTGAACTGTGAGGATGATGCAGAAATGATGTCAGTGTGATTTGGTCACATTGAGTGATTGTGCAAATGAATGGAGGATGATGTATAATGTGGATAAATGTGAGATTATCCAATTTGGTAGCAAGCAAAAGGATATAGATTATTATCTGAATGGTGATAGATTGGGAAAAGGGGAGGTACAATGACACCTGATTAGCCTTGTACACCAGTCATTGAAGGTAAGCATGCAAGTGCAGCAGGCGGTGAAGAAAGCAACTGTTGGTCTTCAAAGCAAGAGGACTCAAGCACAGGAGCAGAGATGTTTTGCTGCAAAAGTACAGACCACACCTAGGTATTGTGTGCCATTTTGGTGTCTGTTTCTATGGAAGGATGTTCTGGCTATGGAGGCAGTGTAACAACATGGGGCGGCACGGTGGCACAGTGGTTAGCACTGCTGCCTCGCAGCGCCAGAGACCCGGGTTCAATTCCCGACTCAGGCGACTGACTGTGTGGAGTTTGCACGTTCTCCCGGTGTCTGCGTGGGTTTCCTCCGGGTGCTCCGGTTTCCTCCCACAGTCCAAAGATGTGCAGGTTAGTTGAATTGGCCATACTAAATTGCCTGTAGTGTTAGGTAAGGGGTAAATGTAGGGGTATGGGTGGGTTTCGCTTCGGCGGGTCGGTGTGGACTTGTTGGGCCGAAGGGCCTGTTTCCACACTGTAATGTAATCTAATCTAAAAAAAAACGGTTAATTAGACTGTTGCCTGCCATAGCAGGATTGACGTATAGATCAATTAAAATTGTATTCACTGAGGTTTAGAAGAATGAGGAGAATAAAATAAAACTCCATATAATTCTAACAGGAATAGGCAAGAAGGATGTTCCCAATGTTCTGGGAATCCAGAACCAAGGGTCACAGTCTAAAGGTAAGTCACAGGCCAAAGGAAAGATTTCTTCACACAGAGAGTAATGAGCCCATTGAATTTTTTTGCCACAGAGAATGGTTGAGACAATAACATTGATTTTTTTTCAGGAAGGTTAGATATGGTTCTTAGGGCTAAAGAGATCAAAGAGTACAAGGAAAAAATATGACCAAGTTATTGGATTAGATGATCAGCCATGATCATATTGAATGTTGTGGCAGAGTGGAAGGGCTGAATTACTGCTCCTATGCTCTATGTTTCTGTACATCTAAATTGTTAACTCATTGAATTTTCATTCCCTCAAAGGTTATTGACATGAAAATTTAACTCTGTTTCTCTCTTCATCTACTGCCTGACATGTTAAGTATTGTTTCAACATTTATCATTGTTAAGTCATGGAGTTTATTTTATCTAAACTTAATAGTTTTAAATATGCCCTGCATTAGAAAGAAGATGAGAAATTATAAAACCTTTAGAGGAGGAAACATGAATGATCCCTGCTGTGTTCTGTAGTAGAGTCCTGGTATTTGTACATTCTCATTCCATCCAGTCTTGTAGTTAGGTGTTTACCTTCTTTGCAAGCTGAAATTAGGATTTTTTTTTCCTCCATGGTATTTAGAAATGTAAAATAAAGTAAAATTTGAGCAGTCTCAACTAATACTCCCTAAGAATTTTTGGCGGATATGGACCTCTAAGGATCATAAGAGAAGTACAATTTATGTGAGAATGTGGCTTTTAGGAAACCTGCTCTTTGAGTGAATACTAGCAGCTAAAATAATGAAAGGCTTAATGATTTTGGAATAGCCTGATTAATTGCACTAGTTTCAGGAGTTCTAAGGGCCATGTAAAGTCACCATAGTCCTATTGGACCAGAGGGCTACTCTCTCATTAGGAAAAGATGGCTAGTTGCAATTTAACCTGGGGATCACCACACCTTAGGCAAGGGGAAAGGTGAAGAAGGAGAACCCTTCATGGTCACCTCAGCGTGTGGGAATTGAACTCACACTGTTGGTTATATCCTTCCTGATGAAGGGCCTATGCTCGAAACATCGATTCCCCTGCTCCTCGGATGCTACCTGACCTGCTGTGCTTTTCCAGCACTACATTTTCGACTGTTGGTCTCACCCTATATTGCCAATCTGCTCTTCGGCCATATGAACTAAATAATACACCAAGGGACATGTATCTGGGAAACAAAAGTTCATGAACAAGATTATATTGTCGGACATATTATGTTTTGATAAGCATAGGCAGTGAACACAGTTGTGTGAAGGCATTCTAAAAGGGAGCTAAACATGTTCTTGAACGTAGCCAGGACCTCAACATATGGAAGCAACATGGATTATTAGGGATATATCACTCAGCCTCAATGATCTCCTTTATTTTTTTTGGCTTGGAGAGAACTTCCCAGTGCTGGTTAGTTCTAAGATTTTTAAGGTATTTTGTAAAATATTCTTCTGGTAGAATTCTGAGCGATTGCAAGGGAATTTGATGTACTGTTAGGGATGACAGGCAGAGGGAATCAGAGAATTTGGAGGAAAGCTGAGGAGTCGTGTACTTGTTCACTTCCCGAGGCCATGATATCTAATAGTAATGGGGGAGGTAGAGGGCATTCTTCCTGCCCAGAGGCTAATACATCTTAGCCTGAAGTGACAAATTGAGGGCTGTTATGCAAGAGATTCAGGACCCTGGAGAAATCCAGCGATAATGTAATGGAGCTGCATGTCATAATGTATAATTAGCATCCATATTGTGAATTTTGATCAAAAAACACTCACCAATTCTAATTTGATTGTGAAAATTTGCTCATCCCTTTTTACTCCAGGATCATGTAAGTAAAATATTGTGGATGCTAGAAAATTGAAATAAAGACAAAAAATACTGGAACTATTCATGTTCATTCATGAGAAGAAAAAAAGAGTTCATGACTGAGATTGATTAATCATTCAGGAAGAATCGCATTAGGACCATTTGGACAGAGAGCTACAAAATCCTAAGATAAATATTTTTGTTATGACCCTGAATGTTGCTTTCAATGGTGAATAAGAACTTTAAATGGTATTCCTGTCTCCTCACTCAAATTTAATCAATGCACCAACCAGGCAATCGTCTAGTGGTATTATTGCTAAAATATTAACCTAAAAACTCAACTAATATCCAAGTGACCCAGGTTCAAATTCTGTCAAAGCAGATGGTGGAAATTGAATTCTATTTTCAACATTTGAAAGGCAGGGTTTAGAGAGATATGGGCCAAATCCTGGGAAATTGAACAGGCCAGATTGGAATGTCTGGTTGGTGTAGACGAGTCAGACCAAAGGGTTTGTTTCCGTGCTGTATGACTATAACTTGCTTGTTCAAATACATCTGACAAAAGGTAAAGCTTTCCTGTCTGTAGAACAATTTATTTTGTGAGGTTAAAAAGACCAACATGCTACAAAAAGATCATTACCATTTTGCTATGATAGCACAATGATCATAAATTTTAATGCTAGATAGTAACCGTACCATTACTACGGTTTGATGTAATGCTCCATTATTCTAGCAAAATGTGCTTTTCAGAGCTATTTGATGTAGAAAGTTCAGTTCCAATTTCAAAAGAAGTTAGACTATTCATCAATCACATTGACATAGATCACTGTACAGTCAAGAGAAGTCTCATTATTCGTGTAGAAGGAAGCTAACTGAAGCATTGGTAGGCTCCTGAACATTGATTTTATATGCCTCATTTAGGTACTAATCTGTGTAGTGTGAACAACGGTGGATGCTCCCAGCTCTGCTTGCCAGTCTCAGAAACAAGGAAAACATGCAAGTGCACTGTGGGATATCAGCTACGCAGTGATAAAATGTCATGTGAGGGTAAGTGTTATTGTCAACTGAAGGAAACAACAGCTTTTCTGTGTGAGGAAAGGAATTAACTTCTTTTTATCCTGATTCTAGTTAGAGAAGCTCAACTACCTTTGGTGCTGGTAATCAGGATAGCCATATAGTATCAGCTTCCTGCTGTTGCTCTTTCAGCTCATTTACCTTCACTGAGGTCCTTCTCCATTTGAAACCAGACAAAAGTGTAATTGGTACCTATTCCCAAAAAATCCAGTAACAAATCCCGTCCACCATGAGGTAAATTGAGGGGTTTACATTCTCATGTGCAGCTGATGTGTGGGGAAAAGAATGTTTACCACCTCTGCTTTTGTATCTTCACATAACCCTTGGAAGGCACAGTGACAAATGATGTGAGAAGCAGCTTTAAAACAATAAAACACATCACTCATAAAGATTGCTGTGCTTCTTTCTGTATATACATGTGGCTGTATGTCACAGCAAAAATAAAATTGTAACAACACAGCAGATGGTTAGATGCAGCTATCAGAGGAATACACTGTTTACACAGTAATGCCCTCAATTAATTCTAACATGAAATCTTCCCTGATGAAGGAAAAAGGTGCATTCAGAACATAGTGTAGATGCAGCTTGCGGAGCATAGCAAGAAGTTGATAATTGATAAGCTGAGTTGATTCTATAATCCAGAATGAAGTTAAGGTGTATTAATTTCAATAGAGATCTATTTCTAATTTGAAATGTTTCTATTAAAACAGTTAATTTCCTTTGTAGGGTCATGCAAAAAAATATTTTATACTTAAATTTGAAGCAAATATTTTCCAACGGTAATTGGAATTTGGTTTGTTCCAGATCTATTTTGCATAGTTGTTTCCCCCCTTTTATTTGGTCTGGTAGCTTTGATTGCAAAAGTAAATGTCCAGTGTGAATTTTCTGCTCCATTACTGGTGACAATTGAAAATACACTTTAAATAGCTGAATAAAATGTTCTGCAGTTACTATCAAGAATTTCAGATCACACTGCCTTCACTTCAAAGAATGCTATTGAAATTAGTCATTAAAGGCTCAAAAGGATCTAACGTTGACAAGAAGAGCACACCTTTCCTAAATTATAACTGTAACCAATAGCAATACATTTGTTAAAATAAATTAGAAATATTTTTTGATAGACCAGTTTTGATAGTTGTACAATAAAATTACACTAAGCAGTAAATTTTTATGCCTGGGGCAACTTTTCAACTTTTCACATGCTTGTAAAGAGGTTGTGCAGACCAGTTGGTTGTCATAGAAGCGGTCTGATTTTCACTTCCAATAAAGTGATTATTCATTTACAGTTCTTCATCCAATATAGTGATAGAAGTACTGCTTTAAACTTATAGTAGTAATTGTGGAAAATGAAGCACATTGCATCATACAAAAATATTGATGTTGGTAAAGTGAAAGAGCATTGCAAATTAATACTATTTTGAACTATTTCTGCTCTAATATAACTTGACATCAGTCAAAGTCTAGTCAGAAATGCCTAGATTTGTACATGTTTGAAAACAATATTGTCAAATTATAAATCGTGAAATCAATAGCTAATCAAATCTTATTTTCCCATTTACTTATTTTCTAAGAGAATAACATAAAGAAACATGATTTATTTATTCATTCCTGAAGATGGGCTTATGCCCAAAATGTCGATTCTCCTGTTCCTTTGATGCTGCCTGACTTGCTGCGCTTTTCCAGCAACACATTTTTAAGCTCTGATCTCCAGCATCTGCAGTCCTCACTCTCCTACATGATTTATTTATTGTCTAGGTTTTGAATCTTTCCTGATGTATTCTCTTCATGAAGAAATCAGAGGAATATCACTTGAACCCAATGATAAATCAGATGCCTTGCTGCCAATTTCCGGTACATCGCTTACTGTAGGAATAGACTTCCATGCAGGTTTGTACCATTTTTTGCCGATTTAGTTCATATTTGAAGGATTAATGAATGCATGTTCATTGGAGCAAGATGTAATTTTATTTGTCACAATTAAATTACAGGCTGAAGTATCAGCTATCTTTAAGAGGGAACATATTTTTTAATTACCTATTTGCCAGCATGAAACTTTCCCATGAATCTTTGGCTTGGCTTTTGTTTTATTTTTCCTTATTCATTGAAAGAAGCTTCTATTACAAGTGGGTGTAACTCAAAACAAATTGACAAGCGTTGACTCAGATAAACCCTCGTGTGATTGCTATATGTGACCATAATTAATAAATAGGTGTTTGACTGATGTATTGACTGAAAATTGTAATGAGTATTAATGTACGCTAGATTACTCCTTTTCCTTATTTAAACATGGGTCAAAATCTTTGGCTGACCTTGAAGTAAATTAAAGAAGGGCATTTACGTCTTAAAGTATGACTTTTCATTTTGAATACATAACGCTCCTGTTAATACTGTTACTTTAATCTGCCAATAAATTAGCTTCCTACTTATCTCAAAATGACCAAATAAAACTTAACAAACATCAGCCATGAAGGCAACCAGTCTTTATTTGACTTGGCAATGTAATAAACACAGTAAATGAGGCATATCAGGAATTCCTAAATAGGAAGTCAAAAATGTAATGCATACAGATATTTCATGGTAAACAATATGACAAGAATCTAACACAACAATGATCAAAGTTGTGAAGTGTCATGTTTCTGCAACAGCCACCTCAGTCTCAGTTAGGACGTAAGCCATCTGTACTGCCTGGCTGGAACCCTGATTCCAAAAGGGATTGAAAATGGGCAGAAGAATGAAGCTAAATGAATCAGTCTTTGAGAGAACCTGTGCCATTGTGATGGCTGAAATATTCATTTCTCTGATGCCGCCACAGAAGTGAGCTTAATAGTTGTGTTTTGGGTGCATAATTCTTCTCCCAGAGTAACATTCTCAATACTTAAATGAGAAAATGGGCAAAATTCATACTTTGTTGGGGGGTTGCTGTTTAAGGGAAGATGTGTTGGATAGGCTAGAGGTTATTAAGGTGGGCAAATCCCCAGGACCAGATGGGATCTATCCCAGGTTGCTGAGGGAGGCGAGAGAGGAAATAGCTGGGGCCCTGACAGATATCTTTGTGGCATCCTTAAATACAGGTGAGGCACTGGAGGACTTGAAGATTGCTTATGTTGTCCCCCTGTACAAGAAGGGTAGTAGGAATATTCCGGGTAACTACAGACCAGTGAGCCTGACGTCGGTGGTGGGAAAGTTGCTGGAGAGGGTACTGAGGGATAGGACCTATTTATACTTAGAAAAGAATGGGCTTATCAGTGAAAGGCAGCATGGTTTTGTGCAGGAGAGATCATGTCTTACCAACTTAATAGAGTTCTTCAAGGAAGTGACCAAGTTGATAGATGAAGGAAGGGCTGTTGATGTCATATACATGGACTTTAGTAAGGCATTTGATAAGGTTCCCCATGGTAGACTAATTGAGAAAGTGAAGTCACATGGTATGCAGGGTGTTCTAGTTAGGTGGATAAAGAACTGGTTGAGCAACAGGAGACAGAGAGTAGTAGTTGAAGGGAGTTTCTCGAAATGGAGAAAGGTGACCAGTGGTGTTCCACAGGGGTCAGTGTTGGCGCCACTGCTGTTTGTAATATACATAAATGATCTGGAAGAGGGCACTGTTGGTATGATCAAGTTTGCAGATGACATGAAGATTGGTGGAGAAGCAGAAAGCATAAGGGAGTATCAAAGAATACAGGAGAATATAGATAGTCTGGAGAGTTGGGCGGAAAAGTGACAGATGGATTTCAACCCACACAAATGTGAGGTGATGCATTTAGGCAAGACTAATTCTAGATCGAACTATACAATGAACAGAAGAGCCTTGGGAAATGTTGATGGGCAGAGAGATCTGGGAGTTCAGGTCCATTGTACCCTGAAGGTTGCTGCACAGGTGGATAGAGTGGTCAAGAAGGCATATAGTATGTTTGCCTTCATTGGACGGGGTATTGAGTATAAGAGCTGGCAAGTCATGTTAAAATTGTATAAAACATTGGTTTGGCCGCATTTAGAATACTGTGTACAGTTCTGGTCACCACATTACCAAAAGTATGTGGATGCTTTGGAGAGGGTGCAGAGAAGGTTTACGAGGATGTTGCCTGGTTTGGAAGGTGCTAGCTTTGAAGAGAGGTTGAGTAGGTTAGGTTTATTTTCATTAGAAAAAAAGAGATTGAGGAGAGACCTGATTGAGATTTATAAAATCATGAAGGGTATAGACAGGGTGGATAGAGACAAGCTTTTTCCTAGAGTGAAGGATTCAATAACAAAAGGTCACGCTTTGAAGGTGAGAGGTGGAAAGTTTAAGGGGCATACACACTGCAAATCCCCTATTCCACCCATTCCCCATGAATCCCAACTTCAGAAATCCACTCTGCCTTGAGCCACAGATACCGTACTCCTGGGTCCTCTGTGTTTCAGGGCACCCTACCAGCAGCAAGCAAAGTCCTTCTCCAAGGCATTGCCAAGTGCAAAGCCCTTCTAGGATAAATAGACTTAAAGCACCAGTTGCTGTCAAACCTGCTGAGTTTCTCTAGCAATTTCTGTTTTATGCACATTAAACCATAAGACAAAGGAACAGTTTTGCCCTTCAAGCCTACTTTCCCAAACAAGAGGATCATGATGTTTATCCGACACTCCTCACGTCCATTTTCCTGCCTTTTCTCCATTATCTTGGATTCCCCTTCTAATCAAGAATCTATCTATCTCAGACTTAAATGGACAACCATGATCATATTGAACAGCCAAATGGACTACCCTTGTACCTTTTGTCTATGTTTCTATGAATGCCCCCACAGCTCTTTGTGGCAAGGAGTTCCAAAGACTCTCAACCCTCTATCAGAAGAAATTCTTCCTCATCTCAGCCTTTATCAAAGTTACTCAAAAATAAAACACCAAGGTTCATTTATTTTGCCTTCTACTATCAAAGGATATACATGATGTATGTCCTGGTGATATATTGGAGCACTCAAAAATGTATTCACTGGAAACATTTCTTCGCGGTATAACATTTTTACACATCAAAGGTTGACATGAAGCTAGTCATGAATGAACCAACATTTGATGTCTCTGATCTTATTCCTAACTTATGCAATACTTGGTAATTTCCATCTGTTTTCTGCATGGATTTGCACGTGTAGTCATTCATTCTATACTTGATAGCAACTAATTTTTCAATACACCTTGTGTGAACAAGCAACAAAGACAAAGACTTTGGTATGTTAAATGTTCAAATCTTCCTAAGTAATTAAAATTTTGGATCCAAGATTTTAATTGCAGTAATTTTATTGAGCTTTCTTTAACTGTATTAAAGAACAAATATTCAAAAACACAGTATTTAAGCATGATGAAGAATTAAAGTCAATTCCAGAAGCCATCTTGAAGTCTGCAACTGGCTTAAATTAACCTCTTGCCACTTACTTAGAAGAGCCTTTGTAGTTTAGATAATCATGACTGTGAATCCTGATTAGGAACGCAAAAATTGAACACAGATCCCCTTACTTAATTCTTTTGAAGTTCAGGATTAGTAGCAGGTGGCTTGAGCTCAAAACCTTTCTACCTTTAACATTTAAGGAGCTAAATCCAGTTCAAACGTATTTGTAAATTTCTCACCTGAAGAAATGGCATCTGTAATCAATGCATTACAAATGCATCTGGTACTGTGCACTGCAGGAGAAGTTAAGATCACTTTTCAAGCACTTCAGGTGAGGTTTAAGTTATCTGGTTAGATTAACTATAGCTGGACTGCTTCAAAGCTCCTGTGAAATTCTTTCTTTGGTGAATAATTAGAACCATGTGTCTTTTACAAATCTTTCTTATTTAATGGAACTAACTGGAGAAAGTTGTATGTGATAAAGTCTTCAAACTCATGTAACAGATCTTTCACTTGGAGAAATGTTTTTTACCCATTGGCTGCTGGAGTACTTTTCCATAGACCTTGACTGTGACAGAGATATTCTGAGAATGCAGGCTATATAATAATGGACGAAAGTTGTAAAAGAACAGAGCATACTTTTAAGATTCCTCTGGCTAGAAACCAGGGGAATTTCAATCAGTTCTCAAACGGTTATGATTCCAGATGGATTATCCCTAAAATGATCATACCCCTTGGTGAGGAGGGATGAATTGGTTCCCCTTCTTAATTTAATCGACTTTCACTAGGTTGCTTTAAGGTTAATTTAAAAGGACCCCTTCCCTCATGGATGCCTTTTCCCAATCCAAATTTACTTATGTTTTAAAGGGAGCCATATGAGCCAGTCTTTCTTTCGTTAGAGAAATGTGAGTTTCTAAATGCAGGAAAAGACAACAGTGTTCTGCACACACACATTAGAAATGTGACGAAATGTGACATTGTAGCAATTAATTTGGGTGATACCAGTAAAACTGATATTGAAGCAGTTGGTTTGGAGATTTCTAGCTCTGTGAATTAGATGAAAACCTTTTGTCCTGTTTCCTTTTTAATGGTGATTCACAGGCTTGTCTGACTTCCAGCACTCTGAATGAGAGTTGTTCTTCACTTTGAACACAGAAGTGACTAATGACTAGTCACAAACTGTTATACTCACTGCACACTAATCCACACAGTCCAAGAGATTGCAGCTTGTTTTCAGCCCTTTTTTTTCTGCGTTCCTGGAAGAGTGTAATGTCAATATGTCTGAGGTTTGGGATAGAATCCATAAAAGTTGGTTTTATCTTAAGAGGGGTAGTCAGCTCCTCATTTTCTCTGCAGCCACAAGAGATCAAGTCCAGTTTGTTATGAATTATATTTCTCCTTTTGAAGGATGGCAGACTGAAGTTTCTTGATAGCTTCTCAGCTGTTAATTTACATGGTTCCCATCAGCATTTTGTGAGACAGTCATTGGATTTACATCTGCGGTCATCTCTTGGCTGCATGTCCTCTTTAAAATAAAATACATGTTGTAATTGAAGGTTTAATATATCTGTAAATAATCCAGTCTCAACAATATAAACCATATGGACCCCTTCTCTGTTTCAAACTTGTATGTGGGCTATTGTAATTCCAGCTCAAATTGAAGGTTGCCAGGGTGGAGAGGGGTGGGAGGGAATTAAAATGGAGCATTAATTCTATAGTCTTCTTTGACTCTTACTGATTATTCATATTTCAACTGTAAATATGTGGTTAAGGTACCAGTTGGCAAGGAAAGAGGCTCATAGATTAACACATAATGGCATCAAATGGGATCTGGATTGTATTTTGACCCAGGCCAAGAGGAGAAGCTGTTTTCATGACGCCTTCATAGATAAGTAAAATGATTTCCACAAGGAATTCTCAATCTCCCCTATACTTCCTTCCTCTTCCATTCCATGAGACCCTCCTCACTCCAGTAAATTACTTACTGAATGGAAAGCCATCCTTTATTGCCAAGTGTGATCTTCCAGCTGCTTGAGGTGTTACTTCCCCTATCGACCAACTGCCACTTTGTGCAAGTTTAACAGATGAGGCCCCTGTTTTCTGACAAACAAGCAGATTACTTGTACTCAAATCATTTTGGAAGCATTTTCCCTTTTCACAGATGGTTAATATTACTGGCTGGAAAATTGCTGTGATGTTTCTCAAGCATACACTATTTGGCATATTTAATAATTTCAAGGTTCAACTGTGGAGAAGGTTACAGAACATAATCAAATCCTTTAATTTTACAGTTTCCAGCTATTGTAGAGTAACAAGCTTATACAACTTTCCTGTAGATTTGCACACCCTTGAAAAGAAACCTTTCTGAAAATGACGAAAACAGCAATTTTGAACTATATTTTACATAGGTGAATGAAAAGACACAGTTATAGAATTTTAATGCTGAAAGCAAATGGCATGTAATTGGCTGATAGATGTAATAAATCAGATACCTAATGATATATCTAGGTCTGAACCATTTTGCATTCTACACAATCTTACAACTGCGCTGATATGCCTGGTTTGGGATTAAGAATTGACAGACGCTTGCAGCAAAGTCCAATTACCCCTTTGTGTAGGAAAGAATGAGCCAAGTTCATCTTTTGTCCAACCGATGCAAGTGTAAGGAAAGCTAAATGTGCATTAAGCAGAGACACTTTCATCAATTTTTTTATTTTCAAAATTTACAGTAGGTCTTTGCTGTTAGTCTTGCAAATACTTTTTGGCATTTTGCATGAAAGAATTTGCCATAAGACTGCATGGGAACTAAAATAACCAAGGGTACCTGAAGAAAGGACTTTTGTAATATATGGAAGTTAAAAGACAATAGCAAGAATGGTTGAATCCTGTAGAAATTCACAATTTAAAATGAGTGATTGAAGTTGACCTAAGATGCACAAATATAGAATTTTATTGTTGAAGTAGTCAAGCATGGAAGATAGTGTGTTCAAGACCTCAGCAGAATTTTCCGAGCAAGGCTTCCAAAACCTGTCACCATTTGTTTTTGCAGGCTCTGGCATACTGAGCTGGCAATGAATTAGGTGATCTGGAGGCCTTGGATCCACAGGGAAACAATTGAATAAATGTGACATCTGCTGAAACAATTTTTACAGCCAACCTTAACCATAGGGATGCCAATGCTAGTGGAGGTCAAAGTAACCTATGCCGTCAACCTTTCCAGTTCACCTCATTTCAAGCTAGCATTGGGATCAATAATAGTATTAGTCAACATGCTGTGTTCATACATGTAGTAAACAGATGGCTGATACATTAGTCATCTCTTTCTCTGCTAAATAGCAGCAGCATGGCTTGACTTCTTAGTGTTACTATGCTGTTCCAGTCCTGTCCCCAAAATATAGCAGTCATGATGGCAGTTGCAAAATAATCTTCCAGGCAGTAGCTCCCTCTCAAGCCCCTAGCTACTAACAAAGTGTTGTGAATAACTTGGTTCTGTCCGTACAAGCTTACTAAATACAACTTCCAGATCGATATTCTGATACTTATAAACTAATGGAAATGAACTGAGGATGCAATAAGATATTGTTTTGCTTTGGATTTTTCTTCAAATCTTTCCTGCAGAAAGAGGATATGGATTAGAAAACTGGCTGTATGGCACAAATCTATCTTTGAAATACACTGTATAAAATGTGAGTTACTGTATGATGAGCTATATGGGAACTACAGCTAATGCTTAAATGGTGCATGTATTTATGTGGGAATAAGTGAGAAGAAGATAAGGTTTTAGCCTGTATTCTCTTGATGTTTCTCTGTGGAAGGGAATTTAGGGTAGCCTCCACCAAAAGAATCTAATGCTTATACTTTTGAAATACTTATTTAATTCAAATTAATTTGATCTCCCATTTTGTCATGCATGAAAATAGTAGTTCATACTATAAGTTAGAGGAGTATGTGCACAGAGCAACCTATACCTGACCTTTATCTCTCATTTGTGAAAGCGACCATTCGTCATGCAGCAAGGTTGTGTAACAAAGGGTCTGCATAGGAAGACCTAAGAGATGTGACTATCCAATGATTGCCAAGGTGCAGTGGAATAGTGCTGGAAATTACTTATGTACTATCAATGCTAAAAAATCTGTACAGTTACATAAAAATCGGAGTGATGAATAAACTGAAACACGTTAGTGTGCAACAGTTTATATTTTCATATTATATTTTCACTCATAAATTGTTTAAGGTTTTGAATCTCAATCCATTCTATAAACAAGAACCTGTCAGAATTAACTTCAGTTCTCTCACACATAATTTGTTTTACCTGTGTTAACTTGATTAAATAAGTTGAACAATGAAATTTAAAGGTAATTGTTAGGTTAACGTTAAGCCATCGTGTTTTGACTTCAAATATAGATAAAATTCTGTCATAATTGCATGTATTCTCGTAAAAGCAATGGGGATCAATAATTTAGCCTATAGGACCAACCAGGTGATAGGATTGGATTACATCAACTTAAGCTAACTTGTATGAAAGTGTTTGATCATGAAATTAATTCTCAGATAACAATATTTTTATACATGCCTGTGCTAAGGGGTTTGGAAAATGATTAGCCTTTTTTCCATGCTGCTGTATGTCAAAGTAAATTACCAGCTAAATGAAAAACCTCTTCTGTTCATAAATTAATCTCTGTCCAAAGGCAGGCATATCTCATCTGTATAAAACCATTGTAGAAAAAGGTTCATTGCATAAACTAAAAATAAGCAATCTGTATTGATGGCAAACAACTATTTTTATATTGTTATAAGTACTATTTTAGTCAACATAAAGGAACTGTCAGAAATAAATAACTATGCATCTATTTAGTTATATATTGTGTAACACAAGTAAATAAATTACAAAATTTCCATATTTCATGCCAAGTTATTGTCATCTCTCCAGGAATAGATTGGCAAATGAAGCATTAATAACATTAAGCCTTTATTCACGACTTGAAATACAATACTAATGGCATTGGGAAATCAAGGAACTTATCTCTGTTGTATAAAAGATTGGAAAAGCAGAATGTAATTTTCCCTACTCCACTTAGTTTCATCGAAAGGCAAGGACTGATTAGGGACAGTCAACATGGCTTTGTGCGTGGGAAATCATGTCTCACAAACTTGATTGAGTATTTTGAAGAAGTAACAAAGAGGATTGATGAGGGCAGAGCAGTAGATGTGATCTATATGGACTTCAGTAAGGCGTTCAACAAGGTTCCCCATGGAAGACTGATTAGTAAGGTTAGATACCATGGAATACAGGGAGAACTAGCCATTTGGATACAGAACTGGCTCAAAGGTAGAAGACAGGATGGTGGTGGAGGGTTGATTTTCAGACTGGAGGCCTGTGACCAGTGGAGTGCCACAAGGATCCACTACTTAGATGGGTATATGAATAGGAAGTGTTTGGAGGGATACGGGCCAGGTGCTGGCATGTGGGAATAGATTGGGTTGGAATATCTGGTCGGCATGGACAGGTTGGACCAAAGGGTCTGTTTCCATCCTGTACATCTCTATGACTCTATGACTTTATGACTTACAAAACTGGGTTCTGTGGCCCAGTGACATCTTATCTTCTGCTTTGTTTCTACCTAGATACAAATGAAATCTAACTGTTCCCTTTCTTTTCTTTAATTTGTCTGATTTCAGAAACAGTGTCATTATAACTGTGTATAACTTATAGATTCTCGTTGTGCTGATCAAATTTGGCTTGTCCAATGTGGTACACATATAGAATAAGAGAATTGAGAGGTACATAGTGTGCATTATGCAATGAGCCAAGGGGACCATAATTCTATTCTATAGAAGTAAAATACAAAACATTGCAGAATAAAAGGGCAATAACACAAAAGAAATGCCTTGAGAGTTATCAAAATGTCAAAGTATGTTCTCCTTGATTAAGATAAGAGACAATGCTCAATCAGCGAGAGGTGAATAAAACAGAAAAAAATTGTTTAAATATACTTTTGAAAAATACTCAGAGCACAAAAGGGAACTTTCATCAGTTGATGTATCCATTCTATGATACCACTAAGTAAGTTGTGATAATTTATTGAGAAATTGGCCTTGGCCAAATTAGATTAGAGAAATCAATGGGTGGTTCATAGACAAGTATGATGGAAGTTACATTCTGTTTTGTGGACATGGAACCAGTCCTGAGGAAAGTGGGGCCTCTACCATTGGAAAAGATATATACTGACTCTGCTGGGACTGATGATCTAGTGAACCACATCATTCAGGAAGTAGGTAAGGTTGTAAACTATAAAGTAGAAGGAAGGAATCAGGTTTTGGAGAGTTTGACAAATCAAAGAGTAAAAGAAAGGCAACAAAGAAAGGTATTAATACAGAAAATGATAAACAGATCATGGCAGGAAAGCATGGACAGTATTAATGTAAAACTAAATTAACAGATAGGGCTAAACATCACAAAAATAAGACAAGGATTAAACTAAAGGCTCTGTGTCTGAATTATAGCACATTTCAAATGAACAGATGAACTGATATTACAAACAGAAATAAATCCATACAACCTGATAGCCATTACAGAGATATTGCTTCATGATGGCATTGATTGAGGATTAGGACAAGTATTGAAGGGTACATGATTTTTCAACAGGAAAGAAAGTTCGAAAAAGGTCGAACGATGGCTAAGTTAATTAATATTAGAACTAGCACAATGGAGGGGGAGGTTGGTGGGGTGGTGACCTAAATTCAGGAATCAAGGATGTACAAGGGATTTCTTTTTTCTGGATGTGTCCACTGGGTCTTTGTCAATAGTGGCAACTCTAGAGAGCATTATATCAAAGTTTGATAATGTTTCAACAAACTTGAGAGTGATGGCACAGCCAACTGCTCCACAGTGGTGGCTGAAACAACACTTTGGTCTTCAGACTCTGATTTGGAAACCAAGGTTCTTGGGAGCACTTGTGATAGTTTAGTCATGGTCTGGATATTTCCTTTGTAAGAAATTAGGATACTATAATCTGTGCGTAGACCTTTCAGATTACCAGCTCTGTAACTTTGGTGGAGATTTTTAGTCTTGGGAGATAGAAAAGGACATTCTACTGAGGCCATCAACAGAGGCACCCACTCTCCTTGGATTCTCTTTGTCAAATTGAGCAGTTGTCTGAGAAAGAAAGCCTGTTTCCTCAATTCTATGAAATAAGTTATAAAGATAATCAACTCAAATAAACATGACAAAGCCCCTGATGCTGACAGCATTGCAGTAGAGATTTGGAAGTGAAATAGGAATGGTTTTGTTTAAAAAATTTAGAGTCATCTTCAAAAAATATCTGGAGTGAAAGAAAGTCCTGAAGTAGTCAGCATCTGAAAAGGAAAAGAATCCAAAAATGTATTTATCGACTGCTGATCAATAAGTCCTTTCCAACCTTAAGGGAAACTTCTTTCAGGGATTCGACTAAACAGTCTAAAAGTCCATCACAAAGAAGATGTTCTTCTGCAATCCCAGTGTAGTTTTAAGGTTAATCATGTGACAGAGAGCCAATACAATTTTTTTCACAACAAGCCTGACAAAAGAGAACAACATCATGATCTCTATCTGTTGTTCATAGACCTAACTGAAGCCTTTGACAATATAAGATTACTTGCTTTATGGTGCGTAATTTCTAGACTAGAATATCTGAACAAATTTGACAAATCTCTGCATTTACTGAATGTGGGATGAGTTGTTGTGAAATGTCCAATGGTTGTCACATAAGCAATTTTATAAGACTCATGGGTCCCCAACCTTTCAATCTCGTCTTTGTTACTATGCTTAAGGAAACCTCCAGAAGAAGTGGTGAAGGCTAGTAAAATTGCAACATTTAAAAGGCATCTGGATAGGTATATAAGTAGGAAGTGTTTGGAGGGATATGGGCCAGGTGCTGGCAGGCGTGACTAGATTGGGTGGGATATCTGGTCGGCATGGACAAGTTGGACCGAAGGATCTGTTCCATGCTGCACATTTCTGTGACTGTAAATTCCAAAGTTGAATTAGTAGATAGTGGCAGTGTTTCTTTATTATCTTTAATATTCCCAGCACTATCCTTAATTATGATGGAAAATTGATATTTTGGATCTGAGAGAACACAAGAATTACCTACTGAGTAATAGTGGTGTTAACCCTCACCAGAATTGTAGCATCCCTACAGTGTGGAAACAGGCCTTTTGGCCGAACAAGTTCACATCAACCCTCTGAAGAGTATCCCACCCAAACCTATTTCCCTGCCCTATTACTCTGCATTTACCCCTGACTAATGCACCTAACCTACACATCCATGAACACTATGGGCAATTTCACACAGCCAATTCACTTGCACATCTTCGGATGGTGGGAGGAAACTGGAGCATCAGGAGGAAACTCACGCAGACATGGGGAGAATGTGCAAACTCCACACAGACAGTCGCCTGAGGCTAGAATCAAACCTGAGTCCCTGGCGCTGTGAGACAGCAGTGCTAACCACTGGGCCACTGTGCCACCCCAATAAACAATATAAAATCCAATAATGTAATGATGTTCTTAGGACTACATGAGAATTTTCAAAATTTTATATTGAGTAGTTTTAGAGTCATAGAATAAATATGATATAGGTGGTGGGTCATTTGGCCATCAAGTATTTATGGCTCTGTAGACCGATGTACTTAATTCCATTTCATTGCTGTATACCCACAGCTCTGCATGTTTATTTCCCCCAAGTATCTATTCAATTTTCTTTTAAAATTGCGAATTGGCTGCACCTACACCACAAGTTCAGCACCAGTTGTAACTCCTCAGTTACTGAAGCAGTCCATGTTCAAATGCAACAAGACCTGGACAATATTGCAGACTATGGACTGACAAGCACAGTAGCTCACTGGCTAGCAATGCTGTCCCGCAGAGCAAGGGTCCCGGGTTTGATTCCAGCCTCAGGTGACTCTTTGTGTGGAGTTTGCACATTCTCGCTGTGTCTGCATGGGTTTTCTCTGGGTGCTCCAGTTTCCTCCCACTGTCTAAAGATGTGCAGGTTTTGCTGTGCAAAATTGCCCACAGCATTTAGGGTTCTGTAGGTTAAGTACATTAGTCAGGGATAAATGTAGAGCAATAGGATTGAGTCTGGATGGGTTACTCTTTGGAGGGTTGGTGTGGATTTGCTGGGGCAAATGGCCTGTTTCCACACTGTAGGATTTCTATTCTAAATGGCAAGTAACATTCATGCAACACAATTGCCAGGAAATGACCGTATCTATTGTGAGACAATCTAACCACCACTTCTTGACATTTAATGGTGTTACCATCTCTGAATTCCCCACTATCTACATCCTGAAGTTTGCCAGCAACTCAAGTGGACTTACTGCAGTAGTGGCAACAGCAGGTGACTTACTTGTTGATGGCCCAAAGCCTGTCCACTATTTATGAGGCACAGGTCAGGAAGGAATACTCCCTACTTTGTCTACGTGAATGCAGCTCCAATAGCATTCAAGAAGCTAGACACTGTCCAGAACAAAGCAGTCTACTTTATTGACACCACAACCACAAGCAGGCAAGAATTCTACCACTGAACCACCAACATAACACAGTTTAACTCCCCCTTCCACTCCACCAAGGACAAGTAAGACCTGGGCCTCCTCCACCACCAAATCTTAACCACCCATTCCCTGGAGCAAGAATGCCTCATATTCTGCCATGGACCCTCCAACCATGTGTGATCAATGTGGATTTCACCAGTTTCCTCATTTCCCCTCCCCACACCTTATTCCACTCCCATTTATCTCTCAGCCCCCTTGGGTCACAAGCCTCGTTCCTGATGAAGGGCTTATGTTCGAAACATTGATTTTCCTGCTCCTCGGATACTGCCTGATCGACTGTGCTTTTCCAGCGCCACACTCTTCAACCACAACTACAAGCATCGACTTCCTCCACTACTGACAGCAGCATTGTGTACCTTCTGGAAGATGTACTGCAGAAATTTGTCAAAGATCATTAGATAGCACCTTCCAAACCTAAAACCACTTCCATCTAGAAGGGCAAGGGCAACAGATATATGGAAACACCACCAATTGCAAGTTCCTCTCCAAACCACTCATCACCCTGACTTGGAAATATATTGGTGTTCCTTCACTATCACTGAGTCAAAATCCTGGAATTCCCTCCCTCAGTGCATTGTTGGTCTACCTACAACATGCAGACTGCAAGAATCTGGCTCACCATCATGTTCTCATGGGCAACTAAGGATGGACAATAAATGCTGACCAGCCATTGTCATCCTTGTACCATGAGTGAATAAAATAAAGGCCACAGTTGACAAATAATAAAGGCAAGAAATCACTTGAGAGTGGTGTATAGAATATCCGCAACAGTAGTCTGCAGTTGACTGACATTGATCTCTACCCCCAGGGCTGAATTAAAAGTAGATGGGAAGGTAATCAGCTTTCCAGCTGTAGCCTTTGCACTAGTAAAGGCACCTCCACCTCTCTGCTCAATCCTAGTGGGTGTGGAAGAGGAGGGTGTATTTAATTCCATGCAGCGTTTTCCAACTAGCCTGACATGCTGGGTCTTATTCCAGCATTTTCCATCCATATCTTAATAAAGAAGCAATTATTTACCTTGGGAGTAAGACACTTCATAATATGTCAGACAGGAATTATGGTTAGTTTAAAGTAATTACATTATTATTAACATAAATACATCTTCAAATGAATGCAACAAAATTAAAATCATCAGCATTACCGCACTAACATTATTTTGTGTAACACAAGTTGGATACAATGTAGTTCTAATATCTGTGCAGCAAACTATTCTACATCTGGAAAATATAGAAGTTTGCAGGATTTATTCTGAGTGTATTATTGGCAAATACATAATAATTAAACGTTGTGAAACACATAGAAAGACTATTTTGTTAAAATTCCAGTGCTTTATATTTTAGCTGCATTTAGAATAAAATGCCATGTCTATCTGAACAATATAATATAACGTCTATCCTCATTAGGTAAGTCCTTTACACTTTGAATTGTTTATTGTGATTATTTTCAAATTTTGGCATTAACGAGCCTAGCTGTTCATAAGAAGACAGTCAAATTGCAGAATATCAGAACTACTGTCTTCTACCCTCATGTTTCAGTATTCTCTCCATGCTCAGCAACTTGAGTTAACAGTCACAATGCAAACAATAACATTCCCATAGTCACTGCAGAAATCTGCATTTCCCAGGAACCCACACACAGCTGAAATTTCAGACTAGACATTACAAGCTGGACATGTTTTTGGGGATGGGGATGGAATACAGACTGATTGCCAAACCCACCATCTTCCCACCCATTCGTGAACTCACTCCCATTCTACAGAGGGTGGGAATTACAGAGGTGGGAGGGTTATTCAAGTCAACAGCCTACCTATCATGTGTATCAAAATAATTATATGTGAATTGAAAGCTCCATTGACACCAAAATTACGCTGCCTGGATTCCAAAATGCTTAGAATGGGCAGATAGGTAGTACTGGGGATTTATATATATTTTTAAAAGTGCTTAAAATGGTAGAAAACATGTGGTTAATGCCATTGCAGGGTGCTCCATGATTATAAGAAGGTAATACATTGTTCCTTCCAAACTACATGCTCTTCAAGCCACCACCCCTACCTACCCCGCCAATCATGCAAAAAAATCTCAGCCTGAAACCCAAGACTTACTTCACTTTAGGGATTCTATTGGGCCTCTTGTCTGGGCTTATCTGCAGTCCCAGCAATACCCACAGCAGATCTCACATAATCATGACGCTTAATGTTGCTGACACCTTCAGAAGCTGGACTTCCCTCTCTAAAACAGTCAGACATCCCACTACACCTGCCCACAGTGCTTCACAACCATAGGAAAGGCACCTTGCCTTCCGAGGGGTTAAGCCTTGCAGTTCTAAAACTTCCTTTTCCATATAGCCGTGATACCCTAGAGTGCAAATGGGTAGGAGTCTATTTCTGATCAATAAAATCTAGACATTCTTTACTTCTTTCAGCAGGATAGTGGTATTGAGGACAGACTGTTTGAAGAAAACATCTCTGGGAAACATTTATTGGCCAGAACAGAAAGAAATGCTTTAGAGTGGAAATAAAGGGGTGAGGTGACAGATTCTATTGACTGGGGATGAAGTGGCAAGCTCAGTCCATTTCCTGGGCTGGCAGTTTTTTTTTATTAAATCAAGAAGCTTGGTTGCACTTAAGGGCTTAATAAATTCATATAATCCTCATATAAATCTAAGTTATCCTTTAACTGACTGTAAATAATTGCATGGTAAACTCAATATAAAGATAAATGCTATTGATAAATATTTCTTCCTTCCACTGTGCTTTATGAAAATATATAAGCTTCCAGATATTTTACCTCTCTGTCCTTGCATGTTTGGAATACATTGATGTGAGCATGAAGACTAATCTGGTAATTTTGTAAGGGTCTGCTCCAGTGTGGAATCTCAGTAAATTGACATGTGCATTGGAGATAGCACTAAAGGGCAGGTTTTGAAAATTGTACACCTGCCTAGCAAGACTCTGTGCTGCAACTGAAGCCTAAACAAATCCTCTCTACATCTACAAATAAAAGCTTTCCAGCTGTCATAATGACTTGTGCTACATAATATGTGAAAGTAATTGTTCAACCATTGCCCCAGAGAGAACCAGATTCAATTTGTGTTGGAGCCATTTGTTTGCTAGTTCTGAATAAGAAATCTGAATAAGGAACCATCCTCCACTTTCAAAGTTGATGTTAGCAACTTGTGGTTTAAAACTTAAAAGTGCCAGTTTCTGATCATTGCCAAGATCTTGGTGTCAATTACAGATCTGGGACTTGGGGTCAAAGCTTATAGATCAGTGATTTAAGTGCAGTAGTCACTGATCATTGAAATTTACCTTCATGATGAATTTGCTTATAATAGATAGTGAAAGGCAAAAACATACCATGTGGACATTGCTTATATATATATATACAGAAAAAAATCACAACTATTCCGAACTTCAAGAATATTGATGTCAAAAGTAAACATATTAGCAGTTAGAGAAGGGTGCATGACATTCACCTCTGAAAAGGTCTTCCATAAATTTTAAATGAGCTCCAGAGTGTTCACTTTGTCTTTTCAATTTGCCCCCATCCGCAGCAATCTACAGCATCTAGAAATAAGGCAACATCTGGAAAGCCAATTAATGGATCATGTTAACAAATCTTCATAGGGATAAAAGCAGGAAACATAAATACCATGATATAGAAAGCAAAAAAGAATTAAGGGAAAAAAAAAGAACTTAAATACAAAAATCAGCAGACATATTTTAAACAATAATGTTCTGAGAGAATGACACTGAACACTTAAAGAAGATGTTTCGGTCCCAGGGAGATTATCTAGTTTATTTATGATTTATTAGTTAACTTAAGTTCATGCCTCAACAATGTTATTTAGATTGACTCTATTGGAAAATACTACAACTGCACCCTGTGGAGGAGCAAGGTATCTCTGACAACAACATTGTAAATAACATAACTCAGATGTAATCAGCTGTTTGATATTGCTTGGAGGAAGTTTTGTAAGTGTCTTCTGGTGGTGGGAGGTGAGGGGAAGAGTGTCCATCAGGCCCCTTGACATGGAACTTTAACTCCACAGGGTGCAATATCTTTTCTATTAACCATGCTGTCTGGAAACCTTCCTGATTTATAGTCATGGCACCATTTTATGCAGAGAGCATTCTGGGGAGAGTAACAAATTGGAGCCTTTTGCTGAATTAGTGGGAGATTAGATTAGATTCCCCTACAGTGTGGAAACAGGCCCTTCAACCCAACCAGTCCACACTGACCCTCCGAAGAGTAACCCACCCAGACCCATTTCCCTTTGACTAATGCATCTAGCACTATGGGCAATTTAGCATGGCCAATTCACCTGAATTGGGGTGATTGGGTAGCGTCTCTACAAGGACCATTTGTGGGTGGGGGATAGGGGTGGGGTCCAGCTATTTGAGAATTTATTGGAAAGATTGCTACTCCTCCCAGTCCACAAGCAATGCTGTAGGGAAAATACCTTTGTTTTTAAATGGAAGATGTCCTCACAGTCTGGATGCTGCTCAGGAAAATCTGATTCTTTATGAAGAATGTAAAGGAAACTACATTATACTCAAATTGGTGGAAGTGTTGTCATAGAGAAAGGAGATAAAAGGTATTCTCTATTCATTCTTTAGGGCAATGCCATGGCCAATCAGAATCAATCTGCCTGGTTTAAAATTTTAAAAAAAGCAAAGCTTGGCAAATTATTTCTCAAACAACATCTCTACTGCTCAGAGTTCACATATCAACTCATCAGCATTCTCCTCTCATGCAGCATTAATGTTGTTTACTTCTTACATTGACATTTCTTGCTCTTTGTCCAGATGAGTACAGGACAAAAAGCTTACACAAAATATGTCGGTTTTCAGCAATACCCAAGTTCTGCACTACCAATCAACTACTTTTATGAAGAAAAAATAACACATTAATGTAATTAGGAGGAACATCCATGCAACCTTCACTCAGTCTTATGTCTCCCAGCCTGTTGTTAGCCTATCCTTACCACTTCATCACCCTCCCCAAATACAGAGTTATCTAAATTTTTTGCCTCTGGAATTATTGATGGGCCATTCTTTATGCTCCTATGATTCATTCTTATGATCTAAATAAAATCGAAACCACATCTTCTCAATGCAGCCTTTGGGGAGGCACTGTCAAGCTTGTGCCCAATTTAGGTCAAAGTTCAAAATTCCAGATCCTGACCCCTGTTGAAAATGTTTCTGTATATTTGTGTTGATATTTTTACAAATGAGACAAAATGGAACTTGACTGTGCTTTCAGTATAGGTTGCTCACATGCTTATACATGGTCTCGTACATGAAGAACAGCATTGAAGTTCAGCAAATGAAACATGTTAATGCATACCTTGCAGGCAGACAAAAGAAAATTGATGTGAACTTGAGGAAGTATGCGCCAAAATAAAGGGTTATTGAAAAGATAAAACATTCTTGTTAGACTTTGACTTGTGAACATCCTGTAAAATTAGTGACCTTCTGAAATTTCAATTATCTAATTTTATTTACAGGGAATGATACAATCTACTGGACAGATATGGGAAGGAGTACAATTAGCAGAGCTAAACGAGATCAGACCTGGAGGGATGATATTATCACAAATGGTCTTGGACGGGTTGAAGGCATAGCGGTTGATTGGATAGCTGGTATGAGATTTTTCTATCCATTTTTTCAATTACTTCCTAATGTTGTAGCTTGATGGAACATTAACATTTATCTCTTCTACATCTTTCACAGGTAATATATATTGGTCAGATTATGGCTTCAATATAATAGAAGTTGCAAGATTTAATGGTTCTTTTCGCTATGTGGTCATCTCCCAAGGGCTTGATCAGCCACGTGCAATAGCTGTCCATCCAGAAGAAGGGTAAACCAGTTTTCTTTTCATACGAGAAAATTATCCTGATGGCCATATTCAGTGCTATTCTTCATTTCAATCAACTGATCTATTTTTACATCCTTGCCTGCTCACTTCAACTGAGCAATGTCAGCCTCACTTTCTCATTCAGTCACTCCTAAGTTCATGGCTGAAAGCTTCTGAGTAGTCAGCTCCAGTTATACAGGATATGTTCATGATTTGTGGATTGATCCACTTGGCAAAGAGCTGCAGAAGCTGTTTTTACAAAGGCATGAAGAATATGAAAAGATATGATAAAAATTAAATTGACACAGAATACTTTGATGGTTTGTGAGTGCCATTTTGCATTTTTTAAAAAGTATTTTATCATCTCAGAATTAATTCTGCACAATCCAAATACCATTTTCATTGCAAGCCCTTCACGATAAATATAAATAATTCCTAAAGAAAAAGGATTGCGAATTCTTGATGATAAAATTTTAGAAGCGACAATAAATAAAGTTCATGTCCTGACTTATTGTTTACCGCTCTTCTTTCCCCTCCCTATCTTCTCTCTGAGATAAACTTTCATTCCAGGGCACCTGATGCAGGAACCAGTTTTTTTTTTCTTCAATTGTGAAGTGGATACTGGTGGTTGCATCACCACTTATTGCCCATCCTGAACTGTATAGAGGACAGTCAAGAGTGAAACACATTGCTGAGGTCTCAGGTCAAATTTAGAACATAGAGCATAGAAAAGTACAGCACAGAACAGGCCCTTTGGCCCACGATGTTGTGCTGAGGTTCAATCCTAATGTAAAAAATAATAACTTAACATACACATCCCTCAACTCACTGTTCTCCATGTGCCTGTCCAGCAGTCGCTTAAATGTCCCTAATGACTCTGCTTCCACCACCACCGCTGGCAATGCATTCCATGCATTCACAACTCTCTGCATAAAGAACCTACCTCTGACGTCTCCTCTATATCTTTAACCTAATATCTTAAAGCTATGAAAGATGTCAAACCTGCCCTGGGGAAAAGTCTCTGGCCATTGACTCTATCTATTCCTCTCATTATCTTATATACCTCGATCAGGTCTCCTCTTTTCCTCCTTCTCTCCAGAGAGAAAAGTCCGGGCTTTTTCAACCTTTCTTCATAAGGCAAGCCCTCCAATCCAGGCAGCATCCTGGTAAACCTTCTTTGCACCCTCTCCAAAGCCTCTGTATCTTTCCTATGGTAGGGCAACCAGAACTGGACGCAATATTCCAAGTGTGGTCTCACCAGGGAATTGTAGAGCTGTAGCAAAACCTTGTGGCTCTTAAACTCGATCCCCCTGTTAGTGAAAGCCAAAACACCATATGCTTTCTTAACAACCCTATCCACTTGTATGGCAACTTTGAGTGATCTATGTACTTGCAAATCCAGATCCCTCTGTTCCTCCACACTATCAAGAATCCTGTCTTTAATTCTATATTCAGCATTTGAGTTCGACCTTCCAAAATGCATCACTTCATGTTTATCCAGGTTGAACTCCATCTGCCATTTCTCAGCCCAGCTCTGCATCCTGTCTATGTCACATTGCAGCCTGCAATAGCCCTCGATACTATTGATGACACCTCCAATCTTTGTGTCATCTGCAAATTTACTAACCCACCCCTCAACCTCCTCGTCCAAGTCATTTATTAAAACTACAAAGAGCATAGGCCCAAGAACAGACCCCTGCGGGACCCCACTCAACACTGACCTCCAGGCAAAATACTTTCCATCTACAACCACTTTCTGCCTCTGGCAGCCATCCAATTCTGAATCTAGATAGCCAACTCTCCCTTTATCCCATACTTCCTGACTTTATGAATGAGCCTACCCTGGGGAACCTTACCAAATGCCTTACTGAAGTCCATATACACCACATCCACTGCTCGACCTTCATCAACCTGTCTTGTCACCTCCTCAAAGAACTCAATAAGATTTGTGAGGCATGACCTGCCCCTCACAAAGCCATGCTGACTGACTTTAATCAGGGTATGCTTTGCCAAATAGTCTTAGATCCTATCCCTCAGAATTCTTTCCAAAACTTTGCTGACCACACATGTAAGACTAACTGGTCTGTAATTGCCAAGGATTTCCCTATTACCCTTCTTGAAAAGAGGAACAACATTCGCCTTCTTCCAATCCTCTGGTATGACTCCTGGGGAGAGTGAAGAGGCAAAGATCTTCGCCAGCGGCTTAGCAACTTCCTTGATCACTTCATCGAGCAGTCTAGGATAAATCTGATCTGGCCCTGGGAACTTATCAATCTTAATGTTTTCCAAAATTTCCAGCTCATCAACTTCATCAATCTTGATCTGGTCAAATCTATATCCCAGCTCCTCAAAGTTCTCATTCACAACAAGGTCCCTTTCCTTACAGAAAACTGAAGCAAAATACTCATTCAGGGCTTGCCCTATCTGCTCAGACTCCACGCAAAGTTCCCTATGCTATCCTTGATCGGTCCTACCTTCTCCCTGATCATTCTCTTATTCCTCACATATGAGTAAAATGCCTTTGGGTTCTCCCTCATCCTATTTGCCAAGTCTTTTTCATGCCCCCTTCTGGCTCTCCTCAGTCCATTTCTGGGCTCCTTTCTAGCAAGCCTGTAATCCTCTAAAACTGTGCTAAATCCTTGCTTCCTCCACCTTAGATAAGCTGCCTTCTTCCTTTTGACGAGAAGCTCCTCTGTTCTCATCATCCAAGGTTCCTTAATCTTACCCCTTCTTACCTGTCTCAGAAAAATAAATGCGTGCATCACTCACAATAACTGCTCCTTAAACAGTCTCCATATGTCTGCTGTGCCCTTTCTGTGGAACAATTGCTCCCAGTCTGTACTTCCCAACTCCTGTCTGATAGCGTCATAATTTCCTTTTACCCAATTAAATATCTTCCCTCAGTAACTGCTCCTTTCCCTCTCTGAGGCTATGTTAAATATTAGGCAGTTATGATCACTGTCACCAAAGCGCTCTCCCACCGCGAGATCCGACACCTGTCCTGGCTCATTGCAGAGCACCAAATCCAAAATGTCCTCGTCATGTCCTCCTGCACTCCTCAATGAACCTGGTTGATCCCTGGTTTGATGGTAATGGTGAGAGAAAGTGAGGTCTGCAGATGCTGGAGATCAGAGCTGAAAATGTGTTGCTGGAAAAGCGCAGCAGGTCAGGCAGCATCCAAGGAACAGGAGAATCCACATTTCGGGCATAAGCCCTTCTTCAGGAATGAGGAAAGTTGTACAATGAAGGATATGATTGGTCTTGAAGTTACAGCTTGTATTGTTATATGATTCTGCTGCTGATGACCCTTAGTTCTCATGGATGCCCAGTGTTGAGTTGCAAGATTTGTTTGAAGTCTATCCAATTTAGCATGGTCATAGTGGTACACAAAACAATGGAGGGTGTCCTGAAAATGGAGATGAGACTTCATCCTCATAAGGAATACATGGTGGTTATACTTTCTGACATTATCTTTGGCAGGCAGAGTGGTGAGGATGAGGTCAACTATGCTTTTTCCTCTTATTGGTTCCTTCAGTACAATCTATAGACTCAATCCAGCAGTTCTGTCCTTTAGCACCCCACCAGCTTGATCATTAAAGGTGCTGCTGAGCCACTTTTGATGATGGACATTGAAGATCACCACCTAGAGTGCATTCTGCACCTTTGTTGCTCTCAGTGCTTTCTTCAAGTGGTGTTCCACATACAGGAGTACTTATTTATCAACTGAGGTGGTATGTGTGGGGATGGGAGTCAGCATTTCCTCTAATTTTCTTTCAGGCTACATGGACCCCAGAGGTTTGTGCACTGCAGCTACTTCTGGAACTGGAAGTCAATGCCAAAATTGGTGTACTGACTCTAATCACTGAGAGCAGACCCTTGGCTGTGAATGCATGAAATTTTGGAGGGAAAGTTGGAGATAGTTCTTAATCACCTGCCAGAGTTTTTCTTGGTCATGATTGGCAGCCTATCATGAGACATCATGGGTCTAGAGTTAATGGTAGGGTCTCCCAGGGCAACTTCCTCATGACTTTCTACCATTGTGTCATCACGTCTACAGGGGTCTTTTTGGATATGCTCAGAGATGGTGATGTTGCTACCTTGGCCTCAACGGAATCAGGTTACAGACAAATTTGCCATGTGTTTTAAAAAAGGTAACTCCTCCATCAGTGCAGCTAGTAATAAAAGCATTCCCAAACAGATGCCATTAAAACCAAATAGTCTTGGTGTGGTGAGATATAGTTTTGTCTGCGGTAAGCGAAGATGCTGTGAATTTGGCTATGTCACATTGTTTCTTGACTAGTCCATGATACAGCTTTCCCAATTCTGTGACTAGCCCGCTGGTGACCATGCAGGTTCAACAGGACTGTGTTTGACATTGTCGTATCCAGTGTCTTAGTCAATGACAGATGGTCTATCTGGTTTTATTCTCTTTTTGAGAGGCTTTTTAGCAACTGAATGATTTGCTAAACCAATTCAGAGAGCAGTGAGGAGGCAGCCACATTGTTGTAGATCTGGAATCATGTGCAGGTCAGACCAGGTGAGGCCAGTGAGTTTTCTTCCCTACAGTGCATTAAAGAACCAGATGGAATTTTAACATAACTGATTCGTGGTCATCATAAGACTTTTAATTTCAGATTTTTATTGGATTCACATTTCACTATATGTCATGGTAGGATTCAAATCCTAGTCCCAGAACATTAGGTCTCGGATTACTAGCCCAGTGACATTACCACAGTGCTATTGCAGTTTTTCCTCATATGTCCCATGATTCCAAGCTCTTTACAACCTCTAAGTGCCAGGTACATAATATTAAAGGAATAGAAGTATGTTCTCTTGAGACTGCTCCATCTTTCAATATGATTATTGTTAATTTTGCTTAACCTGCTCTTCCATCTGCTGTCCAAATCCTTTGCTTTCCAAGTTCTGTTTATCTCAATCTGAATATACTCAATAATAGTGGAATTATTATTCACTAAAAATCTGGATTTATGAGTCTAATGATGATCAGCAATTCATTGTTGATTGTCAGAAAAACCCATCTGGTTCACTCATGTCCTCTGGGTTGTAGAATGCAGACTTCCAAACATTCCAAAAGCAGAATTATCTCCTTGTCTAAACACTAAATATTATGCTGCATCTATGCTTTCACGTTTTGGATTCCACGTCCAGGAAAGATCAAATCCTTTCAGTATCTTGTATTGAATTAAAGTTCCTCTCATCTTTCCAAGCTCCAAGAACTTCACTCACCCTTTCACCAGAGGGCCTTCCTTCCAGTCCAGAAATTATTCGAGTGAAATTTTGCTGTACCAACAACAATGCATGTGTATGGGGAAGAGAAGGCGATGGCCTGGTGGTGTTATCGCTGGACTGTTAATCCAGAGACCTAGGCCATGTTCTGGGAACCAAGGTTTGAATTCCACCATGGCAGATGGTAGAATTTGTATTCAATAAAAATCTGGAGTTCTGAGTCTTCCAATGATCATCAATTCATTGCCAATTGTCAGAAAAATCCATCTGGTTCACTAATGCCTTTTAGAGAAGGAAACTGCCATCCTTACCTGGTCTGGATTACATGTGACTCCAGACTCACAGCAATGTGGTTTACTCTTAACTGCCCCCGTGAATGGGCTATAAATGCTGGTTTAGTCAGTGATACAATCATCCCATGAATGAATAAGGAAGAAAAAAATGCTTCTTTACATATGGAGAATCAAACGGCAGGTGTTGTCTGACAAAAGTCTTACAAAATTGTAGAAATAAATACTGAATCTTATATGCCAATTTGTTTATACCAAAGGCCGCTCTGTTACTGCATTACTGATTGTCTTTGGTACAGCCCATTAACTTTCTGTGTTACTTACACTTGTGCACTCAGTGTCTCTGAACATCAGAAATTAGACATTTCATACTATTTTTAAAATACGTTATTTTCTTAGTCTTACAATTAAACAGAAAATTTCACACCTATGTTCCATCTACACCTTTACTATCTACTCACAAAGTAATCCATATCTCTCTGTGGTCTTTGTGGAAACCTACATTTTCACCTAACGAGGAAACAATGGAGACATTGCGCTCAGTCCCTTTATCAAAGTCATTGTTATAGATTGTAGATGGTTGAGACTCTGAAATTCATCCAAGTAGTACATCACAATACAGCTACAAATTTGAAACTGTCCTGTTAATCTCAATTTTTCACTTCCTTTCCATTCACCAATCCTCCATCCATGGTGATGTATTACCAAAACCTGTATTAAAATTTTCAAATATGTTTTCGCTTTTGAACAATTATATTGACTCTGTCTGATCATTATGATTTTGTACATGCATTATTAAGAGTTCCTTAACAGTAGATTCCAGTATTTTTACAAAGCCTGACATCAACTAACTGGCCTGTTGATCATTGTTTGCCAAAACCATTCTGAAATCTCGAGAACTTGTAAGAATCATATCCTATCAGTGAATCCATTGGGGTAGCATTGACAGGGCAGAAAGAGGCCATTTGGCCTCTTTGAAGAACATCCTACCTTGACCCAGCCCTCCCATCTGTAATCCTGCATGAAGTTTTTACCAGGCGAATCCACCTGATCTGCACATGTGCCTGTGCACTATAGGGCAATTGTTTTTTCAGCATGGTCAATCCACCTAACCTTTGGATTGTGGGAGGAAACCAGATTACCTGGAGGAAACCCATGAAGGCAACCGGGAGAGTGTGCAAACTCCACGCAAACAGGCACCCGGAATCAAACCCGGGTCCCTGACACTGAGGTAACAGTGCTAACCACTGTGCCACTGCATTGCCCTAACGTTTCCTACCATCTGAAAGTAGTAACAATCAAAAGAGAACCAGAAGAGTGCCTGCTCCTACCTGACCCAGAACCACAAAGAATCTGATGTTAAAGGATCAGAACATGTCACCTCTCTCCAACAAGGAGAATTATGCATACTGTGTTACTTGTCCAGGTGAAAATATGTCACAAGTTGAAAGTAGTTCCTTTAGAGTATTATTTCTCTCCAACATAATACTGAGCTACAGTTTAGAAATGGCGATAAACTGAATATTTAAGGGATAAAGCCGACAATTAATTTGTCCAAAAATATAGTTATTGTTGCACAATTATTTCAACAGCAAATTATATGAAATACTTCTCAGCTATAGATGAGCATCTTTTATCCAATAGAAAAGATCGAATTGGTTGAACTTACCAATGGAGCATGGAACTTGTCGAATACTTTAGAAGCAATGATTAGCATACAACGAGCAGGAAGGGGATTAATCAATGTTTGGCAGCATAATTTAAACTGCACAGAGAATCCCTGTCCAGGAACAGCTGCTAAATGAGCACCACCTTCTGGACTTCTGAATGTAATACAAAGTTAATTTTAATTAAAATAAATTAATGCCAAATAATCCTTGACATTGTACTGGGTATTTCTATCATGGGCAAATTTGATACTGGATTTGAATCTCATTATTGAGGGTTTTGAAGGTGGGCAAGGTCTTGTTAGATCCACTGCTGACCTTCCCACTTTCTACCCAACTGCCTCTGCTGTCGTTGCAATTATTTAATGTAGTTTAGCACATGGAGACCTGTCCATCAATGGGCACAAGTGAAGCCTTTAAGTGGGCTATTAATGCACCTACCTCCTCTTTTACACTCTCCTCTGTTCTGCTCAAACATCCTATACCCCAGAATGTTGATTTACCAGGTTTGCCCATTATTCAACCATGTCTCTGTGATAGCAACAACACCGTAATCTTACGTGTTCATCTGTCTTACCCATAATGCTCCTAGCATTAAAATAGTTTATCACCATTTCTAAACTGTAGCTCAGTATTATGTTCAAATCCTGCCTTACTCCCTTGAAACACACATAGCTGAACTTCCTTTGCCTTGGTTCCTTTAGTAAAGTATGCTGTGTATCCACTGTACTGACACTCTGTCTCCTCCCCCTCCTGAAGTTATTTAAATTCCTCCCAACAGCATGAGTAAATCCACCTGCAAGGATGCTGGTCTCAGTCTAGTTCAGGTGCAGAGTGACCATCTTATACAGGTCCCGCCTTCCCCAGAAACAGTCCCAGTGATCCAGGAATCTGAAATCCTCCCTCTTGTATTAGCTCTTAAGTCACATATTTATCTTCCCTGTTCTCCTGTTTCTGTACTTTTCAGCATGTGGCATGGGGAGTACTCCAGAGATTACAACTTTTGAGTATTTGTTCTTTAGTCTATTGCTTAACTCCCTAATTTCTTGATGCCAGACTTCATAGCTCATTCTAGGGGAAAGTGAGGACTGCAGATGCTGGAAATCGGAATCGAAGAGTGTGGTGCTGGAAAAACACAGCCGGTCAGGCAGCAACTGAGGGGCGGGAGAATCAACGTTTCAGCATAAGCCCTTCATCAGCCCTTCATTCTCCACCTCAGATGATGCCTGGCCGGCTTTACTTTTCTAGCACCACACTCTTCGACTTCATAACTCATTCTACCTATATTATTGGTACCAATGTGTATCATATCCTCTGTCTTCTGTGCCTCCTCTTTCAGGATGTCTTGCAGCTGGTCAGTGATAATCATGACCCTGGCACCAGGGAGGCAATGTACTATCATGGTGTCATTAGCCACAGAAATGTCTATCTGTTCCCCTAATTTTCCCTAACTTAATCACCAAACATGTTCCTAAATACCAATCTAATTAGCCTCTGATTGGCCAGCTTGTCTGTGAGGTGAAATTTCCTGATCCAAAAAGACAGAAGTCCTGCCTTTAGCAGATAACAGCCAGTTATCTGTTAGCCAATATTTTCTTCATTGGGCTCCATTCTGTCTTTTAGCCAGGGGCAAGGAATCCGGTGCCTGGTAAATGATGGCCTAATGGTATTTTCACTTGACTATCAGTTCAGAGCCCCAGATAGTATTCCAGGGATTTGGTTCAAATGCTGCCATGGCAGATGGTGGAACTTGAATTCAATAATAATCTGGAAACAAAAGAATCAAATGATGACCATGAAATCATTGCTGATTGTTAGGGGAAAACCCATCTGGTTCACTTATGTCCTTGAGGGAAATAAATCTACCGTTCTTACCTACAATGGCCAGTATATGACTCCAGAGCCATAGCAAAGTGATTGATTCTTTACTGCCACCTGGGTATTCAGTCCTGGGCAATGGATTTTGGCCCAACTAGTGAAGCCCACATGAATAAATAAAAGAAAATTCAGCTCCTCTTGTTTAAAATTTCCTTATTGAGGATATTTCATTGAGGTAAGCCATTTGGCCCACCATACCTGTATTGAATGAGAAATCCAATAGGCGTAAAGACTTGCTCCGTTTTGTTTTAAATTGTAGCTGAATTTAGGCTTTCTCTGAAATACGAAGAATATTGTGAGAAAGGTCAAGAGGCAACTGGTTTCAAGCAAAATAGATTATAGTTATTGTACCTGAAATCCAGCTATCCGAAAACCTGCAATGTCCAAGAAGTGGAATTTACTTTGATCAGATCATGCAAGAATTTTAAGGGCTAATAATATATTTTTAAAATGCTTTGGCTTGTTGGGGCAGCTGCTTAGTGCTACAGTAGTCATTCACTTTGCACACCTGATGTGACCTGTTATCCCAGTGTTTGAAGTAACCTTTGACTCCACCTGACACAACTCAGCAGAATGCAGGGAGTTGAACTTCTCTGTGCAAATTCTGTCCTGACTGTTTATCTGGGGCTTCAGTGACCTGAGGTGAACACAGTTTTTTTTCAGTTGTGGCATTATCCAAAGTACTATCCAGCTTTAATGTTTCTATCTTAAACTTAGACTTGATCACTATCAGTTTTTATCTAATTATATGTGAAATGCCTCTGGACCCTTGTTTCAAAACTGGAAGGCCTAAAGTGCAGCACAAACTCAGTTCTGAAGTTGCCAGTTTTGAGATACTTTATCTGTGTATTCATTCCCCAGGAAATATCTCTCTGAACCGATTGGCAGACACTGACATGTCTGTTTCAGGCAGTGATTTGAGTCTTTTGAGTCTCTGCTGGGATTTTATTTCATCTGCAATAGAAAGATTGGTCATTTTCCCTGTAAGGAGACTTGAGCTACTCCCATCATGGCAGTTTGCAGTTTCAGAAATAATATTTGATTTGTTGAATGAAACATAGTTTTCAAAAATCCAAATCTATTTTTGAAATTCTGCAAAGGGCAATTCAGCTTTCTTTCTCATTAACTGACTTATGTATCGTTGAAAATAATATACCTTCCATGTTGAAACATTCCAACTATTAACTGTAAAATTAAAATTGGTCAAACCACTTCCAGGTTAATCATTATGTCCAGCTCAACGGCTTACTCAACAGGGTTACCATTGTATGCATGTGCTCAATGATACAAGCCTTTAGAACACAACTTTCATTCTACAATTAATGTGAATCCATCTTGGGGTCAATCTGAAGGGTGTGAAGGTTTTTAATCAAGCTCATGAAAAAGGTCCATTCATTTTGTATTTCATTGTTTTGTATTGGAGACTAATTACATTCTGTATTGATCAATGCTGTATTTGAAATGTATATACTGAATCATTGAGAAAGATATTAAAAATATAGTTGTAGAGATATTATATAGTAGTGGTCTGTGGCAAATAATAAGAGAGTACAGTGTGTGGAATGTGTTTGTACACAGGACTTAGCTTTTTGAATGATAATGACAACAGTCTATAATCATGCAAATAATGAATTGAGAATTTTATAATACATATTTTCTTGTCTATCTTTTCAATAGATACATGTTTTGGACTGAATGGGGACGAAAGCCTTGCATTGGCAGGGCACGGTTGGACGGATCAGAACAAATTGTCCTAGTGAGCTCCAATATTGCGTGGCCAAATGGGATATCAATCGACTATGAGGTTTGACTATTGAGCCTTCTCCAAAGAATGTGTATAATATTTTCTGCAGGCACATTTAAGTATTTTAGTTTCCTTCCTTGAGCTCTGTTTTTTTTATTGAATAAGATGCTTCGGCCACTCATAAAAGTCTGCTCATGTTTGCTATGCAATTGATCCACAGAAAAATAAATTATACTGGTGTGATGCCCGTACAGACAAGATAGAGAGAATTGACCTTGAAACTGGAGAAAGCCGAGAGATTGTGCTGTCAGGCAACAACATGGATATGTTTTCAGTTGCAGTCTTTGGGGTTTACATCTTCTGGTCTGACAGGTAATTTATTTTCCCATAAGTGTTCAGGATTCAAAATGTTCTTGTAGTGCCTGATTTCCTATCCGTATAGGATTAGCTCTTTATGAGCAAGGCCACTATAGCAATCCTGAATGGATATAATTTCCAGAGGTGAGCCATTTCTATTATTGGAATTTGAGCCTCAGAAGTGTCTTAACATTCTGCCAGGGTTCCGTGTCTCCTTACTGTGATAAATCATTACATAAATTAAACAATTGTGTTAATTACCTGTTTGTACTTTTGACAGAGCACATGCCAATGGATCCATCAAAAGAGGGCATAAAAACAATGCTACTGATGCTGTTACCGTGAGAACCCACCTTGGGGTAAACCTGAAAGGTGTGAAGGTTTTCAACCGAGCCAGAGAGAAAGGTCTATTCTTTTTTATCATTGATTTACATGGGAGACATTCAGAATTACTAAATACTGTATTCTAAATGAATACATTGAATAGATACCTCAATTTTAGTGAAATTTAAAGTGTTTGTGAACAATTATGAAAATATATACTGTTTTGCATAATACGTATGACATTCTTTGAGGGAGTATTTAGATAATCTTTCAAAAATAAGCAATGTGTCATTACGTGCCTGACAATTCAATTCACCCAGTTTGTGAAATTAGTATTATTACATCTTGATCTGGCTGTAGAATTAGTTCAATTTGCTAAAAACACATATTTTCTTTTGAAAAAGTAAATTTAACTGTTAGCATGATGAAAGGAGGTTTTCATCTTGAAGTTGATTAATGGTTTGCCATTTTAATCTGAGTTATGAGCTACTGTCAGATGCAAGGTGATTATGAAAGTACAAAGCAGTAGCATCAATGAAAGGGAAATGGGGATTTATTGGGGACTTACTGTAACATAAATGACTGTGAAAATGTCGAGCCAATGTGCATTAAAGAATAGAAGTTCTTAAAAATATGATGGTAGTGATTATTATGGTGGTCACTTCATATTAGTATTAATTTAGATGATCAGAACAAGACCATATTATATCACAAATGTTAGTTACAGTGTTTTAGTTTGCTGCAGGCTGCCACTCAGGTATTCCAACATGGTAGTTGCTGAAAGGCTGATTTCCTCTCTGCCTTTCTGCAATTGGGCACGAGGCAGAATAGCACCCCCTTGTAGGAGCGGGTTCAAGTCAGCAGCCCATACCAATGCACTTCATGCCTTTGACAAGGCATTGCATGGACAAGAGTGCTGAGGTTATGCTGTTCCTGTAAAGTTTGATAAGGCTACCAGAGAGGTAATGGCTGCAACACTGGCCCAAGGGTAATAGTGTAGGTTCAATTTTTTACCCTTCATGCTTGGCAGACTCCAAATACATTATCAGTTAAAAATGGGAAGATGTTTTGCCATCAAGATCCATCAATGGAAGATGTTACTTTACTGTAGCCCGAACAGGATTACTTTGTGATTTTTTTTTAAAGACCATTGAGGTCTTTCCTAAGACCTAATCGCCTTTGTTCCAGAATTTGCCCTTCCTTTCTGTATGATCCTATCAAATCCCCTTCCTCCTATCTTAACTGGTAGGTAATACACGGCAAAAACCATTTGATCTTTTCCTGCCTTAAAATGCTCTGCTCTCATACTGCTGGCTACGTAATATTTAAATGAAGCCTTGCTGTTAAAGTATCCTGAGCTTGAAACTTATGCCAGTCATAGTGTTTCGTGCCCAACCAGTCCACACTTATTTAGGATTACGTATAAGCCTAGTCATGCATTCTTGCATCAAGTGATAAATCCTAGGGATTGATACATGAACTTTCAGAGAGAGAAGTATACATTTCTACACTATGAATCTTATTAGGGGTCATACAAGTTCTTACTTTCAGCATTGAATCTTTACATTTTGCATTATGAATACCTAAATTTTGGAATCCAAGTAACCTTCATGCTTTTAGCATAGAATGCATAGAATCCCTACAGTGTGGAAACAGGCCCTTTGGCCGAATAAGTCCATACCGACCCTCCAAAGAGCAACTCACTCTGACACCCTCCCTACCTTATTATCCAATATTTAGCCCTGACTAATGTACCTAACCTCCACATCCCTGAGCACTATGGGCAATTTAGTATAGCCAGTTCACATAACCTGCACATCTTTGGACTGTGGGAGGAAACCCATGCAGACCTGGGGAGAATGCGCAAATTCCACACAGATAATACCAATTCCCGGATAGACTAAAAGTACTGAGTTTAAAATAATTTTGTATTTTCTCCCTGCTGCATGTATTCAGTCAGTTAATGCTTATTAAGTAATATGGATGACCTAACAATGCATAACTATATCATGACAGGTACCAATATTTGTGCAAAGAACAATGGTGGATGCCAGCAGCTTTGCTTGTATCGTGGAAAGGGTCGAAAAACCTGTGCATGTTCCTACAGTGTTCTTGCTGCAGATGCAGTCAGCTGCCATGATTATGATGGATACTTGATCTATTCGGAGAGAACAATACTGAAGAGCATTCACCTTACAGATGAAACTAATTTAAATCCTCCAATAAGACCATATGAAAAACCAGAATACTTCAAAAATGTGATCGCCCTGACTTTTGATTACCGACAAAGTTCAAAGAACACCAATCGAATATTTATGAGTGATGTTCATTTTGGAAATATCCAAGTAATCAATGATGACTGGACAGACAGAAGAATAATAGTGGAGAGTAAGTATATGCCTGAAATGAATGAATATTATTCTTATTACACATATTTTACCGATAATCATTTATTTGTTCTTTGACTCTAATGTTCAATCAGCAAAATAAGAAATCCATAGACACATGATGCTCACTCACTGTTGCACCAGGAATAGAGTATTGCAGATGTATTGTATTTGACTGAGTAATCCAAGGCACTGACTAACCTGAGAATTTGAACTTGGTTCTAAAAATCCAAAAATAGGAAACTGGTAAGAGTAAAGTGACCATTAAGTTGTTAGATTGTGATTAAAAGCCCTGGCTTATTAATGCACATGTGAGAGGAAGTTTGGTGACCTTAACGAGTCTGAGCTTAGTCCCACATCAATGTGAATGTCTCTTAATAGCTCTTTGGAGTGGTCAAGAAAATTGTTGCCAGCAGCTTAAGAAAAAAATTCATCGCTGCCACCTCAGTCCAATGCAGGGACAGCACAAGCATGGCAACCTTACTATGGGCTGCCATGTGAGAATGAATCAGTACGGCATGTGTCCTTTAACTAGGGAATGTTCAATGATGATACCTAACTTGTGTCATGGTTATGGTAGCATCAGAAATTTAGTGTAATACTCAGTGCCAAATTAATGATCCAGATTACCAATGGAAAGCTTCTCATCATGTTGAAACTGTCTGAAAACTGCTTGAAATAGGGCTTTGGTAGCCTAAGAGGTTGAAATCCAAACTGTGCAGATTAAATTTGCACGTAATCTATCTGAACTTTTCCAATTCTTTAGAATAGCCAAGGTATGGCTTTGGAGAGATAAATCATCATTCTGGATGCGGTTCTTGGTTACCTTTGAAAGGTCAAATTATCTTTCCAGTCATGCACTTCTTATATGCAAATATGTTCCCATTTTTAACTATTTTCATTTCGACATTACCTTCCCCCAAATGCCTGAAGCCTCAAGAGGACTTATAAAAGGGAACTATCAACAAGGGTTTTTAAACAATATCAATGAAATCTGTTTGTAGTGTCAAGAAGATCTGTCAAAAGCAGCCATCAAAGGGGATTATCAAGCTTTCAAAACATTTAAATGTCCTGCCATGTAAATAACTTGAAAACATCTGGGGTGTTAGATAAAAGAAATTCTTGCAATTTCAGTGCCTGTTGACATAAGCCTGGGCACCATCATTACTACATCACTACTGAATGATTGATTTCACAATCACCTGTGATCACAATGGACTGTCTTTCATTTCTCAGTTTCTTCCATTCACTTTCCCATGTTCACAGCCACATGTGGTTATATAGGATCTTTGGTGTAGGACGATTGATTCTAGTGCTTGTCACATTCTTAAATAAAATGTCTGTTATAAGACATTGTTTAGTTGAAGGAATGCACATGTAGTAAATGGGCTTTTATGAATGAATGCTGAAAATGTGACGCTGGAAACGCGCAGCAGGTCAGGCAGCATCCAAGGAGCAGGAGAATCGCATTTCGGGCATGAGCCCTTCTTCAGGCTCATGCCCGAAACGTCGATTCTCCTGCTCCTTGGATGCTGCCTGACCTACTGCGCTTTTCCAGCAACACATTTTCAGCTCTGATCTTCAGCATCTGCAGTCCTCACTTTCTCCTTTTATGAATGAATGTTTCAATGTGGAAAAGTTAGTAAGTGACACTTAGTACTTCATTTAATAATATCTTATTTCATCCAATTTAATCATGAATCCTGTGGTTTGGTCATAGCGGACATAAGTTGAGTTAGTGTTGTAGATTTGAAGGCAAATGGCAGTGAATGAGATGACACAAGTTTGCCTTGGAGCTTTAATGAACAGCAAGAAGTTGGGTGGAAATGCTTATTTTAGCAAGGAGCCATGAAGAGTTATACAAGCTATTTTGGGGTTTGTCTTGGAGTTGTTGCAAGAGGAACCATGAAAGGTTGGGGACATGAGGAGAATGGGTTGACATGGGTGAACAGTGAGACTATCAGGGATGTAACTGTTAAATTTGGAGAGTATTTTTTTAAAGTTAAACTTCAACACAGTGCTGGTGCACCAAGGCATCCTTTATTCTCACTTAGAGCTTCCCAGCCCAAGAAGACACACCACCTCAAAATGAATATTGAACTGTTAGGACAACAATATCCTGGTTTGTGTTCATAGAGTTGGGAGATGCCTATACTCTGCAGTCCTGGCGTAAGGTTCAATGTTGCTTGGAAACTTAAAAGGCCTGAAAATATATTTATGACTTCAAAAATTCAAAACTCATCCAATATGTATATCTCAATGTGCTTAATGAAGGGTATTTGCATGACTTGAGCTTTGCAAGTCATGTTGAGTTTTATATTTTCTTTGCAAATTGTTGCTAAGAGTTAAGAAAAAAGATGACTGCATGTAAATTGAACATTTATCACCATTTTATTTTCTAAGTTCCAATTTTTTTCTTTAAACATAACTAAAATAAAATAATTTTATTTGATAAATAATCTTAAGTTGTGCAGTTTTGTTAAATGTGTTTTCTCCCACCTGCTCCTTCCTCCCAGTGCACTCTCCAAGGTGTGGACTGATGGCTGGGATATCACTTAGTAACTGCCGGTCACCTTCCATGATTTCACCCAAGTCTTGATTCATAAATGAGCACATATAATATGCTTTTAAATTATTTTAAAAAATAAATTGTAAAAAAGTAATAAAAGGCATGGGGACCAAGCAGGTGGGTGAGAAAAGATTTGAATACAGAACTAAGGCAGATTTGAAAGACCATCTGGCTTGTTCGTTTACTGTAATAGTCTCTGATTCTGTTTTGGCTAGCTATTTGAAAATGAGAGACTGGTCAACACAGCACTTGCAATTGAAGTGCTGGTTAGTGATCAATATGGGGACACTAATACTGTTGCCTTCCCTGTCCTCGAGCTGTTGAATGAAATTATAAAATCCCTTCTTCTGCATGGATTAACTAACTGTGGAAATAGTGAATTAATGATTGAATAATCTGCTTTGTATGGCTGAAAGTATTTATAGCCAGCTGAGCCTCTCTCAGGATAGTGGAGCTGTAAAAATATATGAGCTACCTTAAAGTATGCTCTAAAACATGGCTTCTATGAAATATTGGTGCTATTACTGTATTTTAAAGGGCAAACCTCTGGTGTAAGCATTGACTTTGTTTCCAGTTTATTTGTTATGTTTTCCACATTTTATTTCTGGTCAAAGTAAAATCATATGAAATTTGAGTGTGGACGTAGAGGGATATATTTGTAATGAATATACTTGCCTAATTGTATGGAATAAATTTTCTATTTCACAGATCTGGGGGACTTAAGTCTCCTGTTCATTATATAATCTAACAAACACCATCCTTTAAATGCAAACAAGGCTAATCTATTTTGTTATGTTATTATGTGGGATGAGGTTGAAGATTCATCCTGACATTATTTAAGTGACATACTTGACAGAAAGTTAGTTAGCCCAAACTGTTGGATTTTGACATGAACATTGATGGGACATGAAAAATGTTATGATTATAGATTTCTATCTTCTTCTTACATTTGTCAAAGCTTTAAAACTAAACATAAGTGCTTCCAAGACATTTGAAAAATATATTTGACACTAAAAGCTTTGCTTGGTGCTGCCACAGTCAAATGATGTTGAGAATAATAAATCTAAGTCATCACAGCCCATGGGAACATCACTGTATGTTGTCACATTCCATATACATGTTCTATACATATAAACATAAATTATGACTCATACCTTGTGACAAAATCATATTATTAGAAAGTTAATTTTATGGAATATGTGCACTGCTATTTTCAAATTCATCTGTTGATCACTTGGAACAAAATAGACAGTAAAATAGACGCCACACTCAGTTTTACTGTGGATTATGAATAAGGTGAGAATC
Organism: Chiloscyllium plagiosum; assembly: GCF_037043375.1. NCBI lineage: Eukaryota > Metazoa > Chordata > Chondrichthyes > Orectolobiformes > Hemiscylliidae > Chiloscyllium > Chiloscyllium plagiosum. The sequence goes on along the minus strand of NW_028270145.1, from coordinate 84,174,582 downwards.
ACCAGGACAAGAGTGCAATGTCTACTTTCATCATTGAGATATTAAATCCTTGTGAAGGATTGTTCAAGGTAGATTTTATCTTTAATGGTTTGATTCATAGGAATAATCTAACAACGAGAAAAATATTAAACTAGAACAGCAACAAATGCTGAAAGTTTATACAAATGTTCATATTGTCTACTGTAAGTCAATCTTCTGTAAGCAGCATACAATTCATATTTGAATTACATAATTGATGAGCGTTTTTCTTCATAAATGACCAAAAAGAGACATGACTTTCATAATTGCAATCCAATTAAGGTGTCAAAGAATGTTGTGTTCTTAATATTAGATGGTACTGTATCATTCCCAGGTCAGATTGTACCGTAATTTACATGCAAAACATAAGCAAACATAATAGATTGAATCTTCCAAGCAAAGGCAATCATTGTTGGCTTGTTACTCTATTCATTTTATTTTACCTTGGAGCAGGAATAGATCATTTGGCCCTTCAACCCTGCTCCACCATTCGATATGATCATGGTTGACCATCCAACTCAGTACCTTGCTCTCGCTTTCTCTCCAGACCTTCTGATCCCTGCAGCCCTATAAACTATATCTAACTCCTTTGTGAAAACATTCAGTGTTTTGGCCTCAACTACTTTCTGTGGCAGAGAATTCTGCAGACTGTGCCTTCTCTGGGTGAAGAAATTTCTCATCCACTGTTGCTGGACTTACCAGTCATTGGAACATCCTTCCTGCATTTATCCTGTCTAATCCTTTTAAATTTTATTAATATCCATGAGGTCACCCCTCTGACTTCTAAACTTCAGTGAATATAGTCAAAATTGAGCCAGTTTATGTTCATACATCAGCCTTGCCATCCCAAAATTCAGTCTGTTAAACCTTCTATAGCCTCTATAGCCAGAATATTCTTGCTCAGATAAAGGCACCAAAACTGATACCCAGGTGTGTTCTCACCAAGGCCTGATACAATTTTAAAAATATATCCCTGCTCCTATATGTGAATCTTTTCACTGTGAAGGCCAAGATGCCATTTGCCTGCTGCACCTGAATTCTTACTTTCAGTGGCTCGTATACAACAATGTTGAGGTCATATTGTACCATTCCCTTTCCCAATCCATGGTCTTGTCTAAATCAAACTGAAGCATCTTTGCATTCTCTGTAAAATTTATCCTCCCACCCAGCTTTGCGTTGTCTGCAAACATGGAGATATTATATATAGTTCCCTTATCTGAATCTTTAACATTAATAATACTATCAATAATAATAATACTATCTAGATTAGTGAGTCAAAACCTTTTGAAGTGTTGGGGACATTTCTAGAGGGATCCAGATGCCTGATAATTCATCATCAAAAGTTTAAACTTTCTGGACAATTCATGAGTAATCAATGCATTGGTGCATCTAAGGGATACTTAGTGTACTTTGCTATTATTACTACTTTCCAATCAGACAAGACTGAAGCCATAATTTCTAATTTGAACAAAGCAGAATTCTGCTCAATTACAAAAATATAAACAATCCAAACACATAATGCCTTTTTTTCCAGTGATTCTTGCAGATTGATAGCCACACGCTGGAAGTTTTTATTAAACTCTAGAATTGTGAAGTATTGGGATCAGTCCAGGATTAACAATATTTTGAATTAATTAGCTGACGAGCCAAATGCTGATATATTGGGAAAGTTTAGGTACAAAATGACTGAGATGTCATTGTACACTGATCATTGAAAGCAAGCAAAAGTTGCCAAATTGGACTCATACTCATTGGAGATTGGACAAATGAAAGGAAACCTTATTGAAACATTTAAGATTAGCATAGAAGCAGAGAAACTAGGTTCAGGAACAGTCATTAAGGCCTCTGAGCCTACTATGCCATCAATATGAAAATGACTGCTCCTCTTTCCAATACCTTACACTTACTTTCTGCCCATACTCCTTGATGTCTTTAAATTACTTAGGAGATCTGACAGGGTAAATGTGGAGAATTTGCTTCTCTTACAGAACAGTTCAGGACCAGAGGGCATAATTTCAGATTAATGGAATGCTTGTTTAAGACAATGATAGGAAGAAAATTTTTTTCTCAGAAAATCATCAATTTGTGGAATTTCTTTACCGTAGAGGACTGTTGAGGCTGGTTTATTAAGTATATTCAAGATTGAGATAGACATACGTCTAACGAATAAGAGAAGCAAGGCTTTTAGGGATGAGGTAGGAAAGTTGAGTTGACGATTATCAGATCAGCCACGACTTTGTTGAATGGAAGAGCAGATTCAATGGGCTGAATAGTCTACTACTGCTCCTATATTTTATGGTCTTATAGTCTTGCCAGAGAGGGAGCACTACAAACGTTCCTCAGGCTGATTCCTGGGATAACAGTTTTGTCCTATGAAGGGAAATTGGGTCAAGTTGGCCTGTATTCACTGGAGCTGAAAATTTGTTGCTGGAAAAGCGCAACAGGTCAGGCAGCATCCAAGGAGCAGGAGAATCGACATTTCAGGCATGAGCCCTTCTTCCACACAGCTCCCCTTTGAACTTACCAGTTCAGGAACTGAACTAAAACTGCTCAGCTCAGTTAGACAAAGCTGACCATTCCCCTCTCTTTATACAGGTTACTTCTAAAGCATGACCACTTTGGCCTGAAGTCTCATCTGTTTACATACAAACAAAAGATCTCTCAAAATCCTTTTCATCTCTGTACCAATCTAGACTGATCAGAGTCCGGCCCAGTTTATTGCCGTTGTGAGCAAAGTCATGTTTCGTTGAGCCAAGGAACAGCTTTTAGAAAAAAAGGGACTAGCTTTGTGACACTGCTACTACTGAGTGTCGCTGGTGGAGAGACTGGATGTTTGTGGATATAATGCAAATCAAGTGGGTTGCTTTATCCTGGATAGTGTCAACCTTTTTGAGTGTTATTGGAGCTGCACTGGTCTCGGCAAGGGAGGAGTATTCCATCACACTCCTAGCTTGTGCCTTTCAGATGATTGTCAGGTTTTGGGGAGTCAGGAACTGTTACTTCTTGCAGGATTCCTTGCTTCTGACTTGAAATTATAGCCACTGCATTTAGATGACTAGTCCAGTTCAGTTTCTAGTCAATGGTAACTCCCTGGATGTTGATTGTGAGGATTCATTAATGGTACTGCTGCAGAAGTTTAAGGTACAATAGTTAGATTTCTCTTATTTGGGATGACCCTTGCCTGGCATTTATGTGGCACGACTGTTACTTGTCACTTTTCAGCAGAAGCCTTGATATTGTCCAGATCTTGTTGCATTTAGACTTAGATTACTTTAGTATCTATGGAATTGTGAATATTGCTTAACAATATGCAGCCAATGGCTCTGGTCTTATGATGGAGGGAGGATCTTTGAAGCATCTGAATGTGGTTGGGTCAAGGATACCTCACTGAGGAATTTCTGCAGACATGTCCTGTAGTTGGCATAACTCAAGTCGAACAAGTATAACTATTTTCAAATGTGCCAGATATGACTGCAATGAGAGGTACGTTTTCCCACTTGATTCCCATTCACTCTTATTTTGCTTGAATTCCTTGATACCACACCCACACAAATGAGGCCTTTGATATTGAGGGCTGTCACTCCAACCTCACCTCTGGAATTCAGCTCTTTCATCCAAATTTGGACCAAGGCTATCATAAGATCAGAACTCAAACTTGGAACCAGTGAGCAGATTGTTGCTGAGCAGGTACTGCTTGATACCTTCTAATGTCAAGCAACTAAAGATCAATTGTGCAGCTGGAAAGGCTTAAAACCTTAGTAAGCAAGTATTTCAAATCTTAGAATAAATAATTATTCTCTTTCACCAAAGATATATTAATATCCATATAAATCCCTTTCTAGCCTGACTTCTTCTTTTATGTTAAGTAGCTGCTGTTGTATTGCTCTTGCTGCTTCAAACAAGGTCATTTCTTCATCTTGCCAGTTTTAGCTTGAACCACTCTCCTCCTGTTTCCAGCTGGGATTGTGACTTTCAAAAGTAGCAGCTGATAAGAAATAACAACATTTTACAAAGTTAGTGGCAATCCAGGGTTTCTAGACCATTCTTTTAATTTTCCTTCAAGCTCGTGTTAAAAGCCAGTTTTGAAAAAATCCAGCATCCTGAGCAATGTGCTGGAGAGTCAATGGCACTAAAGCAAGCACAGGAATAGCAATGAAGGGTAAAGTTGAAATAAATGGTTGGTAAAGGAGAAGTAAAAGATTGAAAACTGTGAACATGATTTTTCTTATGGTAGAGAATCACATAAAATTATATTACATGTCGAGCAAATATTACAAAGACCCTCTTTGACTTCTCCTTCCAGGCCAGCCTGCACAGTAACAGATATATTGAGAAGACAAACCATTACCCATTTGTGGGCTTAGTTAAAAATATCATATCACAGGATAAAGAGAGATTATATCCTGGATCTTCTACTGAAACCTGGAAGCTTGAATAATTTTGATCTAATTTACACAATTGTGTTTTCCCTTTCTAATGTTGCTGGGGGTTTTTTAAACAGCATATTAATCCAATAATTTATCAAAATGGCTCTCAATGGGCAGGATTAGGGCTGTGGAATGGTTGTCGCTATTGGGATTCTGGGATACTTGCCCGATAATACTAAAACACCTCTGTTCAAATTAAAAAAAAACGAATAGCCAAAAATGAATGTGATGTTGTTGTCCTTTTCTCCCACAAATCCAGATGACACAAGTTTCTGCACAAAGGTAAATGCTTTATTATCAGAAAGTCGGTGAGAGATTCTCAATGTGACCAGAAGTAGCCATTCGTCTACTTGTGGTGACACTTCTTCACGAATCTCTGCCCTACACACAAAGACAGTATTTTGTATAGGAATAAAACAAAAGGTCTATAAGTTACATGGTCAAAAGTATTATATAGTTTAAGATAGGCAATTATAAATTTACAAAGCCCATTCAATGTCGATGTCCTGTGATAATTAGTGAATGGAATACAGGGACTGATTATCGTATTCTTCATGATCATGTATTGATGGGAAGAGATTAAACAGAAGGTTCTTGCCTGTTCTCAATGGGGGAATTCATACACCTATGCTAATACAGAGGGGAAGCAAGACAATGGGAGCAGAAGTTAGTTTAACAGGGTTGTAGCCAAGGCTATCAGTCTTTGCTGGAGAGGACAAATATCTTTGTGTGAGGCTGCAGAGGGATCCATGTGTGTGGCTCCAATGGAATCCTTCTGTAGGATTCAGTCAGCCTCCTCCCGATTGAAATGTTCTGCCCATACTGTAAGGGGACAGACATGCAATTTATACCGCAGTGAGTCTCTTTGGTAGTGGAATGTTTAACCCTTGAATCCCAGTATTTTTTTATATTTCAAAAATATACTTTATTCATAAAATACTTTTATGATCTATACAACTGGACATGCCATACATATGTAAACATTCCATTTCTTTGCATACTGAAACAGAGTAATCATTCCTATTTACAGGTCGGTACGATTACATTTTTAGCTGAGGCGTCAGCAGAGCCCAAATGACTGCGTGGGCCTCCAGTTCTTCTTAGGCAGGCAGATGTTACACGGTGGTCTTTCCTCACCGCGCCTTGGCGGCAGCTGCCCCAAGCTTCAGTGTGTCCCTCAACACATAGTCCTGGACCCTTGGAATGTGCCAGTCTGCAACACTCAGTTGGGGTCAACTCCTTCAGCTGGAAGATCAACAGGTGTCGGACTGCCCAGAGAGCGTCCTTCACCGAGTTGATGATCCTCCAGGCGCAGTTGATGTTCGTCTCAGTCTGCGTCTGAGGGGAACAGGCCGTAGAGCATGGAGTCCTGCGTCACGGCGCTGCTCGGACGAACCTCGACAAACACCACTGCATTCCTCTCCAGACTTCCTCTGTGTAGGCACATTCCAGAAGGAGGTGTGTGACAGTCTCGGCCCCCCCCCCACCCCCACCCCACCCTGCAGCCGCTTTGAGGGCAGCATGTGGTGCAGCTGAGAGTCCGGACGTGCATAAAGAATCTCACAGGCAGAGCCCTTCTCACCACCAGCCAAGCCATGTCTTGGTGCTTGTTGGAAAGTTCTGGCGATGAAGCATTCTGCCAAATGGCTTTGACAGTCTGCTCAGGGAACCGCTCGATAGGATCTGTCCTCTCCTTTTCCTGAAGGGTCTCAAGGACACTACGTGCTGACTACTTCCTGATGGACTTGTGGTCAAAGGTGTTTTTCTTCATAAGCTTCTTCATGAAGGACAGGTGATACGGAATGGTCCAACTACTCGGCGCGTTCCGCGGCAGCGAGGCCAGGCCCATCCTTCGCAACACCGGGGACTGGTAGAACCTCAGTACATAGTGACACTTAGTGTTTGCGTACCAGGGATCCACGCACAGCTTGATGCAGCCACACACAAAGGTGGCCATCAGGGTGAGGGTGGCATTGGGTGTATTTATTCCTCCGTTGCCCAGATGTTTGTACAGCGAGTCCCTTCGGACCCAGTCCATCTTTGACCTCCATATAAACTGGAAGATGGCCCTGGTGACTGCAGCAGCACAGGTTCTGGGAATAGGCCAGACCTGTGCCATGTATAATAGCAATGACAGTGCCTCACACCTGATGACCAGGTTTTTTCCCGCGATGGAGAGTGACCGTAGCTTCCATCTGCCCAGTTTCTGCCTCACTTTGCTAATACGCTCCTCCCAAGACTTGGTGCATGCCCCAGCCCCCCCGAACCAAATACCCAGCACCTTCAGGTGGTCGGTCCTGAAGGTGAAGGGGATCGAGAATTGGTTGGCCCAGTTCCCGAAAAGCATGGCCTCGCTCTTGCCTCGGTTTACCTTGGTTCCCGAGGCCCGTTCGAACTGGTCACACATGCACATGAGTCTGCGCACGGACAGCAGATCCGAGCAGAAAGTGGCGACATCACCCATGTACAGGGAGGCCTTAACCTGCAGGACCACGCTGCCGGGAATAGTCACCCCTCTCAGGTTTGCATCCTTGGCAAATGGCTCTATGCAGCACACAAACAAGGCAGGAGAGAGAGGGCAGCCCTGCCTCACTCCTGATCTGACTGGGAAGCTATCTGATTCCCACCCATTGATTGAGACTGCACTGACAATGTTGGTGTAGAGCAGTCTGATCCAATTGCAGATTCCCTCCCCAAAGCCCATTTTGGAGAGAACATCTCTCATATACCTGTGTGATATCCTGTCAAAGGCTTTCTCCTGGTCCAGGCTGATCAGGCAGGTGTCCAACCCTCTGTCCTGCACGTAGGCGATCGTATCCCTGAGGAGTGCGAGACTCTCAGCGATCTTCCTGCGCAGGTTTGTTCAGGGTGAATCATCGACCCCAGAGCAGACCTGACCCGGTTGGCAATTACCTTTGACAGTATACCTTGAAAGAGGAGTAAAACATGGAACTGATCCCTGATCCCTTTGTGGCTTTCTAACTTCCGCAGTGGGGGCCATAAGTCTAAATGTCCCCTCTGACTACTGCTGGCTGTCATGCTGACTGATGCAGCAAACATGGAGAATCATGAGCTGACACGCACTGAGAGTGATGTTGGGCTCAGCCTTTTAAATACCTGCCTCAACTTTGCATTTCCATAAGATTAAGATCTTTAGCGAAAAGGTCTCTAAAATTGTCAATCAAGTCAATTTATGCAATATCAATGGCAGGGTGAGTTTATTGTGGAGTCAGGAACTGTTGACAGGTAAGCTTAAAAGATCTCATCAACTTTGTAATTAGATAGTCCATAGTAATTTAAGTCAGTTTTTAATGTAATAATCAATTATAAAAGTCTGTACTTAAAGGTTCCATGACTATTTAATTTGCCAGTATATGTGTTAAGAGGTGATAGAGCACTTTTCCCAGTTGATAAACAGCTCTTACATACTAAACAGTATTGCGAGTCAGATATTAATATGTCATCTGGACCCTATGCTGTGACTTACAATTTTTAACATTGATCTAAACACTTAAAGTTCAAATACTCATTTGTATTACAGAGCTTAAGTACTTCTGAAAAAAGATGCATGTTGTGGATATTTCACATCTTCCAATCATCAAGACTTTTCACAAGAATGAAATTTCATGGATAAAACTAGCACTTATACTGCGTGAGAGGAAACTGCTGATTGATTGGCAAATGGACTCTGACTGGTAGAGGCATTGTCATGGAAAATGCAGCAATGTTGATTGATAGCTAGTGGCAACATGACGGCCACTTATTTCATTGAATTAGAACAGGCACAGTGCAGGTACATGTTCTTTTTGACTGTAAAGTGGAAGGCCAGGTAACCACCAGTGCCAGCAAGTGCACCATGCTGTAAGCCTCACTAACTACGTTAAATTGGTTGTCAGCATACTTTTGCATACATTCATGATTTAGAGCAAATGTCCAAATACAGAAACACTTCTAATGATAGATCCTTTGTTGTGGTTTTGCAAGCATGAACTGACTGGGTACAGTTAGTATTTTGCTTTTTGCAAACACTCAAAGGGACATGCTGTTTGACGTGATCTGCCAATCTTTGAGATCTATGGCCTACATTCTTGGCTTCACACAGGCATTAAAATTCATATTCCTCATTACTTATTTTTGTGATAAAATATCTTTTTGGCATGACAGTGGCATCCCTTTAATGGTGTATTACACTCATGTTGCTTCTGCATAGTAGTGTGATACAGCTAGTTTCAAACATTTGCAATACTCGCAAGGGTAATCTGAGATAGACTGGGCACTCTTTGGGACCAAGTTTGATCACCTTGGAGTTTTCCATGAACTTGTGTGATATACAATGAGAAATCATCTGATCAAGTATCCATTACTCATAAAATGGCTTTAATACCCCCTCTCATGCCCAGTGATCAAATGATGCAGACCCTGTTTATGAGGTTTTTGATATGGCCATTACAATACATATGCATTGAGTGAATTGAGCGCAGGACAGCATTCACCTGCAACTGTAGATTCAAATATCAAAAATATATCACCTACATATTGTAAAAATGTAATGCGCAGGCGGCGAGGTGTCATGATATTGAAGGCACCTTTATTATGGTACACACCAAAGTTATTTCTAAATGCCAGACCTAGGCTGCATTCCATAGCATCACTATGTACTTGGATATGGCTAGCATTATTCAAACTGAACTCAATTGAATGAGTTCATAAATTCTGTGAATACCAAATCATGCAATGGGTCTCGATCACCGTAACTTCCTTAAGATATGGATTATTGAATAGGTTATCAATATCAAATGAGGATATACACAGTACATTGTTGTAGCTCTGCAACTATGTCTGATTTTCACCAAAATGAAGAAGTCCTTCACTGTGTCAGTCAAGAACTTGCTCAAGATGGGTTTGGCAGTTTACTCAACCAGTTCATGTTGTGCTGAATTAGTCATATCTGGAGATGCTGGTGTTGGACAGGAGTGGATAAAGTCAGGATTCACACAACACAAGATTAAGGTCCAACAGGGTGTATTTGAAATCACAAGCTTTTGAATCACTGCTCCTTCGTAAGGTGTTGTGTGGCTTCTGAATTGGTCAGAGAACAGAAAGACTAGAAAGGGGCATAAGCTTTGATCTGTTTTGGGCAACCCATGCACACATGGACACAGTGAGATGGGAGGATAAACCTAATCACATATCACCCAACAGCTCATTGCTCTTGCATTAGCCCAGCCAAGGTTATTTTTTTTCATTTGATTTTGAATAAGGCTCTCTGGTTACTCTGAGTGACAGGTTGAATGGCTACAACATTTAACCTGTGGTTCATGAGAAAATGGGGACTGCAGATGCTGGAGATCAGAGTCAACGAGTGTGATGCTGAAAAAACACAGCCAGTCAGGCAGCATCCAAGGAGCAGGATAATCGACATTTCAGGCATAAGCCCTTCCTCTTGCTCCTCAGATGCTACTTAACCTGTGGTTCATAAAGATGCAGATATCGAAGATATAGTCATGCTTTTGAGGATGAATACTCCAATCCCTTTTTCAGGTTGGGTATATAAGTCCATTGTGAACATGAGGTCTCGCAATGTTGCCAGATATTCATGCAGCATGTGAAAATCAGATGAGTCATTCACAATCCCACAATAACCGTACATTCGATTGGCTGGGCACTCTTTCAAGGATTTGTCCTTTTCAGTGGACGTTGGTTTGTGATGGGATAACTGGGAATTGAGGAGTCAAATGCAACAATATCTCTACCTTTTTGAGGTGGAATAAAAAAACAAGGAGCAAGAACAAATTCATCGCTTTCAGACATTACATGGTCAGAGAGATTTACTGTGTTTAGCTGCATCTTTAGGCACATTGCCAAAACTCTTTTGCTTAAGTTTGTGGTAAGCATGAAGGGCTTATGCCTGAAAGGTCGATTCTCCTGTTCCTCGAATGCTGCCTGACCTCCTGTGCTTTTCCAGCACCACACTCTCAACTCTGATCTCCAGCATCTCCAGTCCTGACTTTCTCCCACAATGGTGCTATCAAGTATTGAAGCAATGCAGTGGCATGGATGGATCACATCAAAATTGAAAACAATTGTGTATTTCAGATCAAATCTAGCATAAGGCATGGCATATATTTGTAATTTTACTCCCATTCTGCTCAATCGCATCTTGCATAAATACCCTTTTAGTCTTAGGATGATGTCTCATTTTGCATTGTCATTTGGTAATAAAAATTGACACAAACTTGGGTTTAATGCACTCTTGAAGAAATTCATAGAAATCTTTCCCATTCTTAATTTAGCTGTAAGGTGAACTATGTTGCTGATACACTCAATTTGGTCTTTGCTTTACCTCAGTCTCAGGTAAGCAAATAGTCATTTGATGGTGTAGAACATGAGTATTGGTAAAAATAAACATTTGATCAAAGATTTTTGTCTTGCACTGATCAGAACATTTTACAAGAATGCAAATTCAAGTGAAAAAGCACCATGTATAATACATGTAACAATACAAGTGGTGTTCATTACTTACGAGATGCAGCTGCCAACCAAAAACACATTCTGTCGATCACACAAATGAGGAATATGATATATGAATTTCAGTAATGATAGGTATGTGAGCTTGACATTCCAAAATACCGTAGACCACATCAAACACGATGTCCCTTTGACTATTTGCAATAAACAAGACACTGACCGAATCTACTTAGCCCATGCTTGCAAAACTCAGAATCAGATTCTGTAATTGGACAACTTTCACTGGCTAATCCTGAATCAGTGATAAATTACCCTGACAACCAATTTAGGATCATCAGTTTGACTCAGTGTGGGGAAATATGCATGTACTGCAAGATTTAATTTGATTTTGATATATTGTCACTCATATTTTAGAGTAGAAATACAATAAAATACAGTGAAAGCTTTTATTTGTCTCCGCGATATGGCACCATTTTGAATAATATTAGAATATGAGGAGCAAACTGAAAGATATAGCTTGAAGACAGTCTATCAGACCGAGGAGAAAGTGAGACCTGCAGATGCTGGGGATCAGAGTTGAAAAGTGTGGCGCTGGAAAAGCATAGCAGATCAGGCAGCACCTGACAAGCAGGAGAGTTGACGTTTCAGGCATAATGCTTTAATCAAGAATGATAAGCCAGTTCATCACCATCAATGGTGCCTACACCGTAATCCCTCCACCACCACTTTGCCACCATCTACCCAGTACCCAACAAACATCAAAGTAGTGAGCCTTAGGTGTCACCTTTGCTGCTGGTCTGATATTCCTTCACAACCGCTTCTGCCTGCCAAACGAACATCAGAGTCATATCTCCCACCATTGGGCTCACTTCATTGCTACTACGATGCACTTCCACTACCGTTTCACTGCTGCCAATGCCAAACTCAACCAGCAAATAAGTCACCAATCCTTAGGTGCTATCTTTTGCTGCTGGGTTTACCTCGCTGATGTTGTCTCTATGGATTTAGCAGCTACCAATTCCAGGTTCCTTGATTGCTCAGTAAAGTAAGAAAGGGATCACTCGTGGTCCACGCTGGACTCATTCTCTCCTGCGCCGTCGGCTGCTCAAGGTTTGTGGTGCGTCTGCCCAAGGTTCACACCCTTGGCTTGGCTTGACCTTGCTCAAGTCCACACCCTGGGCCTGGCTCAGGTCCGTCCGAGGTCCATGCCCTGTTGCCACTCAAGGGCTGTGGCAGGCATGCTCGAGGTCCCGTGCTGGGCTCTCGCCATTGCCACTGCCATCCAAGTTCAGGACAAGGTACGAATGTAAAAGAAAGGAGGAACAAAAGGGAAAGAAAAGGTATTGGAGCAGACAAGGTCTAGTACAGGAGACATATTCTGCTCCCACTTCGGACTGGAACCAACACATGCTATACACAGCCTTTCTCATTGCAGATAGAAAGAACATATTCATGTACTGTACCTGTTTCATCTCAACAAAGTAATTGATAGTCATCATGGATGAATTTATCTGGTCAATGCACTTACCGACTAGTACCATCATGTCTGGTTTAATATTTAATGTAACCTAGCTGTGAATCAGCTTTATTGAGTACATTCTCTTTGACAATACCCTTTTCAATCGGAGTCCACTTGCTATTCAGTCAGTACGCTGGTGTTATGCAGTATAACTGTTGGTTTACCCCTTGAATTTATATTCTTGTGAAATATCCTGATGAGTACATGACAGAAAGCTTTGAGAAAATGTGTATTTTTCTCAGATTTAAAGTCCAAACATTGGTTGAACCTGTGAACAAATTGACAGATGCATTTGATTAATTGTCCATCTGTTGAGTCTTTGAGAAAACTGACCAGATGGTTAACCATCTGTTCGTATCTCCTCAAAGACTGTATTATATTCAGCTCTGGATGGTTTAGAATCTTATTATGAATGCTTGGCTAAGTTCACATGCCAGTCCAAGGATTTTCCTCAGGAGGCTGTTAAGGGGACTGAACTTTAGTTGTTTGACTGTCTGATGACCATTTAACTGGATTGCAGGATTATGTATCTTTGAATTTGTTTTCGATTAGTTATTTGTTTATCTGGATGGTTTTCTGTACAGAAAGGGCAAGTAAGTTCTTATTCAAATGGAGTTAAATGACTGTGTGTTTATTTAATAGTCTTATGAGACCTGATGAGGTATATTTCTTCCAAATTGTTGTTGCAAGTGGAATTTGAATGGATGATTGTTTATTTTAATACCATTATGAACATTTCAAAGAGTACTCAATTTTATTGAAGGACTCACGATTTTTGTCCATATTAGATAATGAATGAGTTGGAAAGGAGCATTCATGTGATGCATGGATTAAAAGAAAATAAGAAAAATGGAGGTCCATGGGAGATATGATGGGTTCATAATGTGAGGGTTCGGGGGTTAGGAGCTTAACAATAATGATGCTGTGAACGGAGATGGGCCTAGCAACCTGCTGATTGCGGCATCTATCTATTACCCCCCACACCTCCACCCCCTTAGGTCTGCTTCAGAGTAGGCAGACTTGATTCGGGCCTGAGCCAGATTTCCAGGGAAGAGAAGGTAATAGGTTATGGCAATGGATTTGCTCAAGACATGAGAACAAAATGTTGGGGAAATGACCTGATTGGCAATTCTTGATTCTATTATGGAAATCCAGAACCTATCTCTCTGTGCAAATATATTTAAGAAGGCTGCTTTCATTGGCAGCTCTTCTTTTGCCATGGAGACAGGCAAGCTCCGTGTTGTTTCTTTCTCCTGCACAATTGGTGATGAAAAGTTAATAGATCATAGTGGAGTCTATGAAGAGAGAGATGACAATGATAAATTCTATCATTGACTTTATCCCAGTTTCTCTGTCTGCATCTTTTATGGTTGTGACATTGTTAGTCAGATTGGCAGACTTCATGGCAGACATTATTTTTTCCTTTATATAGCACCTGTTTTTCTCTGACTGCCAGGGTTTAGAGGTTTTGGAGCTGTCAAAAGAATCGATAAGAGAACTTAACATTCAAAACATGATCTTATTTTTGTGAGAATATGTAGCAGCTTGCATGGAGTTGCTTCACATTCCAAGCGCCTACCTAATTTCAAAATTGTGCATCAGCATCTCAAACATTCATGATGTGGACTCTTCCAAACTTGTAAATGTGCTGGAGAAATTGTCAGACACACTAACCAATGATTGCAGTTGTCTGTCATGATCTTTTTCTCCATTGTTGTCTCTCCCAGAAGGATGTATTGTGCTGTACTGAGTGACATTTGAAAGGAGCAAACCCAAATATCAGCTTGATGGCTGTAGAGTTTTCTAATGGCAGTAATCATCACTATGCTGTTGCAGAATGTGTTGTGGAACAGCACAATGGCATTTGTGAAATGATGCCGTTTGACAGAAAAATGTTAAAACAAAAACTCCAAAGGCAATCTTAGAAAGATTTTAAAAGTAAGAGTTCATGAGCCAGTCCACTCACATCAACATGCTGCACAGGTTTCTTTTGTGGAACTGGCTAGAATATTATTTTTTTTAGAAGAGTGTTGGATTTTTGTTTTGTATTAATCTGGAAAGTTACCTCCTGACACACCTGACATCACAAAGAAACCACACAGATCCGTAATAGCTGCTGTAATATAAAAATTCCCATCTATTACTGGTCGGGCACTTTTATTCATGGGCCAGCATTTACCACCCATCTCTCGTCATCCTTAAGAAGGTGGTGGTGACTTGCCTTCTTGAACTGCTGCAGTCCATATGCTGTTTTTAGACCGATAATGCCCTCAGAGAGGGTGTTCCATGCTTTTAACCCACAGTATAATTCAGAATCCGGACAGTGAGTGGCTTGAGTATCCATTGCCCTTGTCCTTTAAGATAAAACTTGTTACTATTTTGGAAGGTGATGACTAATGGTCCTTATGGTCTTATGGTCTTATGGACTAAGGAGCTTTGGAGCATTTCTGAAGTGTATCTGGTAGATGGTACACACTGCTGTTACTGCTTCTTAGTGGTGGAGGGAGGGAATGTTTGGATGTGGTCCAAGATGGTATCAAGCTTATTGAGTGTTGTTGGAGTTGCACTCATCCAGGTGGGGAGTATTCCATCATATTCCTGATACGTGCCTCGTAGATTCCTGACAAGCTTTAGGGAGTCATGAAAAAGTTGCTCCTGGCCTCTGACCTGCTCTTGTCAGCACGGTAATTATATGGCTAGTTCAATTATGTTTATGGGTCAATGGTAACTGCAGGATGTTGATCGAGATGGAAATTCAGTGTTGGTAATTCGAAAGTTAAGTGGTGGTGATTAGTTTGACCTTTATTGAAGATGGTCATTGCCAGATATGCGTATCTTTCCACTTTACATTCTAAACTTGGATATTGTCCGGGTTTTGCCACATTTGCAAACAGACTGCTTCGGTTTCTAAAGTGTCATGAATAGTGCTGAAAATTGTGTAATTACATGTGAACAACCGCACTTCTGACTTATGAAGGAGAGAAAGTCATTGATGAAGGAGCTGAAGATGGTTAGGACTAGGATATTATCTAAAGAACTCCTGTAAAGATGTCCTAGAACTGAGACAACTGACCAAAAAAAAACAACATTGTACTCGGTATGAGATAACCAATAGTAAGATTTCACCCAATTTCCTCAGTCTTTCTGATGCAGCCTTGATGTGAGGGGAGTCTCTTTCACTTGTTCTTTGTTTGCGTCTACTATCCATTTTGAATTAATTCTGTAGTACGGTCAGAGCTCACCAGCCCTGTTGGAACACGAACTGGTTGTCAACGAACAGATTATGGCTAGCTAATTAAGTGCTGCTCAATAGCACTGTTGATGACAGCTTTTATCAATTTACTAATATTTGAGCCAATATGTATAGGGAGGTATTTGACTGAGTTAGATTTGACCTGCCTTTTGTGTGCAAGACATACCTAGGCAAATTTCCATATTGTTGGATAGATCCTGTGTTGTAGTTAGACTGGAACAACTTGGGGTAGGGACTCTGGAGGTCTGAAACACATATCTTCAGTACCATTACTGATGTGTTTTTGGGGTCCATATCTGCCAATTGGAAGCATGATTCAAAACTATAGCTTACACATTGTTTTCATAAGGCTAAATTTTAAAAAGGAGAAAGTGATGACTGCAGATACTGGAAAGTCAGAGCCAAGAAGGGTGGCACTGGTAAAACACAGCAGATCAAGCAGCATCCAAAGGGCTTATCTCCTGCTCCTTGGATGCTGCTTAACCTACTTGGGGGAGGGGCTTTGGAAATGCAAAAGGTAGAAGGAAGTTAAATTGAGGGTGATAGGCTGGAGTGGGGGTGGGGGCGGAGAGGTCAGGAAGTAGATTGCAGGTTAGGAAGGTGGTGCTGAGTTCGAGGGTTGGGACTAAGACAAGGTGGGGGGAGGGGAAATGAGGAAACTGGAGAAGTCTGAGCTCATCCCTTGTGGTTGGAGGGTTCCTAGGTGGAACCTCCCCCATGTCCCTCCTCCCTACCTTTTACCTTAGCCTGCTTGCCACACTTTCCTCATTCCTGAAGAAGGTCTCATGCCCGAAACATCAATTCTCCTGCTCCTTGGATGCTGCCTGACCTGCTACGCTTTTCCAGCAACACATTTTCAGCTCTAAATATATGTACCCATTATTGTTGCAAGCAAATGTTAAGCTACTTCTCATTTGTTCACCCAAATGTAAAATTAACCCCACTGACCAATGGTGTAACAGTTTTGGTAATCCTCGAGTATCCTAATCAAGGTGCTATTCCATCAGGTGAAAGTCAAGGCAATGAGAATTAAATAGTCATTCGCTAGTGCAGGACTTGAGTATTCTTGGGAAAAATATGCATTTTGTTGATAAGTTTTCATTTTGAATTCTTCAGACCAATTTGCAAGAATAACAATAGTGTGGAAACCAACATGTCTACTACACTGAGTCACAGAGATATGTAGCAAGGAAACAACCTCTTCGGTCCAACTCATCCATGCTGAACAAATATTCTAAATTAATCTAGTCCCATTTTCTAGCATTTGGCTCATATCCCTCTCAACCATTCCTATTCATATGCCCACCCTGATACCTTTTAAATGTTGTAATTATACAAGCTTCCACCACCTTCTCTCACAGTTCATCCCATACATGTACCATCCTCTGCATGAAGAATTTGCCCCTTTGTTCTCTCTTTAAATCTTTCTCTCCTTTGCCTTCTAGCTCTGGAGCCCTCACCCTGGTGAAAAGACCTTGTCTATTCACCGTATCCATGCCCCTTATGACCTTATAAACTTCTATAAGGTCACCCCTCAGCCTCTGATGCACTAGGGAATGTAGTCCTAGCATATTCAGCCTCCCCCTACAAACCTTCCAATCTATTTCTGATCTTCCTGCTTTATGATGGATGTCATGAAACTTGAAAGGGTTCAGAAAAGATTTATAAGGATGCTGCCGGGGTTGAAGGGTCTGAGCTATAGGGAGATGCTGAATAGGCCAGGGCTATTTTCCCTGAAGTGTTGAAAGCTGAGGGGTTTAGAGGTTTGTAAAATGTCTACATTTATAAAGGCATGAATAGGGTGAATGGCCAAGGTCTTTGCTCTGTTGTGCAGGAGTCCAAATCTAGAGACCATAGGTTTAAGGTGACAGGGGAAAGATTTAAAAGGGACCTAAGGGGCACATTTTTCATGCAGATGGTGGTGCAAATACAATGACAACATTTAAAAGGTCTCCAGATGGTTATATGAATTGGCAGGTTTTTGAGAGATATGGCCCAAATGCAGGCAAATGGGAATTAATTAATTTAGGATATCTGGTCAGCATGGACGAGTGGACCAAAGGGTCTGTATCTAATGCTGTGCAGCTCTATGACTCTATAACATGCTTATAAATCTTTTCTGAATGCTTTCAAGTTTAAAAAACACCTTTAATTTAGCCAGGAGACTAGAATTGAATGCCATTTTCCAAAAGTGAACTAACCAATGTCACAATATGATCTCTCAACTCCCATGATCAATGCATTGACCAATAAAGGCAACCATATAGGTCAGATGTCAGAGGTAGGTTCTTTACTCAGAGAGTAGTAAGGGTGTGGAATGCCCTGCCTGCAGCAGTAGTAGACTCACTAAGTTTAAGGGCATTTAAACAGTGGATAAATATATGGATGCTAATGGAATACTAAAGGCTGGATGGGCTTCAGATTGGTTTCACAGGTTGTTGCAACTTCGAGGGGCTGAAGGGCCTGTACTACGCTGAAATGTTCCATGTTCTATGTTCACTAACCTGTCTACCTACAATTTCACATGAGGGAAGAGTATTGACTGATTGTCAAATAGACTCTGTTTGATAGAGTGGTTGCCATAAACAATGTACTCATTAATGCTGATTGACAGCTAAGTACCAAATTATGTTAAATTTTAAACCAGGTAGATTGACTGTGATTGGTCAGGGCATTGTCCGGATAAATAAACCAGTAAGTGGCTGTCACCTATTTTGTTGAGTTTTTTTCTGTTGGCAAAGAATGGATAATGACTGCAGAGAAAATTTTAGTTTTCATCTATTGGCACTCTTTTGAATTGTTCTGAAGAGAACAAGATGGGAGGTTCTGGCAAAATTTGCCCTTATTCACTAATAAAGTCTGGATTGTGGTATTTTTGGTTGCTATCTCAGAAAATTTGGAAAGAATCGATGCTACATCACCAATTCCAAACAAGGATTACTCCGGTAGGTTTGCTTCCTATACTTTTCCTTTAGTGTTGTCATCTCGGTTTGTCATGTATATAACAGGTGACAATTCTTATCAAAAAACAACGGTCATTTTCTCAAATGATAAAATCCCTATAGCCCTTTAAGACCGGAGCGATAAAATTTGTTATAGTTTTGTTACATTTCAAGCGAGCTTTAACATTCATCTGGCATTGTCTTCATGTCCTTGGATGAGAGCATTTGCACACCCCTCCCCCACCCCCAAGAATCTTTTTGGCTATTTACAATAAAGCTTTACCTTATTTTGACCTGACACAATATCTGGAGGAATGCATTCTAATCGCTGTCATCAAGCATTTTCAATGTTTGAGGATAACAAATTCAGAGCAAGCAAACATGCTGCCTGTGCATCTAGCCCCCCCCTTAAATAATATCTTCCTCTGCCATATCTGTAAATCAGGGTTTGAGTGAACAGTGCATATGGATCAGTGCTAACTTAGCCAGTAAAGAACTGATCTCCTTGTTAAACAGTCACCCATTGAAGGAACCGGGAGAACCCATCACACTCTAGGACAGGAAATGGATTGTGAACAGAAAGGAGAAATCTCTGGTTTATTTATTATTTTTCTGCCCCAGGCCAGGGTTTCAGCCCACTGGCTGAGAACTCATGATTAATTAATTTATTTTTGACAGGAAGATGACAAAGTATTCAAATTTTATCTTGTTCAATGTTTAAATTCATTTCCCTACTGCATTTTATGTAACCTTTTGCTCCAATATTAAGTTTTATTTTCAGTGAGTCTTGAAAGAATTCTGTTTATTTGTGCCTGTTTGGGTATGGTGGTAATTGAGGTAGACAGCTGTCATATTTCACTACTGGAGTTAATATTTTAGGAATTGATATTTATGTAATGAACTGTGTTCTGTTTGACATTGGCAATCATACGCATAAACTATGAAATACTCCCATTATTATTCCTTGTTTCATTATTTCCTCGAACAATCCTGAGATCAAATATGACAACAGAGTAAAGAGGACCGATGCTAAGCTCCAGTAGAGAGAATAGGCTGCCAAGCTATTTCAATGTTTTTTTTAATCTTACTAAAACTCATCTGAATTATAAATAATTTTGTAGTTTAAAAGATAAAGTTTTACCTAACCATCTTCAGCTGCATCATTAATGAGCTGCTCCCCCTCATAAGGTGAATTATACAGTTGTTCATTGATGATTGCACAGAGTCTAGCATCAAAGTGCATAAGCTCAAAGTAAGGGGTTGTTCATTTCAGTAAATGAAGATGAGGAACTTCCTCTTTCAAAGGGTAGTAAATCTGGTTGGTGAATTATTTACTACCAAAGGCTGTCGAGTATGAATTCAAGGCAGAGATAGATTTTTAATCATGATGAGAATCAAGAGTTATAAGGTCGAGGCAAGAAATCTGAGAATTACCAAACAAACCGTGATCTCAATAAGTGTTGAAGCAGATTCATTGGACCAATAGCCTGCTTTTTATCCTACTCCTTATTGGCTTATTGTAGCTTCCTGGTTGATCGGGCCCTGGCATTTAGTCGGCTGGTTTTCTCATTACTGCCTGGGCAATTTTTCAAATGCTCTTGGGTCACTTCAGAGGTTTGTTAGAGTCAGTCTAACCTCCTCCTTTCATTCTAAAACCCTCTCCTTGATTAGTTACAGAGGGCCTCACACTTTGTGATTATAAAGTAATTCAAATAAAATAAAACCAAGGGAATTATTGAGTGTGCCCCAGTGAAGAACATCAGATAACATAACGCTTTATCCCAATCATTGGGGTACCTGTGGCAGTGTGCATTGAAAACGGTCTTTAGGATCTGGCCATAACATCTAGTGCCCCATGATGTGTCAAAAACTTCAATTGGGTCATGCACAGGTAATGCATGATGTCCTGGAATAACTTGGACATTAAATTGAACCCTGAACAGACAGGATCTCGGTGGCCAGATCATACTGGATTCTAGAATAGAGTGGTGCTGGAAAAGCACAGCAGGTCAGGCAGCATCCGAGGAGCAGGAAAATCAACATTTTGGGCAAAAGCCCTTCACACCTAGATCACACTGGATGCAGAATCGGGTCAGTATCCTCACCATCATTTTGGCAGATCTGATTTTGAGGGGAGTAGCCTCTGGGAAATGGTTAGTCACATCCATGATGGAAAGGAAATACAGTATAGTTTTCCTCACTTTGATTTGGGCAGAGGTCCCACATGCCACACTGACATCTTGCTGAATGATTTCACAAAAGCCTTTGGCAGTAAATAATTCACCAGATTTACTACCCTTTGAAAGAGGAAGTTCCTCATCTTCATTTACTGAAATGAGCAACCCCTTACTTTGAGCTTATGCACTTTGATGCTAGACTCTGTGCAATCATCAATGAACAACTGTATAATTCATCTTATGATGGGGAGCAAGTCATTAATGATGCAGGTGAAGATGATTAGGTAAAACTTTATCTTTTAAACTACAAAATTATTTATAATTCAGATGAGTTTTAGTAAGATTAAAAAAATACATTGAAATAGCTTGGCAGCCTATTCTATATACTGGAGCTTAGCATCGGTCCTCTTTACTCTGTTGTCATATCAGATCTCAGGGTTGTTCGAGGAAATAATGAAACATGGAATAATAATGGGAGTATTTCATAGTTTATGCGTATGATTGTCAATGTCAAACAGCTGCATCTCTTATTCTAGATTGGGATTTTCCCATAAACTGGCGAATGTGATCAATTCCGCAAAACAATATTACATCCTCATGGAGCTATGACCAATAAAAATACTGGTTAATAAGAGCATGGATCTTGTGCATTTTGACATACCCAGTCATTGGAATTTTGTAATCTTGGAGTAACATTTCCCAAGGTACCTAAGCTGCACCTCTAGCTGATAGGTCATTGTCCACTCCTCATTTGCATGTCTGTGGAGGGTCTCCATTCACTCATGACCCCCTCAGTTCTAACATGACAGCAGTCGAAGACTGCTTCAGTGTCAGCAGACTGAGCTAGTGTGTTTAAACAATGGGCCAATTTGTTGGCCTTAACTATCTCCTTCATATTTCTTTCTTCACATTCCATATCTCACTCATTCCATATTATGTGTTTTTTCCAATTTTTGACATTAACATATACAAAGGAATATAGTTGTGTAAAATGTTTAGCAAACAAAAATTACCGAATCACATCCAAAAATATTTTTTACTGCCACACAATTGTCTCTGAATTTCAGTGCCAGTGTGATGCCACATACATAAGTCATAAATGCCAGTGATTGGTTGAATGAAAGAAAAAGTCCTTTTCTTTGGTTGCTTATAATTGATATAAAACCAACACTATTCAATGCAAATGCATTTGTAAAACCCAAAATAAAATGTCTCTTGTTTGATGTGATTCTTTAATTGGGCAACATTTGCAAAATAATCCTAATTTTGCTAATGGATACTCAAACACTTTAGAACATAGAATATCGAACATTACAGCGCAGTAGAGGCCCTTTGGCCTTCGCGCTACATCAACCTGTGAAACCAATCTGAAACCCATCTGACCTACGCTATTCCATTACCATCCATATGTTTATCCAATGACCATTTCAATGCCATTAAAGTCGGCGAGTTTACTCCTATTGCACACAGGGCGTTCCACACCCTTACTGCTCTCTGAGCAAAGAACCTACCTCTGACATCTGTCCTATATATATCACCCATCAATTTAAAGCTAGGTCCCCTCATTCTAGCCATCACCATCTGAGGAAAATGGCTCTCACAATCCACCCTGCCTAATCCTCTGATCAACTTGAATGTCTCTATTAGGTCATCTCACAACCTCCTCTCTAATGAAAACCGCCTCCAGTCCCTCAGCCTTTCCTCATAAGACCTTCCCTCCATACCAAGCCACGTCCTGGTGAATCTCCTCTGCTTCCACATCCTTCCTATAATGCAGCAACTAGAACTGTATGCTCCAAGTACAGCCACACCAGAGATTTGTACAGCTGCAACATGACCTCATGGCTCTAAACCTCAATCCCTCGCTCAATAAAAGCTAACACACTGTACACCTTCTTAATAACCCTATCAAACTCGGTGGCAACTTTCAGGGATCTATGTACAAGGACACCAAGATCTCTCTGCTCATCCACACTACCAAGAATCTTTCCTTTAGCCCAGTACCCCGTATTCCTGTTACTCCTTCAAAAGTGAATCACCTCACACTTTTGTGCATTCAACTCCATTTGCCACCTCTCAGCCCAGCTATGCAGCTTATCTATGTCCCTCTGCAACTTGCGACATCCTTCTACATTGTCCACAACTGAACTGACCTTAGTGTCATCTGTAAATTTATTAATCCATCTTTCTGTGCCCTCATACAGATCATTTATAAAAATGACAAATAGCAGTACCCCCAAATAGCAGTACATCACGAGTAACTGAACTCCAGGATGAACATTTCCCATTAACCACCACCCTCTGTCTTCTTACAACTCACCAATTTCTGATCCAAACAGTGAAATCACAGTCAATCCCATGCCTTCGTATTTTTTGCAATAGCCTATCATGGGGAACCTTATCAAACACTTTACTGAAATCCATATACACACATCACCGCTTTATCCTCATCCACCTGTTTTGTCACCTTCTCAAAGAACTCCATAAGGTTTGTGAGGCACAACCTACGCCGTGTTGACTATTCCTAATCAAATTATTCCTTTATAGATAATTATAAATCCTATCTCTTCTAATCCTTTCCAAAACTTTACCCATAATCGAAGTAAGAGTTGTCTCTTATTCCCTTCTTTAACAAGTGGGCAACATTTGCTATCTTTGAGTCTTCTGCCACTATTCATCCAGGCAATGATGACATAAAGATCAAAGCCAAAAGTTCTGCCATCTCCCCCCCTAGCTTCTGAGAGAATCCTCGGATAAATTCCATCTGGCCCAGAGGACTTATCTATTTTCACACTTTCCAGAATTGCTAATACCTCCTCCTTATGAACAACAATCCCATCTAGTCTAATAGCCTGTGTCTCAGTATTCCCCTTGACAACACTTTTTTTTCTGTGTAAACACTGATGAAAAATATTTACTTAGTGTGACTCCTATCTCCTCGGACTCCATGCACAATTCCCACTACGATCCTTGATTGGCCCTAATCTTACTCTAGTCATTCTTTTATTCCTGACATACCTATAGAAAGCTTTAGAGATTTTCTTGATTCTACCCACCAAAGACTTCTCATATCCCCTCCTGGCTCTTATCAGCTCTCTCTTTAGGTCCTTCCTGGTTAACCTGTAACTCCGTAGTGCCCTAACTGAGCCTTCATGTCTCATCTTTACATTAGCCCCCTTCTTCCTCTTGACAAAAGATTCAACTTCTTTAGTAAACTACAATTCCCTTGCTCGACCACTTTCTCCCTGTCTGACATGTACATACTTATCAAGGACACAGTAACTGTTCCTTAAACAATTTCAATTGTGGCCATCCCCTGCAATTACCCTCCCCATCCTATGCATCCTAAATCTCACCCACTCACATCATAATTGCCTTTCCCCCAGCTATAACGTTTGCCCTGTGGTATGTACCCATCCCTTTCCATCGCTAAAGTAAATGTAACCAAATTGTGGTCACTATCACCAAAGTGCTCACCGACCTCCAAATCTAAAACCTGGCCTGGTTCAATACCCAGGTGTAGGTATTGAGTTCAGCTTGTAACTTGGATCATTCAACTTTTCTGGAAGGGACACGTATTCATAAACAAACTACTATTCTCTGCAAACAAATGGGATTTGTTCAACCCATGTGACATTTGAATTATCTGTTCTTGGGGAGCCGAGAGCTCCCCAGCCAAGCAACTGCAAATCAGAGTCAACTTGCCAAAACAATCATCTCCCTATTCTCTTGAAGTCACATATTGTTGAGATTGTTTGAAATTTGACATTCTGCATTTGTTCTTCAATGGGTATGATAAAAGCTTTGACAATTTGTCTTTCTTTCAGCACAATTAAAATGATTACTCTTACTACTTCTAATTCCTGACTACTTTTAATCTTTAACATAGAATATAACACTAAGTTGGTTATTCAATCTGCACATGGAGCTAACGTGGGAACCAAAACAATTATGTTGCTACATTATATAATTGTGGCAAAAATGCAGTAAGGAATTGCAAATGGAAATGGAGTACTTTCTTGTCTCAAATAGATCTGTGCCAAACTCCAGATAATTTTAATGCAAAACATTGAAAAATATCAGCATTGTCATCCACTGCTTATTGAATGCCAAATTCAAAGAAAAATTTTATCCACTGGTTTGTTGAGAGATATTATGAAAGAAAATATACACACCCTACAGCCGCTAAAGCTACATTTTTTAAAAAGCTGCAAAATATAAATCTTTAAATCTATGGCTCAGAAGGAAAGAGGGGAGAATAGGAGAGCATAATGATAGGAGATTCAATTGTGAGAGGAACAGACAGGAGATTCTGTGGTTGCAAGCGTGACTCCGGGGATGGTGTGTTGCCGCCCGGGTGCCAGGATCAGGGATGTTTTGGATCGAGTCTGCAGGATTCTTAAGAGGGAGGGAGAGCAGCCAGAAGTTGTGGTGCATATTGGTACCAATGATATAAGTCGGAAAAGGGAGGAGGACCTGAAAAGGGAGTTAGGTTGGAAACTTGAAGGCAGGGCAAGCAGACTAGTAATCTCAGAATTGTTGCCAGTGCTACAGGCTATTGAGGCTAGGAATAGAGAGCAAGTGCAGATGAACATGTGACTGCAGAACTGGTGTAGGAGGGAGAGCTTCAAATATGTGAATCATTGGGATACCTTCTGGGGAACGTGAGACCTGTACAAGAAGGGTAGATTGCACCTGAACTGGAGGGGCACCAATATCCTGGGCGGGAATTTGCTACAGCTCTTCTGGAGGGTTTAAATTAGATTAACAGAGGGTTGTGACCATGAGCTATGGATCAGATGAAGGAATGGGTGGTGAACAGCCAGATACAGGATGCAGAGAGTCTGTGAGAAGAGATAGGCACTTGATAGGGCAAAGATGCAGTCAGTGTGATGGGTTGAAGTGTGTCTATTTTAATGCAAGAAATATCAGTAATAAGGGTGATGAACTCAGAGCATTGATCAATACTTTGAACTATGATGTTGTGGCTATTATGGAGACTTGGATATCACAGGTGCAGGAATGGTTATTGGATGTTCCAGGGTTTAGATGTTTCAAAAGGAATGGGGTGGGGGGTGGGAAGGTAAAAAAGGTGGCAGGGTGGCATTGCTAATCAGGGATAGTATCACAGCTGCAGAAAGGGAAATCATCGAAGAGGGTTTGTCTACAGAATCAGGATGAGTGGAAGTCACTATATTGGGAGTTTTCTACAGGCTTCCCAATAACAACAGATACACAGATGAGCAGATTTGAAGGCAGATCTTGGAAAGTAACAGGGTTGTTGTCAAAAGAGGTTTTAACTTCCCTAATATTGATTGGAAACTACTTAGTTCAAATAGTTTGGACGGAGCAATTTTTTTTTGCCAGGTGTGTCTAGGAAAGGTTCCTGACACAATATGTAGATAGGCAAATGAGACCATATTGAATTTGGTGCTTGGCAACGAACCATGCCAGGTGTCCGATCTCTTGGCAGGCGATAGTGATCACAACTCCACCACCTTTACTTTACTCATGGAGAGGGATAGGAGCAGACAGAATGGGAAATTATTTAATTGAGGGAGCGGGAATAACAGTACTATTTAGGCAGGATCTGGGCTGCCTAAATTGGGATGTTCTCAGGGAAATGCACAACAGAAATGTGGAGGTTGTTTGAAGCGAGGGAAGAGAATGTTGCACATTTAGCAATGATCTTTGCATCCTAACTGTCAACTGGATTAGTGCCAGATGATTGGAGAGTGGCAAATGTTACTCCTTTGTTCAAGAAAGAGAATAAGGATAATCCTGGGAATTACAAACCAGTCAGTCTTACATCAGTGGGGGACAAAGTATTGGAGAGGATTCTGAGACTCAGGATTTATGATTACTTGAAAAATTATAGTTTGATTAGAGATAGTCAGCATGGCTTTGTGAGGGGCAGGTCATGCCTCACAAACCTTATTGCATTCTTTGAGGATGTGAAAAAATACTTTGAGGAAGATAGAGCAGTGGATATGATGTGCATGGATATTAACAAGGCGTTCGATAAGTCTCCCCACAGTAGACACATTCAGAATGGAAGGAGACATGGGATACAGGGAAATCTGGCTGTCCGGATACAGAATTGGCTGGCTCATAGAAGACAGAGGATGGTGATTGATGGAAAGTATTCAGCCTGGAGTTCAGTGTTCCAAAGGGATCTGTTCTGGGACCTCTGCTCTTTGTGATTTTTATAAATGACTTGGATGAGTGAGTAGAAGGATGGGTTAGTAAGTTTGGCAATGACACAAAAGTTGGTGGAGTGGAGTTGTAGGTTGCAACCGGACATTGACAGGATGCAGATCTGAGCAAATAAGTGGCAGATAAAGTTCAACCTGGAAAAGTGTGAAGTAATTCACTTTGGAAGGTCAAATTTGAATGAAGATTACAGGGTTAAAGGCAGGATTCTTGACAGTGTGGAGAAACAAAGGGATCTTGAGGTCCATGTCAATAGATCCTTCAAAATTGCTACCTAAGTTGATGGGGTTGTTCAGAAGGCTTAAGTTGTGTTGGCTTGCATTAGCAGGGGGATTGTGTTTAAGAGTCGTGACGTTATGCTGCAGCTCTACAGAACCCTGGTTTGACCACACTTGGAGTATTGTGTTCAGTTCTGGTTGCCTCATTATAAGAAAGGTGTAAAAGCTTTGAGAGGGTGCAGAGGAGATTTATCAGGATGCTGCCTAAATTGGAGGGCACGTCTTGTGGAAACTAGGGTTTTTTCTTTGGAGTGAAGAAGGACAAGAGGTGACTTGTTGAAGGTGTACAAGATGTTGAGTGGCAAAGAAAGAATGGATAGCCAGAGATGTTTTCCCATGGCTAGAAATGTTTGGACGAGGGAGAATAATTTTAATTGGAGGAAGGTTTAGGGGAGATATCAAAGGTAACTCAGAGAGTGATGGGTGCATGGAATCCACTGGCAGCAGTGGTAGTATTGTAGATGCATTAAGGACATTTACATGACTCTCAGGCAGGCACATGGAAGATAGTACAATGAAGAGTCTGATCTTAGAATAGTGTCAAGGATGTGGTGCTGGAAAAGCATAGCAGGTCAGGCAGCATCCAAGGAAGAAGAGAATTGATGTTTCGGGCATGAGCCCTTCATCAGGATGCTGCCTGACCTGCTGTGCCTTTCCAGCACCACATTCTCGACTCTGATCTCCAGTATCTGCAGTCCTCACTTTTTTCTAGTTGATCTTAAAGTTGGATAAAAGACCGACACAACATCAAAGGCCGAAGGGCCTGTTTTTGTACTGTACTGTTCTGTGTTTTATGTTCCACGTTCCATAAGAATTTATCCTGACTTCTAATGAGTTAAACATAAGACTGACTCTTGAGATATTTTAGCTAAACACAAGTTGTATCAAATTTTTGGGAAGGATACTTCCAGTAAGGTCCAGCAGGATTTCTCATGTATCTTTCCAAACATGGCTTATTAGCTAATTACCCCACCTCCATGATAAATGGGCTATTCTCTGGCCTCAGAGCAACTCACCACTCAGCAGATATCTGGTGATAAACTAGCAATGAATTCCAGAAGCAGAACTCCGGCATGTCGATCACCATGCATCAAATGTTGAAGCACCTGTGTGTGCTGCCACATGGCAAAGAGGGAATTTTGGCTATGATCCCCTTTAATTAAAAACTTGCTGCTGCCTGATGAGAATCTCACTTCATCACTGAGCAAATGCATGAATTATGCAACGAGTTATTCCTGATATCAAGATAGGCCTAGCAGGACTTCTCACCCAATTCTGCCACAAATTTCTGCAAAGCCTACATCAGTCAGTCCCCGTAAGATTCCAGCCATCGTATTGTTTACTACAAGTACTTAATGTGAGTCGGTCAGTGGTTAATTTTTTTTCTTAAGAGTATTCAGCGAGACATCAATTTTCTAAACTAGCTATGTCAATTCTGCACTCATGCAGAAGCGACATTGAGGTTAATCAAATTGAAAATCTGTGCTCCAGATTTTTCATTTTAATATATTCTTTCCATGATATTTAGACAGAACGAGGCTAATGGTTTCAGTTAACAAGATGTGACATTTCCGTATGGGATTAGCTTTCATACAGAGGGCACTTTAAAAAAAAAATTGGTCTTGACATTGTTATGTTCAGCACCAAGTCGGTTCTACAGCAGACAAAGTGCAAATGAACTGTTATTCCCTGAAATACAATTGCCACTTTGAAGCTTTAGTATTAGAAGCTTGATGAAATAAGCCATTTACCAAAAGAATTGTGGCTGAATTTCTGATCTATTAGAAAGATGAATACTGTAACTATTCATCAAGGACTATAAATTTTAAATTTTCCAAACAGCTTCTCCAAATAAAACAATATTTACAGATAAATGGAATTGGCAAGGTGTTTTCAATTGAATGCAACAACATCTTCTATCTTTGCAATTTTAACTGATTTTGTCATTTTCCTGAAGATGCTTGGCCACATTAAGGCTGTGTATTGAAATCAATAGTATTTTTCAGATAAGGAATTGAGGCATACAGAACTATAGCACAAGAATGAAGTTGTAGTGCAGATTAACCATGATTTAACTGAATACCACAGCTGTTTTGAGGAATGAATTGGCCTTATCTTATTTCAATGGTCATTTAATCCTCTCTGGTTTTCTTGACTTTAGACAGCATTAAGTATGAATGACTGAAATTCTCTCTTCTTTTGGTTAAAATCTCAAAAGAAACTTTGCTACTCCATTTCTACCTACCAGCTAACATTTCAACTCCAGAGTTTTCATTGGGATGACATGGGGCTCCTGAAAAAGGTGGATATCTGGTGGGCAGCACGGTGGCTCAGTGGTTAGCACTGCTGCCTCATAGTGCCAGGGACCTAGTTCCAATTTCAACCTCGGGTGACTGTGTGTGTGGAGTTTGTGCATTCTCCCTATTCTGTGTGGGTTATCTGGATGCTCTGGTTTCCTCCCACAGTCCAAAGATGTGCAGGTTAGCCATGCTAAATTGTCCATGTTTTAGCAAGTGGATTAGCCATGGGAAATGTAGGATAACCTTGATAGGCTGGAGGGTGTGGGTCTGGGTGAAATGCTCTTTACAGGGTCCATGTGGATTAAATTGACCAATGGCCTGTTTTCTCGCTGTAGGTATTCTATGATTTCTATGATCTGTTTAATTTATTCAAATCAGAGTTCACCGATGGCACGGGGGCTCCAAATCACTTTTAGCTGTAGAGTCACAGAGTCACAGAGATGTACAGCATGGAAACAGACCCTTTGGTCCAACCCGTCCATGCAAACCAAATGTCCCAATCCAATCTAGTCTCACCTGCAAGCACCTGGTCTATATCCCTCCAAGCCCTTCCTATTCATGTACCCATCCAAATGCCTCTTAAATGTTGCAAGTGTACCAGCCTCCACCACTTCCTCTGGCAGCTTATTCCATACAAGTACCACCCTCTGCGTGAAAAAGTTGTCCTGTAGGTCTCTTTTATATTTGCCCCTCTCACCCTAAACCCTCTGGTTCTGGACTCCCTGACTCCAGGGAAAAGATTTTGTCTATTTACCCTATCCATGCCCCTCATAATTCTGTAAACCTCTATAAACTCACCCCTCAGCCTCCAACGCTCCAGGAGAAACAGCCCCAGCCTGTTCAGCCTCTCCCTATAGCTCAAATCCTCCAACCCTGGCAACATCCTTGTAGATCTTTTCTGAACCCTTTCAAGTTTCACAATATCTTTCCGATAGGAAGGAGACCAGAACTGCAGACAATATTCCAACATTGGCTTAACTAATGTCCTGTACAGCCACAACATGACCTCCCAACTCCTATACTCAATACTCTGACCAATAAAGGAAAGGCACGGTGGCTCAGTGGTTAGCACTGCTGCCTCACAGCACCAGGGTCCCAGGTTCGATTCCAGCCTTGGATGACTGTCTGTGTGGAGTTTGCACATTGTCCCCATGTCTGCGTGGGTTTTCTCCGGGTGCTCTGGTTTCCTCCCACAGTCCAAAGATGTGCAGGTCAGGTGAATTGGCCATTCTAAATTATCTATAGTGTTAGATGCATTAGTCAGAAGGAAATGCATCCGGGTGGGTTGCTCTTCAGAGGGTTGGTGTGGACTGGTTGGGCTGAAGGGCCTGTTTCTACACTGTAGGGAATCTAATCTAATACCAAACACATTCTTCATTATCCTATCTACCTGTGACTCCACTTTCAAGGAGCTATGAACCTGCACTCCAAGGTCTCTTTGTTCAGCAACACTCCCTAGGACCTTACCATTAAGTGTATAAGTCCTGCTAAGATTTGCTTTCCCAAATGCAGCACCTCACATTTATCTGAATTAAACTCCATCTGCCACTTCTCGGCCCATTGGCCCAACTCCATCTGCTCAAGATCCTGTTGCAATCTGAGGTAATTCTCTTCACTGTCCACTACACCTCAAATTTTGGTGTCATCTGCAAACTTACTAACTGTACTCTTATGCTCGCATGCTAGGGAGAGAGAACAGTTAAATGCGTGGCTACAGGGATGGTGCAGGAGGGAGGGATTCCGGTATCTGGATAACTGGGGTTCTTTCTGGGGAAGGTGGGACCTCTATAAACAGGATGGTCTACACCTGAACCTGAGGGGCACCAGTATCCTTGGGGGGAGGTTTGCTAGTGCTCTTGGGGGGGGTTTAAACTAACTCTTCAGGGGCATGGGAACCTAGATTGTAGCTTTAGGGTGCAGGACCTGGAGTGTAGGGAGGTTAGGAACATGGCCTCAATCTCAAAGGAGGGTGCCTGTAAACAGGAAAGTGGCTTGAAGTGTGTATACTTCAATGCACAAAGTATACGAAATAAGGTAGGTGAACTTGCAGCGTGGGTTGGTACCTGGGATTTCGATGTTGTGGCTATTACGGAGACATGGGTAGAACAGGGACAGGATTGGCTGTTGCAGGTTCCAGGGTTTAAATGTTTTAGTAGGGTCAGAGGTGGGGGTAAACAAGGGGGAGGTGTGGCATTGCTTGTCAAAGATAATATTACAGCGGTGGAAAGTACGATGGATGAAGACTTGCCATCTGAGGTAGTTTGGGCTGAGGTTAGGAATAGGAAAGGTGAGGTCACCCTGTTAGGAGTTTTCTACAGGCCTCCTAATAGTCCTAGAGACTTAGAAGAAAGGATTGCGAGGATGATTCAGGAGAAGTGAAAGTAATAGGGTGGTTGTTATGGGGGACTTTAACTTTCCAGATATTGACTGGGAAAGCTATAGCTCGAGTTCGTTAGATGGGTCGGTGTTTGTCCAATGTGTGCAGGAGGGTTTCCTGACACAATATGTGGACAGGCCAACAAGAGGTGAGGCCATATTGGATTTGGTTCGAGGTAACGAACCAGGCCAGGTGTTAGAATTGGAGGTAGGTGAGCACTTTGGGGACAGTGACTTTTACTCTAGTGATGGAGAGGGATAAGTGTGCACTGCAGGGCAAGAGTTATAGCTGGGGGCAGGGAAATTATGATGTGGTGAGGCACGACTTAGGATGCGTGGCTTGGAAAAGTAGGCTTCAAGGCATGGGCACAATTGATATGTGGAGCTTGTTCAAGGAGCAACTATTGAGTGTCCTTGATAAGTATGTACCTGTCAGGCAGGGAGGAAAGGGTCGTGTGAGGGAGCCGTGGTTTAATAAGGAATTGGAATCCCTTGTTAAATGGAAGAGGGCGGCCTATGTAAAGATGAGGCGTGAAGGTTCAATTGGGGCAATTGAAAGTTATAAGGTAGCCAGGAAGGATCTGAAGAGAGAGCTAAGAGCAGCAAGGAGGGGACATGAAAAGTCCTTAGTTGGTAGGATTAGGGAAAACCCTAAGGCTTTCTATAGGTATGTCAGGTATAAAAGAATGACTAGGGTAGGAATAGGTCCAGTCAAGGATAGTAGTGGGAAGTTGCGTGTGGAGGCTGAAGAGATTGGGGAGACACTGAATGAATACTTTTCGTCAGTATTCACTCAGGAACAGGACATTGTCGCCGATGTGAATATTGAGTCACAATTAATTAGAATGGACGGCTTTGAGGTATGTAGGGAAGAGGTGTTGGAAATTCTGGAAAGGGTGAAAATAGATAAGTCCCCTAGGCCTGATGGCATTTATCCTAGGATTCTCTGGGAAGCAAGGGAGGAGATTGCAGAGCCATTGGCCTTGATTTTTATGTCCTCATTGTCTACAGGAATAAGCAAATGTGGTTCCCTTGTTCAAGAAGGGGAGTAGGGATAACCCTAGTAACTATAGGCCGGTGAGTCTCACTTCTGTTATGGGCAAAGTCTTAGAGAGAATTGTAAGGGATAGGATTTATGAACATCTGGATAGGAATAATGTGATCAAGGATAGTCAGCATGGTTTTGTGAAGGGCAGGTCGTGCCTCACAAACCTTATTGAATTCTTTGAGAAGGTGACTAAGGAGGTAGACGAGGGTAAAGCAGTAGATGTGGTGTATATGGATTTTAGTAAGGCGTTTGATAAGGTTCCCCATGGTAGGCTACTGCAAAAAATACGGAGGTATGGCATTGAGGGTGAGTCGGAGGTTTGGATTAGGAATTGGCTGGCTGGAAGAAGACAGAGGGTAGTAGTTGATGGTAAAGGTTCATCTTGGAGTGCAGTTACTAGCGGTGTTCCGCAAGGATCTGTTTTGGGACCATTGCTGTTTGTCATTTTTATAAATGACCTGGAGGAGGGGCTAGAAGGTTGGGTGAGCAAGTTAGCGGATGATATGAAAGTCGGTGGAGTTGTTGACAGTGAGGAAGGATGTGTCAGGTTACAGCGGGATATAGATAAGTTGCAGAGCTGGGCAGAAAGGTGGCAAATGGAGTTCAATGTAGGTAAGTGTGAGGTGATTCACTTTGGTAAGAGTAACAAAAAGATGGGATACTGGGCTAATGGTTGGATACTTGGTAGTGTGGATGAGCAAAGGGATCTTGGTGTCCATGTACATAGATCTCTGAAAGTTGCCAACTAGGTAAATAGTGCGGTGAAGAAGGCATATGGCGTACTGGCTTTTATTGGTAGAGGAATTGAGTTCCGGAGCCCTGAGGTCATGTTGCAGTTGTATAAGACTCTGGTGCGGCCGCATCTGGAGTATTGTGTGCAGTTTTGGTCGCCATACTATAGGAAGGATGTGGAGGCACTGGAACGGGTGCAGAGGAGGTTGCCCAGGATATTGCCTGGTATGGTAGGAAGATCGTATGAGGAAAGGCTGAGGCACTTGGGGCTGTTTTCATTGGAGAAAAGAAGGTTTAGGGGTGACTTGATAGAGGTGTAAAAGATGATTAGGGGTTTAGATAGGGTTGACCGTGAGAACCTTTTTCCACGTATGGAGTCAGCTATTACGAGGGGGCATAGCTTTAAATTAAGGGGTGGTAGGTATAGGACAGATGTTAGGGGTAGATTCTTTACTCAGCAAGTCGTGAGTTCATGGAATGCCCTGCCAGTAGCAGTGGTGGACTCCCCCTCTTTATGGGCATTTAAACGGGCATTGGATAGGCATATGGAGGATAGTGGGCTAGTGTAGGTTAGGTTGGCTTGGATCGGCGCAACATCGAGGGCCAAAGGGCCTGTACTGCGCTGTATTTTTCTATGTTCAAATTATTATTATAAATGACAAAAAGTAGAGACTCAGCACCAATCCTTGTGGCACTCCACTGGTCACAGGCCTCCAGTGTGAAAAACAACCCTCCACCACCATCCTCTGTCTTCTACCTTTGAGCCAGTTCTGTATCCAAATGGCTAGTTCTCCCTGTATTCCATGAGATCTAACCTTGCTAATCAGTCTCCCATGGGGAACCTTGTCGAACGCCTTACTGAAGTCCATATAGATCACATCTATTGGTCTGCCCTCATCAATCCTCTTTGTTACTTCTTCAAAAAACTCAATGAAGTTTGTGAGACATGATTTCCCATGCACAAAGCTATGTTGACTATTCGTAATCAGTCCTTGCCTTTCCAAATACGTGTACATCCTGTCCCTCAGGATTCCCTCCAACAACTTGCCCACCACTGATGTCAGGCTCACTGGTCTCCATCTAATCCATTCGATCTGATAAGATTCACATCCAACAGTATTTATTGCAGATATAATCCGCAGTAACCCTTAAACTCTCTTTAAACTCCCACATCAGACAAGAAGCACATATTAAAGGCCATTTTTGCTCCTTCACAATCTACAGACCCAGAAAATAACACCATCTTATTCCTCTACAAATACTGCCCCAGGTTAAAATAGTTATGGCTTATATTTTAAGTTTCCTCAAGAGACATATCTCCAAAAACATATAATCAAGAAAGAACCCGCTCTTCTCACTACTGCAGATTCTCTGCAGGCTACACTTAAAACAACGATTAACTTATCTGTTTCTGTGCCGTGAACTTCGCCCAACAGTTTCTCCAAGATCATAGTGGGTGGCACGGTGGCACAGTGGTTAGCACTGCTGCCTCACAGCGCCAGAGACCCGGGTTCAATTCCCGCCTCAGGCGACTGACTGTGTGGAGTTTGCACGTTCTCCCCGTGTCTGCGTGGGTTTCCTCCGGGTGCTCCGGTTTCCTCCCACAGTCCAAAGATGTGCAGGTCAGGTGAATTGGCCATACTAAATTGCCCGTAGTTTTAGGTAAGGGGTAAATGTAAGGGGTAAATGTAAGGGTATGGGTGGGTTGCGCTTCGGCGGGGCGGTGTGGACTTGTTGGACCGAAGGGCCTGTTTCCACACTGTAAATAATCTAATCAGTTGTGAATTTTACTGTTTGTTAATTTTCCCAGATGCACTCCGATGTCCAGCGATACATGAATTCAAACAGCAAAGGCAATAACTGTGCAGGATCACTTTCTCTCTCTCTCCTGCAATGACCTCACCACGTGCTTCCTTTGTCTGTTTTTCTCCCTTTGAAAACTGCTGTTGTTTTGACTTTTTTTTCCCAAAGTTCCAAAACAATGCAACAGCACATAAAACAGTAATTGCTGCTCCTGAAATTTAAGGAAATCACCTCCAACACCTAAAATACCTCAAAAAAGGAGCAGCTGTTACAGCCAGAAATTTTTCCTGTACTCCATCTTGGATTACCTCAAAACAGATGGTCCTCCCAACACTGAATACAAGCATGTAAAATCAAGCAGTTTCAAATTAGCAGTTTTAGAGTACAATAGGACCTTGATCAGATGGGTAAATGAGTGGCAGATGGAGTTTAATTTAGATAAATGGGATGTGTTGTACTTTGGTAAGGCAGATTAGGGCAAGATTTATACACTTCATCATAAGATCCTGGGGAGTGTTGCTGAACAAAGAGACCTTTGAGTGCAGGTTCATAGTTCCTTGAAAGTAGTCACAGATAGGGTAGTGAAGAAGGAGTTTGATATGCTTGCCTTTATTGGCCAATGTATTGAGTGTGGGAATTCGGAGGTCATGTTGTGGCTGGACACGACATTGATTTAACCACTTTTGGAATACTACATTCAGTTCTCATCTCCCTCCTATAAGAAGCATGTTGTGAAACTTGAGTTCCAAGAATGTTGCCAGGTTTGGAATATTTGAGCTATCAGAAGAGCTGAATAAGCTGGGGCTACTTTCCCTGCTGTATTGGATGACGAGGAGTGACCTTATAGAAATTTGGAAAATCATAAGGGGTATGGATAGGATGAATAGTCAAGGGTGGATGGGTCCAAAACTAGAAGTCTTAGGTTTCAGATGAGAGGGGAAAGGTTTAAAAGAGACCTGAGGGGCAACATTTTCAGACAGAGGTGGTGCATATTATGGAATGAGTTACACAGAGGAGGTGGTGGAGGCTGGTACAACTACAACAGACATCTAGATGGGTATATGAATAAAAAAGATTTGAGGGATATGGGCCGAATGCTGGCAAATAGGACTAGATTAATTTGGAATATCTGCTTAGCATGAAAAAGTTAGACTGAACAGTCTATTTCTGAGTTCTACATTTCTGTGGCTCTATGAATTTCAAGCTTTTTAAATAAGACACTGCACTGAGAAGCACTCTGAGTCATTTTGATCTGTTTACTATAGTGTTTATTGGATTTCCACAGCAGGGTCTGTGTTGGAAAATATTTTTTCCCTACATTTAGTCAGTTGCAAACCAGATGACTATGAGCTGATTTTTTCCCTCAGTTATTTATCATAATTTATTCAAAGGCATGAATTTCAATGAATGTGGCAGCTGTCTCCTTAATATGCAAGATTTTTGAATATTTCTTCTTAACGATGAGTGAGAAAAGCTACAATTAAAAATAATGGTCATGTGCATCATGTGCCACATTGAGCAATGGACAAATACCAGCTGTTATCTCGACATAATAAGTATGCACTAGAAATGAATATGTACAAGCCAAATGTAAGAGTAACTTTTACCCATTGATCTAACATCAATGTAAATACATTCTATATGTCATTTTCATCTGGCATTCATTCATCAAACTTCAAAATATCAACCTAATTTCAGAAGCAAAGAGAAAGGAAGGCGTGCTGGTTTCTGCTGTGCTGACACATAAAATTGAGAACCTGTCAGTCTGGAAAAATCCTTCCCAAACAGCAGTGAATCATGAATTGATGAAGGGTTAACAGCAATTTTAGGGAGTAAAGTGGGATTAGTCTTTACCAGCAGCACAATGCTGTGGTTCAGAATCATCTGGCTTTTTTTTATATTTAGTCTGACATGGTTTTACCGTTGAAGTTGTTAATTCACCATCAATTACAGACTCCCTATGGTGTGGAAGCAGGCCATTCAACCCATCAGGTTCATACCAACCCCTAGGAAGAGCCTCCCACTTAGATCCACCGCCATACACTACCCCAATCAGCCTGTGTTCCCCATGGCAAATCCATGTGGTCTGTATGTCCCTGGACTAAATGTACAATTCACTTAATCTTCATATTTGTAGACTGTGTGAGGAAACCAGAGAACCTGGAGGAAACCCACTCCGACAGAGACAGTCACCTGACGGTGGAATCGAGCCCCAGTCCCTGGTACTATGAGGCAACACTACTAGCCACTGAGCCATCGCAGTGCTAACCACTCTGCCACCATGCTGCCCATTCTTTTGTGTTTCTGCTGAAAACAAATTTCACCCCTTAAACCTGTGATTTTAAAATAACAGTCCAAAATATATTAGTGATCCCAAAAGGGCTGATGATGACATTTGAATTAAATAACCATCTGGATTTAATTTTAGTCTAATGGGAACCGTATAACTAAGGTACAATAATGTACAAATCCATCCGTGCAGTAAAAGCTTTGTGGAGGAAAATCATCCATCTTTACCTTGTCTTGCCTACATATATCTCTAAACCCACAGGATTGTGACTGACTCTTAATCATTCCTTGGGCAATTAGGGATTGACAAAAACTGTTGGCCCAGCCAGCAACACCCACATCCTGCGATTGAAAAGTCGACGCCCCTGGGTAAATCAGCATTATTCCCAAATTTCCCTGAAGAGGGAGGTGATGAAATACTTTCTTAATTTACTGTAGTCCTTGGTGTATTGCAAATCTCCCACTAGCACTTAAAGATCCTGTGCTTTGACTTCAAATTTTGATGTAAAATTAGTGAAAGCAGATTATTTTCTGCATCTGCTATTACAAATTGAACTGAATGCGCAACATTTCATGGCTCACATAATTTCTTTCTAAACTATTTAATACAGTCTCTGCCAATCTCTGAAATGAAGTACAGATGAATATTACAGTCTAATTTTACTATCCTGTTATAAATGCTCATGGATTTACTTGGGTAGGAAATTTTATATTTTAAAGTAATGAGACACTTTAAACACTCAAGGATATATTAGCAACATTTTTTTAATGAAAAGAAATCCATTGTAAAATTAAAAATTACTTTTTTAACTGATTTCTGTGATTCTACTTTGCCAGACATAAATAATTGTTTTGTGATAAAATGCATTTTGGGAATTTAACACTGAACTTCAGAGAATAGGATTTTATGAACAACTTATTGTTTAATAAGAATAAAATCCATACTAATAAATCACCATTCACATGTACAGATCGAAGAAGTTTATGATTTTACAAGTTTCAACTATACCTGTAAAAAGCAATCATTCAGATGAAACCTCTCCATTTAATTAATAAGGTCAGCCCTGGGAATGACATTATAGGCTTCTCCTTGGATCGGCTTAAAAAAACTAATGTTTAGTAAAAGCATGCACAGTTCTAGCCACTTGAACTTCTTATTCCAGTACTCAACTGATTATCAGATTGTTAATGCTGCTGTTCTCGCTGCAAGCAGTAATTTTGTCCTCTGAAACCTTGAGGTTAATTATTGAGTCATTCAAAACCAAGATAAATACCACACTAGTTTATTTCTGAAGGAGTATTATTAATCATTGCACAGTGTCTACTATACTCAGCTAGTTTTGTTGAAAATAATTGTTCATTGGATGTTAATGCCACTGTCAGGGCTAACATTTACTACTCATTCCTAATTGCCCTTCTTAAACCTCTGCAATCAAGTTAAAAATCACACAACATCAGGTCATAGTCCAACAGGTTTATTTGGAAGCACTAGCATTCCGAGCACTGCTCCTTCGTCAGGCCGTTGTCAACCTGATGTCAACCACCTGATGAAGAGTGCGCTCCGAAAGCAAGTGTTTCCAAATAAACCTTTTGGACTATAACCTGGTGTTGTGTGGTTTTTAATTTTGTACACCCCACCTGCATCTCCAAATCACCACTCTGCAACCAATGCGATGAGGTACACCTGCTTTGCTATTAGCAAGGGAGTTCCAGGAATTTGACCAAATGATAGTGAAGGAATGGAATATTTCCAAGTGAAGAATGTGTATGATTTGGAAAGCTTACAGGAAGTGCTCCCAAACATCTGCTCTCCTTGTTGTTCTGGGTGGTAGAGGTCATTGGTTTGACAAATACTGTTAAGGGAACCATGATGGGTTGCTGCAGTGCAATCTGCATATGTCACATTGCCCACCGATATTTCAGTGAGCGTCCCAAATAAGCCAAATTCTTTCTCTCGAATGATGTTGAATTTCTTGATTGCTGGAGCTGAACAGACAAAGAGTGAATATTCCTTTGTACTCCCGACATGCTCCTTGTAAATGGTGGAAAGGCTTTGGTAAATCCGTATATTAAACTGTCATGATTAAAGTCCCAAAGTCTGACCTGGCATTGTAGTCACAACACTTTTCTAATTAATCCATTTGAATTTTCAATCACTGATAATCCTAGGATGTTGATGGTGGGGGATTTACCAGTGGATAATTGCATTGAATGTTAAGAGTAGCTGGTTCACTTCTCTCTTGTTGAAGTTGGTCATTACTTGGCATTTTGTTTACATACTTTACTCCGTTAAGAGAAAGTAAGTAATGCAGATGCTGGAGATCACAGTCAAAGAGTTTGGTGCTGGAAAAGCATAGCAGGTCAGGCAGCATCCGAGGAGCAGGAGAATCAACATTTTGGGTATAAGCCCTTCATCAGGAATGAGGCTTGTGGACCAAGGGGGCTGAGAGATAAATGGGAGGGGAGTGGGGCTGGGAGGAAGGTAGCTGGGAATGTGACAGGTAGATGAAGATGGGGGTGAAGTTGATAGATCGGAGACAGGGTGAAGCAGAAGGAAGATGAACAGGTAAGACAGTTGAAGCGGATGAGGCCGAGTTGGAAGGTTGGACCTGGGATAAGGTGGGGTGAGGGGAAATGAGGAAACTGGTGAAGTCCACATTGATCCTGTGTGGTTGCAGGGTCCGAAGGCGCAATATGAGGCATTCTTGCTCCAGGCATCGAGTGGTTAGAATTTTGCAGGAGGAGAGGCCCAGGACTTCCATGTCCTTGGTGGAGTGGGAGGAGGAGTTAATGTGTTTGACTACCAAGCAGTGGGCTTGTTTTGTGTGTGTGTCCCAGAGATGTTCTCTGAAACGTTCCAAAACGTGAAGGAGAACACATCGAGAGCTCCCCGATGTGATCTGTTGCTCCCGATGTGGTCTCCTCTCTCTGCTCATACACAATCACAAGAATCTTACCATGAGCCCAATACTCTGCATTTCTGTTACTCCTTCCAAAGTAAATCACCTCACACTTTTTTCTGCATTAAACTCCATTTGCCGCCTCTCAGCTCAGCTCTGCAGCACGTCCATGTCCCTCTGTAACCTGCAACATCCTTCTGCATTGTTCACAATTCCACCAAATTTAGTGTCATCCGCAGATTTACTGACCCATCTTTCTATACTCTCATCTAGGTCATTTCTAATAATGACAAACTGCAGTGGTCCAAAACAGATCCTTGCAGTACCCAACTAGTAACTGAACTCCAGGATGCACATTTCCCATCAACTGTCGCCCTGTCTTCTTACAACTCGCCAATTTCTGATCCAAACTACTAAATCAACATCAATTCCATGCCTCCATATTTTCTTCAACAGCCTGCCATGGGGAACTTTATCAAATGCTTTACTGAAATCCATATACACAACATCAACTGCTTTACCCTCATCCACCTGTTTGTTCACCTTTTCAAATAACTCAATAAGGTTTGTGAGACATGACCTACTCTTCACAAAACTGTGTTGACTATCCCTAATCAAATTATTCCTTTCTAGATGATTATAAATCCTGTCTCTTATAATCCTGTCCAACACTTTACCCAATACCGAAGTAACACTCACTGGTCTACAATTACCTGGGTTGTCTCTATTCCCCTTCTTGAACAAGGGGACAACATTTGCTATCCTCCAGTCTTCTGGCACTATTCCTGTAGACAATAACAACATAAAGATCAAAGCCAAAGGCTCTGCATGGCATTCTTCAGCCTATAATTCTTCAACACTAAACTGAAAGGGGAGGGGAGTGGTGGATAATCAGGGACTGGCTGTCAAAAATGCTGAAAAACCTGACCACAAATCAAAACGTTTGTGCCTTCACGCACAGACTGTGTGCTAAAAGCAAGATTAATTGGATCACACATTCAAAGAGTACATACAGACACAGTGGGTTGAATCGCATCCTGTTGCACAATATGATTTTCTGATTCCATGGATTGATTGCTCTCTGCTGTTCCTCTGATTGAAGAAATACTTGTCTTTTCCAATTCACAGATGTACTCAATTATCAAAGAATTTATTTGATTCAAAATTGAATTTGATTCTTCTTGTGAAGCTGCTGGTGACAAACAGATAAGGGAAAGTGTAATAGAAGTAATGCAGATACAATAATCTGTATACAATGGCAGTAATGGTGGGCTCATATATCAGCCAGCAAGTTGATGAGAACCCTGCTGTAGCTGTTTCTACAAACCCTGACACAACTCTAAGGCTGTTAGGCAGTTCATTACATTGAATCCGAGAATCTGTACCTTTAAGAGGGCAACTCCACCTCCAAGTGCTGTCAGTGAATCAGAGCAGTAATCATTTCTGATATTGTATGTAATCTGTACCAGTAACAATGGAGGAAATCATACAAATGGAACCGGCTCACTCTGGTCGTCAGATAATTCCTCATGAGTGCAAGAAGGGCCAACACTGAGGGAAGAGGGCCTTTTGAAAGAGGCAGCCACAGTGAACCCAATCAACAGGACCACAATTCAATCCTGGAAGGAGAACAGCAACTTTTAATGGACTATCTCCTATATTGCAGAGAATGTGCACTCCCTTTGCACAGTTTGAAAAACAGTAGGAGTGCAGTGAGACCCTTAATTGGTTAATAATTGGTGAGGAGAATACGTAAGAAGGATTTTCTGTCTTAAATGGAGGCTGTTAGCAAGATAAGGCACATGCTACCATCACCTTCCTTCCCCCCAATATGGCCTCACCTCACCTTCCAGCCTACTTGCTAAGTCTGGATTGAAAACTGCTCAATAGTTATTTATCTTGTTAAAAGTAAGATTTGTATTTAGTCCCACCTTTGTGCATGCTCTTACAATACAACAAGAATAGGGGCACATACCCAACAAATTTGAAAACTGCCCTTTCCACAAAAAGACAGGACTAATTGAATATGATTGACTACCCTTATAACGCTTCAGTTATCTGTGAGTTGACAGAATGTCCCATCTACAATGCTATCAAGAGGTACTTACTCATTAACAACCACCTCAGTAAAGGTTAATTTGGGATCTCCTAGACCTCATTCTTGTCTATCAGATGTGCTGTGGACCACTGCTGATTGGCTATATAGGGTGCTGCCACCAATCTCCCTTTTTAATAATCAACCTCTGATTCCCATAGATTACATGTTGTCACCAATTTCCAGCACAGATGGGACATGAACCTGGAGTTTCTAGCCGGAGGGTAGGGGCACTCCCCCTCTGCCACAAGATCCCAACCTAGTCCTTCTTTCTATTAGTGTCTAATCAACCAGTTCAGAGATGTTATTACATATCACTGGAGCAGGTGAGATTTGAACCCAGACCTCCTTGTTTAGAGCTAAAGACACTATCACTGCACCATAAGAGGCTCCAATCTTCCATTCTACTCTTTTTACCAAATTGGATTAAGGAGGTCCTGTTTAAAAAAATGCAAATTAACCATTACCAGAAACTTATATAGAAAAATGGAAACTTGCGAAATCAAAATAACATTAATTGAATGAAAGTACTGGCTGAAAGGAGCTTAGGGTAAAGATAAAGTCATCATAGTCCTACGCTCTCATGAGAGAGACAACTGGTGGTGAGTTTAACTTGAGGGTCACTACACATTAGGTCAGTTTGAGAAGGTGGAATCTTTGTGGTAATCTCAACTAGTGTGGAAAAGGACCACACCATTTTGGCATATTTCTGCTTCGCGAAAGAATCGTGCAGCCAGATGAGCTAACCCAACCCCCCTTTTAACTCATCAATGCTCATAAACATTGCAAATGACAGGAGTGTCACAGTAATGACTCTGTTTCCCAAGCACTGTGATGTTATAATTTTTTTTTAATCAACCTGTTCAACAGATGTCATTCCATACCTCTAGTGTAAATAGGAATTGAACCATGGTCTCCTGGGTCAGAGGCATGGGCCCTACCACTGTGGTGCGGGAGACCCCACTCCTTTTTATGCTGAGTCTAAGGACCTATTTGGTTAACAGCATTAAAAAGGTGAATTAATGAGTCTTAACAAGAAGAGGCATGTCTTTACTCCGCTCCACGCTTGCAGCAATGCACCGGCACCTAACCTCTCTACAGTCAGCCCTGCCTCAGCTAAGGGGCACACTCTCTCAGAATTGCAAAGGACCCACTCTGTACTACATCCTCAGGAGAATTCATACTCTCAACAAACAGTATTTCAATTCCATCTCAAACATCAAAAACTGTAAGTACAACAAACTTTTATCTACCCACCTCCATAACCAGCGCTCCTCAAACATTCCAGAAGATTCCCCTGGCCTCGGAATCTACTCAGACGCCATTAGCCATGTGGCTGATGCAGCTGCCACCCCCACGCTGATTGATGATGTCACTTCCGACCCCATCATGGCCACTCCCACAACCATTTCCACCCCTCACAATTCCTCATGCAGCACAAGTGACATCACTTCCGCCCCTCACATCATCGCTGGTGCCACACGCTCAGTGACTTCCGCCACCCCGACTGCTGTGGTCACCACCACTTCCGCCCCCACCAACGCCACTCACCTGCATTCTGCTGACATGCCGCCCACAGACCGCTCTGTCACTATCTCCACCCCCCAGAACCCCGAGGGGAACACTACCCCTACTCATGACTCTACCCCCATTCCTCCCACCATCACACCCACTCCAGTTACAGGTTCCGCCCCGACTCCCAGTTCCACACTCACACCAGATCCCAGCTCTCAGTCCGGCCGGGTTTTCACCATTCCCCCAGACCTCCCCCTCACTGAGGACGAACGATCAGTCCTCAGCAAAGGACTCACCTTCATCCCCCTCTGTCCACGCATCAATGAATTTAATACACGCCATGACGTCGAACAATTCTTCCGTCGCCTCCGAGCTTACTTTCACAATCACATTCCGAGGACCCCTTCGCCCACCTCCAACACACTGCATCCACCTGGACACCCCGCGTTGGCCTATTACCTGCCCTCGACCTCTTCA
Source organism: Chiloscyllium plagiosum (assembly GCF_037043375.1). NCBI lineage: Eukaryota > Metazoa > Chordata > Chondrichthyes > Orectolobiformes > Hemiscylliidae > Chiloscyllium > Chiloscyllium plagiosum. Next base: position 84,129,752 of record NW_028270145.1, on the reverse strand, counting down.
TTTCTAACTGCCGCCAGGACATTAACCGCCTCAACCTGTCTACCCCCACTCCAACATCTCACCCTCACAACGCGCAGCCCTCCAATCCCTCTGCTCCAATCCCAACCTCACCATCAAGCCAGCGGATAAAGGGGGCGCAGTGGTAGTCTGGCGCACTGACCTCTACACCACTGAAGCCAAATGCCAACTCGAGGACACCTCTTCCTACTGCCCCCTCGACCATGACCCCCATCACCAAACCATCTCCCAGACCATACAGAACCTCATCACCTCAGGAGATCTCCCACCCACAGCTTCCAACCTCATAGTCCGGGAACCCCGCACTGCCCGGTTCTACCTCCTTCCCAAGATCCACAAGCCTGATCACCTGGCCGACCCATTGTCTCAGCATGCTCCTGCCCCACTGAACTCATCTCTACCTACCTCGACACTGTCCTATCCCCCCTAGTCCAGGAGCTCCCCACATACGTTCGAGACACCACCCACGCCCTCCACCTCCTCCAAGACTTCCGTTTCCCCGGCCCCCAATGCCTCATCTTCACCATGGATATCCAATCCCTCTACACCTCCATCCGCCATGACCAGAGCCTCCAAGCCCTCCGTTTTTTCCTCTCCAGATGTCCCCAACAGTACCCTTCCACTGACATTCTCACTCGTTTGGCTGAACTGGTCCTCACCCATAACAATTTCTCCTTTAGAACATAGAACATAGAACAATACAGCACAGAACAGGCCCTTCAGCCCACGATGTTGTGCCGAACATTTGTCCTAGCTTAAGCACCCATCCATGTACCTATCCAATTGCCTCTTAAAGGTCACCAAAAATTCTGACTCTACCACTCCCACAGGCAGCGCTTTCCATGCCCGCACCACTCTCTGGGTAAAGAACCCACCCCTGACATCCCCCCTATACCTTCCACCGTTCACCTTAAATTTATGTCCCTTTGTAACACTCTGTTGTACCCGGGGAAAAAGTTTCTGACTGTCTACTCTATCTATTCCTCTGATCATCTTATAAACCTCTATCAAGTCACCCCTCATCCTTCGCCGTTCCAATGAGAAAAGGCCTAGTGCACTCAACCTATCCTCGTACGACCTGTTCTCCATTCCAGGCAACATCCTGGTAAATCTTCTCTGGACCCTCTCCAAAGCTTCCACATCTTTCCTAAAGTGAGGGGACCAGAACTGCACACAGTACTCCAAATGTGGCCTAACCAAAGTCCTGTACAATTGCAACATCACTTCACGACTCTTGAATTCAATCCCTCTGCTAATGAACGCTAATACACCATAGGCCTTCTTACAAGCTCTATCCACCTGAGTGGCAACTTTCAAAGACCTATGAACATAGACCCCAAGATCCCTCTGTTCCTCCACCTCAATAAGAACCTTGTATTCCGCATTCTTACTTGTCTTTCCAAAATGGACAACCTCACACTTGGTAGGGTTGAACTCCATCAGCCACTCCTCAGCCCAGCTCTGCATCATATCCAAGTCCCTTTGCAACCGACAAGAGCCCTCCTCACTATCCACAACTCCACCAATTTTCGTATCATCTGCAAATTTACTGATCCACCCTTCGACTCCCTCATCCAAGTCATTAATAAAAATTACGAACAGCAGAGGACCCAGAACTGATCCCTGCGGAACTCCACTTGTAACTGGGCTCCAGGCTGAATATTTACCATCTACCATCACTCTCTGACTTCGACCGGTTAGCCAGTTTTCTATCCAATTGGCCAAATTTCCCACTATCCCATGCCTCCTGACATTCCGCATCAGCCTACCATGGGGAATCTTATCAAATGCCTTACTAAAATCCATGTATACTACATCCACTGCTCTATCCTCATCCACATGCTTGGTCACCTCCTCAAAGAATTCAATCAGACTTGTAAGGCAAGACCTACCCTTCACAAATCCATGCTGGCTGTCCCTAATCAAGCAGTGCCTTTCCAGATACTCATAAATCCTATCCCTCAGTACCCTTTCCATTACTTTACCTACCACCGAAGTAAGACTAACTGGCCTGTAATTCCCGGAGTTATCCCTATTCCCTTTTTTGAACAGGGGCACAACATTCGCCACTCTCCAGTCCCCTGGTACCACGCCCGTTGACAGTGAAGATGAAAAGATCATTGCCAACGGTACTGCAATTTCCTCTCTTGCTTCCCACATAATCCTCGGATATATCCCATCAGGCCCGGTGGTCTTGTCTATCCTCAAGTTGTTCAAAATGTCCAACACATCTTCCTTCCTAACATGTATCTCCTCTAGCTTACCAGTCCGTTTCACACTCTCCTCTTCAACAATACGGTTCCTCTCATTCGTAAATACTGAAGAAAAGTACTCATTCAAGACCTCTCCTATCTCTTCCTTTGAATCCTCCCACTTCCTCCAGACCAAAGGGGTAGCCATGGGCACACGTATGGGCCCCAGCTATGCCTGTCTCTTTGTTGGCTACGTAGAGCAGTTGATCTTCCGTAATTACACCGGCACCATCATGCTCCCGCGAGGAGGTTGAGCAATTCATCAACTTCACCAACACATTCCACCCTGACCTTAAATTTACCTGGACCATCTCTGACCCCTCCCTCCCCTTCCTGGACCTCTTCATCTCCATTAATGACGACCGACTTGACACTGACATTTTTTTACAAACCCACTGACTCCCACAGCTACCTGGATTACACCTCTTCCCACCCTACCGCTTGCGAAAATGCCATCCCGTATTCCCAATTCCTCCGCCTCCACCGTATCTGCTCCCAGGAGGACCAGTTCCACCACAGAACACACCAGATGGCCTCCTTCTTAAGAGACCGCAATTTCCCTTCCCAAGTGGTTAAAGATGCCCTCCAATGCATCTCGTCCACATCCCGCCCCTCCGCCCTCAGACCCCACCCATCCAACCGTAACAAGGACAGAACCCCCCCTGGTGCTCACCTTCCACCCTAACAAACTTCGCATAAAACAAATCATCCGCCGACATTTCCGCCACCTCCAAAAAGACCCCACCACCAGGGATATATTTCCCTCCCCACCCCTTTCCGCCTTCCGCAAAGACCGTTCCCTTCGTGACTACCTGGTCAGGTCCACGCCCCCCTACAACCCACCCTCCCATCCTGGCACTTTCCCCTGCCACCTCAGCAACTGTAAAACCTGCGCCCACACCTCCTTCCTCACCTCTATCCAAGGCCCTAAAGGAGCCTTCCACATCCATCAAAGTTTTACTTGCACATCCACTAATATCATTTATTGTATCCGTTGCTCCCGATGCAGTCTCCTCTACATTGGGGAGACTAGGCGCCTCCTAGCAGAGTGCTTTAGGGACCATCTCCGGGACACCCGCACCAATCAACCACACCGCCCCGTGGCCAACATTTCAACTTCAACTCCCCCTCCCACTCTGCCGAGGACATGGAGGTCCTGGGCCTTCTTCACCGCCGCTCCCTCACCAACAGACGCCTGGAGGAAGAATGCCTCATCTTCCGCCTCAGAACACTTCAACCCCTGGGCATCAATGTGGACTTCAACAGTTTCCTCATTTCCCCTTCCCCCACCTTACCCTAGTTCCAACCATCCAGCTCAGCACTGTCCCCATGACTTGTCTGGACGTCCTACCTGCCTTTCTCCTTTTCCACCTATCCACTCCACCCTCTCCTCCCTGACTTATCACCTTCATCCCCTCCCCCACTCAACCATTGTATTCTATGCTACTTTCTCCCCACCCCTACCCTCCTCTAGCTTATCTCTCCATGCTTCAGGCTCACTGCCTTTATTCCTGATGAAGGGCTTTTGCCAGCACCACTAATCCAGAATCTGGTTTCCAGCATCTGCAGTCATTGTTTTTACCTCATGTCTTTACAAAAGATACAGTTTACTGCATGATAATAATTTGTGTAAAATACATTGGATAATTTGACATAATTACTGAGATTATCAAGATCCACAGATGATATGCCTGACTCCATTGGGACCTCACGCGAAACATTTTCCACCCAAGACTGTATGAGAATATCAAATTGGGTAGAGTCTAAGGAAGTCTCCACCATGAATTGGCGCGGTGGCTCAGTAGTTAGCACTGCTGCCTTGTGGTGCCAGGGGCCTGGGTTTGATTCCAGCCTCAGGCAACTGTTTGTGTGGAGTTTGTATATTCTCCACAATCCAAAGATGGGCAGTTTACGTGAATTGGCCATGCTAAGTTGCCCATATGTAGGTTATTAGTCGGGGTAAATGTTAGGAAATGGGTCTGGGTGGGTTACTCTTCAAAGGGTTGGTGTGGACTTGTTGGGTTGAAGGGCCTGTTCCCACATTAGGGATTCTAATTCTCAGCATTTCAGACCTATTATTTCATAAAATACAACTTGGTCCAAACCATCTTGGAGAGTGCAGTCGACCTGATTGGCACTCCATCCACCTTTAACATTCACTCCCTTCACAAGATATAGCAGCAGTAGTGTGTACCATTTCAAAGATGCACTACAGTAACTCAGAAAAGCTCTTTTTGCTATCACTTTCCAATCCTGGGTTATCTAGAGCCTAGAAGGCAAAGGACAGCAGATGCATGGGAAAACCATCAATCGCTCTGCCTTTCAAACCTCATAACTTGGAACTATATTGCACAATACAAACCAAAAGAACTGGGGATGCTATAAATCAGGGACAAAAATAGAAATTGCTGGAAAAGCTCAGCATTTCAGGAGCATCTGTGCAGAGAAATGTTTCGGATCTAGTGACCCTTCCTCAGAACTTAAGTCACTCACCACACTGAGCTGGAAAAATATTATTATTCATTCTCACTTGATCAAAATGCTGGAACTTCCTACCCAACAATTTTAAGGGAGTATCTTTATCAATACAACATTAGCAGTCAGAAAGCAACGCTTCACTATCTTCTCAAGGAACGTGAATAATAAGTTCCTACCCCACGAAGCTTACATCTCATGGAATGGGCACATTAGAAATGAGTTTCACAGTGAATACCTGAGTATACAATGATGTAATTGAAACTTACATGATAATTTTATGAGATTAAACTGTTACCACATGAACATAGCTAATGCTCATTGATGTGCTACAACTTACATTTTTAAAATGTTAATTCTGTCTTTGAGTGAAGCTTATATGTGAATAAGAAGGAAGTGCATGCTTAGACAGGAGAGCATATGGAAGACAGAGAGAGCTATACTTTGTGATGTAACATGTATGACTTATATATATATTTTCATATCATTTATTTTGGAGTTTAGGGTTGAACTATTTTTTTGTCTGTGTGGATTAAATTCTCAGTATTGCTGGAGTTATGATTTTTTAAATTATTAAAATCAGTATGAGAGTGGAAGTCTCTGAGTGATAATGGGAGTTTTTTCCCATGTGAAGAATTTTACAAGTGGACAGAGTAACTTTTGAATTCCATCAGCATGCTTTTCGAATGGAAGGATAAGGACTTTTTTTTTCTTTATTTGGTTTGGAGGAAAGCATCCATAGTTTGAAAACCTTTTGTTTTCTAATTTGCAAATGTCCAAGTGGAAGTTAGATGTGGGAAACTATTTTTTTTCTGAAGAGAGGAGACAATTTAGAACTTTTAAGGACTATATTACTTCAGTGAAAGTTCCAGACCAGAAGTGTTTGGTTAAAACACGAAAGATTGAAGTTGAGAAAGCTTTGTTGTTTAATAATCAAGAAAGAGTCTACCTATCTCTAAATACTGGAAATTGAAAGAAACAGTTATGATAAACTTATAGATGTGACAGAGAAGCAAAATGTGTCTATTATTTGAACAGTTTAAAGTGATATCAGGGTAGAGATTGTATTTTGCTCTGTGTTGTGAAATCTTTCAATTTGTGTTATATGTAAATAGCTTGGTTATTCTATTTTATCTTCTTCGGTGTATTTTGGTTTATTACTTGAACTAAATGTGCGACATTGTCTGCCTTTTTCAGTAAAAAAAAGTCATTATATTTAAAATAAAACTATCAACCTAGATGTTTTTTAAAAACTGCATGAGAAAGGGAGTCCCTGAAGTTTCAACCTTGGATCCAACTTGTCTAGTAATGACATCAGCTAAGATCATAAGATGTAATTTCAGGACAGATGTGTCCTGACTGAAAGGGAAGCTATTTGGGTTGATCAAGTGTGTGAACTGAGGAGTGAACAGAACACCAGAAATTCAGATTAAGTCAAGTGATGTGTGACAAAAAAAAGCATTGTTGATGTGGAGGATGTCACAATCCTGCGATGAATGAGAAAACAGAGTTATGATTTTATGTGAAATGATTCATGGTTTGTGGAGTTAGTTGTGTTTAGAAAAAGGATAAAATACACATATTTTGCTGATAGAATTAGATCTTGTTACTGTTCAGAACTAAACAGGAGTGCAACTGAACAGTCAGACCCAAAGTAATAATGATTTGAGTTAGGTGTTTCAAATGGTGCAGGGAATAGGAGCAGAGGCAAGAAATGGGAAAATTGAACATAGCAGTCTTCTGAATGGAACTGATATGATGAATATGCAACAGGCAAAAATATACAGAAACTGCTTACCTGAAAATAGTTATAATTGATAATGCTGCATATGTTGTTGTTAATGACAGTCACATGACATTGACCACATTTCAATCAAAGAGGTCATTCATTATTTGCATGATGTGCATGTTCTCTCTTCAGAAGCAAATCATCATCCTGTAAAAAGAATAGATAACCACCTTGGGGATAGATTAAAAGGTATTGAAGTAGACTAGAAAGGAAATGGAAAAAGAGTACCTAGAATAAAGAAAGCAATAGATAGAGGTGGTAGGAACATTTTGCATGAATTCTATTTATTTGGGGTTTGTCATAGTTTTAGTGATGGGGCACATGGGACATTTACATATAATCAAGTTTTATTCATGCATTTTCATTCCCATTATCTGTTCTAAATGTTTGGTACCCTGTGCATCGTATTGCCAAATAAAATAGAGATGGACCAAGAATTTCATCTTGGGCAATTTGCCCCAAATCAACATATCTAACATAAATAATTGTGGAATTGTACGCATAAATGTTGTTCATCTAAACTCAAGTTTTTGTGATTTGTTGCATATTGCTTTGAAAAGTATCCATCTGGAGTAGGTTCTCTCAACAAAGCTGGTCAAGGCCCAGTTTGGAATTTCTGTTCTTCTTACTCATTTGCAAGACTTTGAGAAGGCTCCAAACTTGAGCTGAAATTTTTAGTCACAGGAACACTAATAGATGTGTTTAAAAAAGATTGTTCACGTATTTCCAAATTACTGAGAAACTGACTATGATACCTCAATACAATGAGGAAAGTAGTTCTGCATTGTGTTTAGAAGCAATTTTAAATGTAATTTCAATTCATTTTAAACCATTATTTCAGTTACTTTCCAACATTTATTTTTGTCTTATCTATTTTTAGATGTGATAATCAAACTGCACAGAGTTGCTGTTCATAAATATATCAAAAAATTTAACTGAAAGAAAATATTTCAAACAAATTTGTTCCGCTGTAAGCATTACCCAATAGTGCCTGCTTTTGGTGCATCTTCTGTTTGACATTATGTCAGTGAATTTGTGAAGAAACCTGAATAAAAGCACGCTTTGATTTTCCAATTTGCTCTCAGTTTGCCAATAAGGCCTAAAGCAGAAATTCAACCCATGATTTTTAATTTTTACCCTGTTGCTTCATGATAAATTTTTCATGTAGACTCAAACAACAATTTTTAATCTTGTTGTCTGGTGAGCTAACTTTCTCTACTGCAACTTATCAACTATGGATTATGATCCAAGTTGGGCTTGCAAAAATATTGTACACAATCACATAGTGCCCTCTTACCCAAGAGCATGCTGTTTATGGTACCAAGGCCCAGACCATGTTCAGCCCCACTCTTTAATTCCATTCTGAATAGAGTCATAGAGATATACAGCACAAAATCAGATCCTTCAGTCCAACTCATCCATGCTAACCAGATAGTCTATGTATATCTAGTTCCATTTGCCAACATTTGGCCCACATCCCTCTAATCCCTTCCTATTCATATACCCCTTCAGATGCCTCTTAAATGTTATAATTATACCAGCTTTCGCCACTTCCTCTGGCAACTCAACCTGTACGCGCACAGACTGCATGAAAAAGTTACCTCTTAGGTCCCTCTTACATCTTTTCCCCCTCACCTTAAACATATGCTCACCGTGGGGAGAAACCTTGCCTATTTACCCGATCCATATCTCTCATGATTTTATAAATCTCTGTAATGTCTCTCCTCAGCCTTCAACGCTCCAGGGAAAATAGCCCCAGCCAATTCCGATCTCGCTATGGCTGAAACCCTCCAAACCTGGCAGCATCCTCAAAAATCTTTTCTGAACCCTTTCAAGTTTCACAATATCCTCCGTATAAGAGGAAGAGCAGAATTGCATGCAATACCCTAAACTTCAGTCTGTCTCATTCCAAGATGGAATGAAGAGGAGAAATGTTGAACTAACACTTTTGGGGAGGCAACTGCAGATCTTCTCACAGGGAAGCTTTTGGGTTGTTTCTATATGACTTTATATGGATTAATGTGAAGCAAAAAAAATGCATGGCCACCATTTTTATCAGGTGAAGTGTGCAGCAAGGTGAATGAATGGCAGCAGGAGTTATGTGTGGTCGTCATGGGCCAGAGTGGGCACAGTGATAATGTTTGGATCTAGTAATCCAGATGCCTGGACTAATGTTCTGGGAACACAGGTTCAAATCCCACCATGGTAGGTGATATAACAGGTATTTACCTAAAAGAGTTTTTTGGGTTTTTCCAATTTAATTTATTCATTTCCAGCACTAGTTCTCTTCATTTCAAAAGCATTGAACAAAAATATCATCAAGCTGGTCTTTTCTTTTATGGGAATGAAGGGCAGTATCGACCTGAGAATAAGTGGAGAATCCAAACATTGGTTGAATTAAGAAAGACTAAATAGGACTAATGCAAGTGGTCATTGTCATAGGTTATTCATGACAATAACTAGGTTCATTTTGGGGTGCTTTATACAGAGTGGAAATCTAAATTGGAGATCTGATAATGATATGTCAGAAATGTGAGCATGGATTTGAGAAGGTTTTATCTTCTTGAAGAAAAAGTAACAAAGATGGTTTTGTAATGGCGAACAGGTCAGTACCAATGGAGAAGAAACTTTTCACTGTCAGTCATTAGAGGGTATGGAAAGTGAAGCTGGCTAGTCAGCAGTTTACTGGTAATGACAGCATAGGAACAAGATCAAAGGATAAAGATGACATGGTAGACAATGGAAAGAAACTAGACAAATGTATAGGTTTAGAACGAGAGTAGGGAACAATATTGGAGAAGGTTTAGCCTATTTGGCTAGCATAGTGAATGAGGAGAGGAAAATTAACAGATGGTATCAGTCATATTGGTTTAATTGATCCTCCATCTGTGCCAAATACAACAAATTACTTAAATCAGATGTCATTAGAAAAACCAGGAGCTGCAATTCTGTGTTTACAGTAGCATTATATTTAAAAATGAGTTGCAAATTGTAATTAAGCTTTTATACTTGCTATTTTTGATTGTTAAACATCTCATCGGCAGCTCCACCTAGCAAATATCATCAAATTTAAAATCAGTATGAACAAAACTATCATTCATCACAGATTTTATTTTTAAAATATCAAATGTGAGATTTGTCAATGAACTGGGTGCTTACTCACATAGTTTATTTTCTAATTTAAATTTTAGTGATATTAATAACTATTATTAAATTAGATAATGGTCTGAAATTTTATTTAGAATTGTCTGTACTGCTATTTTGAATACATTTTAGAAATTATTGATTGCTGCTGTATTTAATATAAGGAAACAGTGGAGATACATCAGGTTATTTCCTATCACATCCATCTATAAATGTGGTTAAGTGTGAGGAGTAATGGAAAGACAACTAAGCTTGTGTTTGAATTTGTTTGCTCAGATGTGCAGTAATTTGCATGGCGCTGCTGCCATTGATCAGATCATTGAATAAACCAGTCAGAAAAAAGTATCAATCATTTGTCATGAAGGTTGGTATTTTTTGGTATCCATCATTTTTTTCTCTCTCTCTGAGAAGCAACATTATGCTGATTGAATAGTGTCAGTAGGATTTCATGAAACATTTGCTAAAGGCAGCATAAGACTGATAATTATACTTATCAAGAGGATGGTAAAAGCACTTTGCATTTCCCAACAGTAGCAGGCATGGGAATAAATAATGGGTGAGACTAAATTTGTCTCTGCAGTGCTCCAGTTCAGCAGCAGGATCTCTGTGACAAAGACTGTTCCCACGATATCACTCTTTTAGATCCCCTCAGTACATCTAGAAGAAAAACTTGTTTAGTATAGGTTTTCCAGCATCGATTAGCTGTCTGTATGTGCTTCAGGAAAGTCAGTTGAAGAGCAGTGTGACATTATTTACAAGCTGCATCTTCATTCTGGATTGTAATCCATCATCGTTAACCTCTGTAAATGTGATAGATGGCATTTGGCAGGATAATGATGTGATCACTGTAGCATTGCCTTTCTAAATCATAAGCTGTTACTTTCTGTCTTGTAGGTATTTAATCAGCATTGCTTCCTATATCTGTTTTCATTCAAAATGCCCACGATAGGTGAAATCACTGATTTTCTTCCTGCCATTGGAATTTACATGCATTTGCATAACAAGTTTGGCAAAATATGACACTTAACTGATCATTCTTAAGTTTGAATTTAGTGTAGTCAGGAATTTAGTGATGTAACGATGACCTTATGTGAAAAAATTGTAAGGCTTCAGATAATCCTGGAGGAATATTGTGAACGACCATTTAAAACAGAGATGAGTGATTTTTTTCTTTTCTGGCAGTAGGTTGTGAGTCTAGGAATTCCCTTCCTCAAAAGGTAGAGAATTCATAATCCTTAAATATTTTAAGGCAAAGGTAGATAAATTCTTGATTACTATGGAGTTGGAAGTTTGTCAGGGATATGCAGAAATGTAAAATTGAGGATAAAATCAGATCAGACATGATTTTATTGAATGCTGGAGCAAACTCAAAGTCTGAGCAGCCAAATCTTGTTCCTTGTTTTTATGTTTATAACAAATTTATAAGAACATTTCCATTATTATAACAAAAGCATTGCTTAATAATGTCTGGTTAGAAATATAAGTAAGATTAATAAATAAGTAGGATACAGATAGATGTTAAAATCATTTAATGATAAAGATTCATTTAGGAGTTAACCATTAAAGACACCATTACAGCTAACAGTGAGAGATAAATGGTCTGCATTGAAATTAGGATGTACCTAGAAGCTTGTATAGAAATGGCATGCATATGCTATTCATACAATTAACAGAACAGTACACAGCACAAACATTAAAATAGTATAAACAGTAGCTTAGTCACTAAAAAGAAAACCTATGAAGAGATATTGCAACATTGTATCTGGGTGTGAAAATAAAATGTTAAAAACAGGCGGAATATTGCAAAAATCCAACTGAAAAGAGGTGGAAAAATTCTTAACACCTGAATACCATAAGATATCCAGAACATGCAACACTCAACGACAGCAAAATGGAACTGATAAACCATTACTGAAGGGTCTTTTTTTTTAAAGATTGAAACAATAGGCAGAGATGCAAGAATATCCACAGAAGAGTATGAAATTTCTCAAATAAATTGGATGGATAAAAGCTCAACTTCACTGAATATTTAAGCAATAATTTAATTGTTATAGAGTCACATGAAAGTGGGAGGAACTTACACAGAGGGCCAACATCCACATTTGCAAAGCAGGAAGAATTTGAACATCAGAAAAGTAAGACTGAGATTTTGAAATACTAAAAAACCCTCAGATAGTATCTCAAAAGATATTTTCCCCACTAGGAGAAGGTATTGAACACACTTGAGGCTTTGTATTACAACTTTACTTTAAATGTTGATGGATTTCCTATTCTTGGACATTGCTAGATATTTTGGGCATAGTTTTTGTTAGATATTCCTAGATGTTCTTATATGGTTATGAACAACATCAAAATGGATTTTATTTAAGTCAGTATTATTTTGTTTGGTAGGTTTGGCACCGTGGTGTACTTATCTATTTTTGTGTTTTTCTGTTATAATTGAATCAAACAAGAACAGGCTCTTCGCCCCACCAAGACTGTGCTGAGATATGATGTCTTTCTGAACTAAAAATCTTTAACCTCTACGTGGTTCACATCTCTCTGTTCCTTGTTCTTCATGTACCTGTCAGGATGCGTCTTAAACATTGCTATTGTATCCGCCTCTATCACCCCCTCTGGCAGTGCATTCCAGGCTCTTAACACCCTCTGTGTAAAATAAAAAGTGCCTCTTTCATCTCCCTTATAGTTATCCATTTTTACTTTACATTGATATCACCTATGTAATTGATTTTCCTATCCTGGGAAAATGGCTCCAACTATCCATTCTATCCATTTCTCTCATAATTTTGTAGACTGCTATCAGGTCATCCTTCATTCTTCAATGTTCAAATTAAAGTTAACCAAGTTTGAACAATCTTTTGATTTAGCTAAAACCCTCCAAACTGGGCAATATCCTAGTAAACCATTTCTCTACCCTCTCCAAAGTGTCCATTCTTCTCTCGTGTGGGAACCAGAACTGTACATAATATTACAAATGTGGACTGACTTTTGCAGGCAAGCTTACCGTTTACTTTCTTGACCACCTTATACATTTGTGTTGTCACTTTCAGGGAAGTCTGGACCTGTATGCTTAGATCCTTTTGCATGTTGATCTACTCAGCGTTCTACCATTTACTATATACTTCCCTCCTGCATTACATCTTCCAAAATGTATCACTTTGCATTTATCAAAATTAAATTCCATCTGCCATTTCTCTGACCAAGTCAGATCTGTATCCATCTTACTCACTCACTGCAGATCTCATGTGACCTCACCTTTTGTATTCGCCTGCCATGAGGGACCTTGTCAAAGGCCTTGCTAAGGCAACATCTACAGCCCTGCCCTCATCAATCATGTTTGCCGCTTCCACAAAAAAAACTTAATGAAGTTTATGAGATATGATTTCCCCTGCACAAAGCCAGGCTGCCTATCGCTAACAAATCCATATTTCACCACCAATGACTTAAGACTCACCAGTATGAAATTTCCTGGATTATCCCTGTTGCCCTGATTAAACAAAGGAAGAACTTTGGCTATTTTCCAATCCTCTGCAGGACACAAAAGTTTCGTCCAAGGCCTCAGCAATTTTCTCATCTGCCTCCCTGGGATAGATTCCAAAATGATGGGGACTTGTCCACCTTCATACTTTTCAAATCGCCCAACACCACTTCCTTTCTTCAGATTGACATGCCCTCAAATATCAATGATGTGGAGGTACAGTGTTGAACTGGGGTGGGCAAAGTTAAAAATCACATAACACTAGGTTATAGTCCAACAGGTTTTATTTGGAAGGACAAGCTTTCGAAGCTTTCATCAGCTATCAACATACCCCTCCTGAGAATCACCATCCACCATTTCCTTCTCCTTTTTGAATGCTGATGCAAAGTATTCATTAAGAATCTCACTCGCTTTCTTCAATTTCACTCATAAACTTCCTCCTTTTTTCTTTAGTGGACTTATCCTTTCCCTAGCTATCCTCTTACTCCTTTTAGATGTATACCTTGGGGTTTTCCTTAACTCTGCTTGCCAAAGACATTTATGGCTCCTTTTAGCCTTAATTCCTTGTTTGAATTCTTTACAGCTTTCTTTATATTCTTCAATGGGCTCTCTCTGACTTCAGTTTCATAAACATTACATGTTCTTCCTTTGTATTTTTGACTAAGCTCTCAATTTTTCTTGTCATCCAAGGTTCCCAAACCTTGCCATTCTTATCCTTCATTTTCACAGAAACATGCTAGTCCTGAACTCTAATCAATTGGCCTTTAAAGATTCTAGGATGGTCATAAGCATTTAGCATACTTGCCTCCATTGGTAGAGCACTGCATATAGGAGTTGTGACGTCATGTTGCAGCTGTGCAGGACATTGGTGTGTTATGACAGGGCGGTGAACCCTTCTGTTAATTTAACCAAACCCCCAGAAAAGCTCACCTGGCCCTGTAATCTGTTAAAGTATGAGTGACAGAAAACTCCCAAATTCCACCATTTTGAAGAAAAATAATATCAATATATTCCTAAACTCTAAAATTGAACATTAAACAACAGCTACTCCTCTGATGTCATTGGTGTCTGTCTTTCTCTGGCTGTCGATCTTCCGGGTCATCTTCTGTCTTTTCCTGCAAAGTTGTTTCATATGAAAAAGTTACCTTTGATAGGAAGTGTGTTGCTGGCAGTTACTCTGGCAATGGCAGTTGGTTTCTCTCTAACTGTCAAAATGTCCGCTTCTTTATACTCCAACATTAGATCATCTCATTGGTTCTATGTTGGCAAAACAATAAATTCAAAGTTGATTGGTTATTAGCATCCTAGGGCATAATTTAAACCGGTTCAATTCAAATTGTTATAAAAATTGCAACCAAAACTCAAGTATCTGTTTCACAGCCAAATGGTACATATTTTCAATTTTCCAGTACACTCTGAGAGTGCTAGTCAGTCTCATGACAGGTGCCTGCAAGCTAACTCTTAGTGCCAAAACAACCTTCATGCTCTTACAAAGGTCCAGTACCTGCCTTTACCTTCATAACAGATGAGATGGCTTTTGGAGTATATGTACAATTCTGGCTGCCCTTCAATAGGAAAGATGTTGTTAAACTTGAGCGGGTACAGAAAAGATTTACAAGGATGTTGCCAGGACTGGTAGGTTTGAGTTATAGGGAGAGACTGAAAAGACTGGGATGTTTTTCCCTGGTGTGTCAGAGGCTGAGAAATTTATAAAATGAAAGGGACAAGGAGAGGGTGAATAGCCAAGGTCTTTTCCCTGGAATGGTGGACCCCAAATGTAAAGGGCGTAAGTTTAAGGTGAGAGGGGAAAGATTTAAAAAGGACCTGAGGAGTAACTTTTTCACCCTATGGGTGATACGTGCTTGAAACGAGCTGCTAGAAGAAATGATGGAGGGGGTTAAAATTACAACATTTAAAAGGCATCTGCATGGGTATATGAAGGGGAAGGGTTTAGAGGGATATGTGCCAAATGCTGACAAATGAAACTGTGACAGATTGGGATGTCTGGTCAGTGCTGATGAGTTAGACTGAAGGGTCTATTTCCATGCTGTATAATTCTATGACTCTATATGTTCCTCTATCTCCCACTGGCTGTTGGGAGCCCTGTAGTAAAATCCCATGAAAGTGATTGCACCCTTTCTCTTCCTGAGATCTACCCATATAGTCTCTCTGGATGAGCCTCCAAGAAATCTCCTTCAATGCAACTGTAATAATCTCCATAATCAGTAACACAACTCCCCCACCTCATTTACATCCCTCTGTAATACACCTGAAACATCTAAATCCCAGAATATTAAGCTGCCTATCTTATAATTTATTATTGAAAATCCAATGGATGCAGGCCCAGTTGGTTCAGTCTCTTATCAAAAGATAAACCCATCATTCCAGGTATGTGACATGTGTATGCATTGAAACAGTGATGCTCTTGTGGTTAGACTGTGTGATGCTCCTTTGTCTATCATCTGGAGTGAAGAAATGGTCTTATTTATCCATACGGTGCACTAAAGGTTATTCACCCTGATTCTGCACTTAATCTAATTTTTGAATGGGCTCCATGGGTTGAAGGGAAATCCCAATTAGCTTGATAGTTGAGGGGAGGGATTGCAGGAGAATGATGTGGTCAACCCTCGCCCAAAGTCTATGCACAGGTGGTGAAGAGTGAGGAGGTAATTTGCACTACATCAGTGGCAGAGTTATGTAGGTTACTATTTATGATTTTGAATTGAGATATTTGACTCCAATAGCAGAGGAGGAAACTTTTTTTTATTTATTCCTAAGTTGTTGGTATGACTTTTAAGGCTAGCAATTTTTGGCCATGAATTGCCTTCATGAATAGTGCTGGGCAACTTTCTATCCCATTTCAAAAAATATTTAAGAGTTAACTACATTGCCGTGTATATCAGTCAGGTATAGACTAGAAAGATAAATTTCCTTCCCTAAAGAACATTAGTGAATCAGATGGGTTTCTATCACAATCTTGAAGTTTCTTCATCATAATTAATGATACAAGTAATGATACGATTTTATAATGATATAGAACTTATTCCAAATTTTGTTTAATCAATTGAATTTAAGCTTCCCAACTTACATAATTTATCTCAAAATCATTAGTTTATTATTTTGAAAAAAATTATTTTCCAACTAAACAAAGTGTCCATAGCTTAACTATTTGTTTACCACATTAAGAATTCAATACTGATAGAAATTGTGTTTTGGTCATATTGCATAGCTCATTTACTAACTTATCTCAAAATAGAAAATTTCACAACTTCATTTCACTCATGACAGCCAGGTTATATTGGCTGCACCTAATTATATGGCCAGTGAATTGTAGCAGGTCTATTAATTTTAATGAAAGAAAACTCTTGGAATGTATGCCTACCATTTCCCATGATACAGACGCACTCATTTGGTTCTGCAAAGATAATTAAATAAAACCCTACTTCTGAAATGACATAGGTGAGAATACTTATAGCAGAGTGATCAAATCTCCTTTATCCTTTTGAACTATCTGCTTGATTTATGGCAGACAAGGTGAGTTAAGGGTAGAACTTGGATGTCGTGGTGGCTCAGTGGTTAGCACTGCTGCCTCTTAGCGCTGGGTTTGATTCACTTTCAGGTGACTGTCTGTGTGGAGTTTGCACAATCTCCCTTTTTCTGCGTGGGTTTCCACCAAATGCTCTGGTTTCTTCCCACAGTCCAAAGAAGTGCAGGTTCGGTGAGTTGGCCATGTTAAATTGCACATTGTGTTCAAGAATGTGTAGGTGAGTTGGATCAACCATGGGAAATGCAGGGCTATAAAGACAATATAGAGAGTGGGTCTGGGTGGACTCTCTTCAAAGGGTCAGTGTGGATTCGATGGGCCAACTGGCCTGCTTCCACACTGTAGAGATTCTAAGATTCTATGAGAAATTAAGCAGTCAAGGTGCATAAGCACTCTACATCTACGCCTGTCAGTACTGTATTGAACTGGAGCATTCATTTTCAATTGTATATTTTTATGAAGAATGCAATTATCATTTTAAAATCTTTCATTAAAACTGCAGAATCTCAGGACCATCTTTTTTGCAGACTCCTCTAAATGCTTCTTAATGAATTGACAATAAATATCCACAATATTCCAATATGATTTCACCAAAATTCTTTTCTCATTTTCCAAACGTTAGTTTAGCTATGTTAGGAGCATTTTGAATCTGTATTGGAAACTGTTTGTTTTAAATACACTTCAGCACTTAAGCATGCAACCTAGTCTGACAGTTGCAGTAATGATGGTGTATTGCATTGTCATTATACAGAATTAGTATTGGATATGCATCCGAGACTCGGGTTCAGCATTATTGTGAAGACAAAAGCAATGATGAGAAAGTGTAGGACAATTCAAATCTATCAACTTTAAAAAATGGCTGTAAAATAATCTTTTTATTATGTTTGATAAAATCTAGTTACACACAGCATATTTAAGCTATGGATATACAGAGAAGTATGCACTATTATCTCTTTTTGTCCTGAATAGAGGCAAAATCTTTGTTGATGCTTTCAATACTGACAAACTCCACAAATTGATAAGGAAAACACAATATTTATCAGGCACTCACCCCACACAAAGAGAGGACCAGTGTTATTGTAAATAAGACCTTAGAGAATAAGGTATTTCTACAAAACCTGAGAAATTGTTTATTATCCTGGCATACCTATGAAAATACAACCAGGACCAGGACTCCATGACTTGACCCCTCAAGATTGCTGCATCATTCAGTAAGATTATGGCTGACCTGATTACTTTGCATTCCCACATACTCCCGAAAGCTTCTTACCACACCCTACACCCCTTGATCATCAAGAACCTATCTACCTCTACATTTAAAAAATATTCAACAACTCTGCTTCCACCACCTTTTGTGGAAGAGAGTTCCAATGACTCTCAACCTGCAATGAGAAAAAAAATACTTTAGCGAAATGCAGGGTTTTAGGGATAGGGTAGGTTGGGTGGGTCTGGGTGGGAGGCTTTTCGAAGGGTCAGTGTCGACTTGACAGGCGGAATGCCCTGTTTCCATGCTGTAGGGTTTCTATGATTTTATGATCTCCTTATCTCTTCCTTCTTATTTATAAACAGTCTTTCCATATGCACATGGTCAATTCTCCTCAGGATCTTACATATTTCAATCTTGTCACCTCATGCTCTTCTGAGCCCCAACATTACAAATCCAGCCCATCCAACCTTTCCACAATAAGCAACCCACCATTCCTAGCTTAATTCCATTTAAATACTCTTTATTTCTTTCATGCTTCTGAAGATCTGATGCCAGAGGAATAAGAAATCCTTGTTTCTTGATCTTTGGGCTGTCTGTAATTTAAGTCTGTCATTACAGTTTGTACTGTACATTCACTATTGGCTCTACATCCACAGCATGTCTTACTTGCCCGAAGAACTGGAAGCTATTTTCTGATTCTTATCCCAAGACTACCTTGGCTATATTGTTTGACTATATGGGGCGAGGAAAGAAGTCACCAGACAGAAATTACACATTCTGCATTTTCCGCGAAATTAATTAGCATTGTCAGTTTAACCACCCACTGAAAGATTAAACCTGCTTGGGGTTAAAAAGTTAACCATTTGATTATTTTAGTATGAATCAAGAAAGCCATTATAAGTAAAGCAAACTTCAAAACCTTAATTCTTTGAGATTAAAGCAAACCCTAACCCTTAAATTTGAGGAGCTGCCAAGTGAAATTGCAGCATGAAGCAGTTTTTATATTCTGTATATAAAGTCTGACTGCACACATAGCTGAGGGAATGATAGCAAAGAGAATATAATCTTAAGAAACAAATGCAAATATTAACTGAGCTTGAGGAAATAATTAAATAAAGTCCCAATGGTCAATCTAACTGAATATTACAATTTCCAACATAGAAGAACAAAATATCTGACTTTGATAATCTGTCATTATCAGTGTTGAAGTAGATAATGATGAAATTGAAATAAATGTGGGTATTTTTGACAAACTTGGTGTGTATGAAGCCCCACAATATACAAAACAAATAGAGCACTACCGAATACATTTCAGATGAAGGAATAACCTTTGTTAGAATGAAGTTTAAATACTTTTCCCACTTCAGTCAGTAATGCAAATGAGGCATTTAGGCTCAGAAAACCATTCAAAGAGGAGCTATGAATCCAATTCTAGCATCAGTGGTTTGCATTATGAAGGAAGATGAGAAAAGCAATTCCTGCAGCTTTGAAATGAAGACACAATTTAACCAGCTTTTATAAGATTCTATATGGACAGCATCCTCAAAAATTTCTGGCTGTAATAGCTTTTCCTTTTTTGAGGTATTTTAGGTGCTGGAGGTGATTTCCTCGAATTCCAGGAGCAGCAATTACTGTTTTATATGCTGTTGCATTGTTTTGGAACTTTGGGAAAAAAAATGTCAAAACAACAGCAGTTTTGAAAGGGAGAAGAGCAGACAAAGGAAGCACATGGTGAGGACAGTGCAGGAGAGAGAGAGAGAGAACCTGTACAGTTACTACCTTTGCTGTTTGAATTCATGTATCACTGGAAAATTAACAAACAGTAAAATTCCTAACTGATCTTGGAGGAACTGTTGGGCGAAGTTCACAGCACAGAATCAGATAAGTTAATTGTTGTTATAAGTGTGGCGGACAGAGAATCTTCAGTAGTGAGTAGAGTGGGTTCTTTCTTGATTATATGTTTTGGAGATATGTCTCTTGATGAAAATTAAAATAAAAGTTACAACTATTCATGTAACCTGGGGCAGTGTTTGGAGAGGAATAAGACAGTGTTAATTTCTGGGTCTGTAGATTGTGAAGGAGCAAAAATGGTCTTTCATAGAGTGATGTGTATTTCTTGTCAGATATAGGAGTTTAAAGAGAGTTTAAGAGTTACTGCGGACTATATCTGCCATAAATGCTGTTGGCTGCGAATCTTATCAGATCGAATAGATCGGTTGGAGAGACAGTTAGAAACAATGAGGAATTTGCAGCAGCAACAGAATGTGATGGATGGCAGTTATAGGAAGGGGGGAAGTCTCAGATAGAGTCACATAGATGGGTTAACTCCAGGAAGGGTAAGAGAGGTAAGCAGCTAGTGCAGGAGTCTTTTGTGGACATACCCATTTCAAACAAGTATGCTGTTTTGGAAAATTTAGGAGGTGATGGATTCTCAGGGGAACGTAGCACGAACAGCCAAGTTTCTGGTATTGAGACTGGCTCCAATGCAAAAAGGGGTGCGTCGGGTTCCAAGAGATGAATTGTGTTAGGGGATTCTCTAGTCTGAGGTACAGACAGACATTTCTGTGGCCAGCAGCAATAAAGCAGATTGGTATGTTGCTTCCCTGGTGTCAGGATCAATGATATCTCAGAGAGGGTGTAGAATGTTCTCACAGGGGAGAGGGGCCAGCAAGAGGTCATTGTCCACATTGGAACCGATGACAAAGGAAGGGAAAAGGTTGAGATTCTGAAGGGAGATTACAGAGAGTTAGGCAGAAATTTAAAAAGGAGGTCCTCGAGAGTAGTAATATCTGGATTACTCCCAGTGCTACAAGTGAGGGCAGGAATAGGAGGATAGAGCAGATTAATGCATGGCTGAGGAGCTGGTGTATGGGAGAAGCATTCACATTTTTGGATCACTAGAATCTCTTTTGGGGTAGAAGTAACCTGGACAAGAAGGATGGATTGTACCTAAATTGGAAGGGGACTAATATACTGGCACGGAAATTTGCTAGAGCTGCTCGGGAGGATTTAAACTAGTAAAGTTGGGGGGTGGGACCCAGGGAGATAATGAGGAAAGAGATCATTCTGAGACTGATACAGTTGAGAACAGAAGCATGTCAAACAGGTCAGGCAGGGACAAGGTAGAACTAATAAATTAAATTGTATTTATTTTAATGCAAGGGGCCTAACAGGGAAGGCGGATGAACTCAGGGCATGGTGAGCAATATAGGACTGACATATCATAGCAATTACAGAAACATGGCTCAGGGGTGGGCAGGACTGGCAGCTTAATGTTCCAGGACACAAATGCTACAGAAAGACAGAAAAGGAGGCAAGAGAAGAGGGGGAGTGGTGTTTTTGATAAGGGATAACATTACAGCTGTGCTGAGGGAGGATATTCCTGGTAATACATCCAGGGAAGTTATTTGGGTAGAACTGAGAAATAAGAAAGGGATGATCACCTTATTAGGATTGTATTATAGACCCCCCAATAGTCAGAGGGAAATTGAGAAACAAACTTGTAAGGAGATCTTAGTTATCTGTAAGAATAATAGGGTGGTTATAGTAGGGGATTTTAACTTTCCAAACATAGACTGGGACTGCCATAGTGTTAAGGGTTTAGATGGAGAGGAATTTGTAAGTGTGCACAAGAAAATTTTCTGATTCAGTATGTGGATGTACCTACCAGAGAAGGTGCAAAATTTGACCTACTCTTGGGAAATAAGGCAGGGCAGGTGACTGAGGTGTCAGTGGGGGAGCACTTTGGGGCCAGCGACCATAATCCTATTATATTTAAAATAATGATGGAAAAGAGTAGACCAGATCTAAAAGTTGAAGTACTAAATTTGAGAAAGGCCAATTTTGACAGTATTATGCCAAAACTTTCAAAAGCTGAATGGATGCAGATGTTTGGAGGTAATGGGACGGCTGGAAAATGGGAAGCCTTCAGAAATGAGGTAACGAGAATCCAGAGAAAGTATATTCCTGTTCGGGTGAAAGGAAAGACTGGTCGGTATAGGGAATTCTGGATGACTAAAGAAATTGAGGTTTTGGTTAAGAAAAAGAAGGAAGTATATGTAAGACATAGGCAGGACAGATCGACTGAATCCTCAGAAGTGTATAAAGGAAGTAGGAGTATACTTAAGAGGGAAATCAGGAGGGCAAATAGGGGACGTGAGATAGCTTTGGCAAATAGAATTAAGGAGAATCTAAAGGGTTTTTACAAATACGTTAAGGACAAAAGGGTAACTAGGAAGAGAATAGGGCCCCCCAAAGATCAGCAAGGCAGCCTTGGTGTGGAGCTGCAGAAAATGGGGGAGATAATAAACGAGTATTTTGCATCAGTATTTACTATGGAAAAGGATATGGAAGGTATAGACTGTAGGGAAATAGATGGTGACATCTTCCAAAATGTCCATATTACAGAGGAGGAAGTGCTGGATGTCTTGAAACGGGTAAAGATGGATAAATTCCCAAGGATCTGATCAGGTGTACCCTCGAACTCTGTGGGAAGCTAGTGAAGTGATTGCTAGGCCTCTTGCTGAGATATTTGTACCATCTATTTGTATCATCACAAGTGAGGTGCCGGAAGACTGGAGGTTGGCTAACGTGGTGCCATTGTTTAAGAAGGGTGGTAAGGACAAGCCAGGGAACCATAGACCAGTGAGCCTGACATTGGTGGTGGGCAAGTTTTTTGAGTGAATCCTGAGGGACAGGATGTACATGTATTTGGAAAGGCAAGGACTGATTCAGGATAGTCAACATGGCTTTGTGCGTGGGAAATCATGTCTCACAAACTTGACTGAGTTTTTTTGAGGAAGTAACAAAGAGGATGAGACAACAGATATGTCTCCTATCCATGCCCCTCATAATTTTGTAAACCTCTATAAGGTCACCCCTCAGCCTCCGACACTCCAGGGAAAACAGCCCCAGCCTGTTGAGCCTCTCCCTGTAGCTCAGATCCTCCAACCCTGGCAAAATCCTTGTAAATCTTTTCTGAACCCTTTCAAGTTTCACAACATCTTTCCGATAGGAAGGAGACCAAAATTGCATGCAATATGTTGATACGTACAACAGAGTTCAGTCCATTGTAGTTCAGCTGAAACTAGCTTGTTAATCCATTTTTTCATATAATCCTGGAGATCAAAGCAAACATGCCTGAAAGGGTTGGCTGTCTGCTGTAAGAAGAGATGCAGTCAGCCCTCTCATTATCTCTTGGATAAAAAACAAAATACTGTGGATTATGGAAATGTCAAGTAAAAAGAGAAAATTCCAGAGAAACACAGCAGCTCTGGCAGCATCTTTTGAGAGAGAAACAGAGTTCATGTTTTGAGTTTGATATGACTCAGTGTTGTATATATGTGTTTGTTCCCTGAATATTTCTCCTTATTAAGGCTCTTCATCTTTAAAGTTTTCCTGACAATTTACAGGTACATCTTTTCATGGGATTCATACATCATTATGCTGGATAACCATTCATATTAAAACCACAGTTATTGTTTGGCTGTCCTACTTTAAAAATAACACATTTTGAAATTAAAAGTTAAAAAATGTCAAAAAGTGCTTTGGGGTTCTGATTCTTCATCATAACAGGAATAAATGCAAAATAATTACAATGATATAGGAAACAGTTTAAACATCAATTTGGGATTGTTGATCCTTCTGAAAGGTGATGGTAAGTCAAGTGATTTCCTTCATTTTTGAACTTCAGACATTATATAGACAAGCAGTCAGTTACTTGAGACAGGGTGACTGAGCACTTTGATAAATATGAACTGATTAAACAAAGGCAGAATGGGATTTGTGATGAATAACTTTGTTGAATTATTGAGGTGGTTACTGTTGTAAATAAGGGAATGTCGACAAATGTCATTTACATTGATTTCAAGAAGAGATTCAAGAAGATTTCAAACAAGCAAATGTTAACAAAAGTGAAAACATGCTTTTATTCAGGCCTGAGGATCTATCCTACCATTCATTTAGGATCCTGTTAAATATTTTAGACATTATAATATTATACCATGCATCCCCATCTCATCCCTTTACAAATTTTGGACTAGCTAGTCTAACTTTCTTCTGATTCAGGCTTCACTCCTTTCTTTAAACTTCAGATTTTCTTTTCCCGAAGTATTGTTCCTGCATATATGACACTTGACAATGATAACCAGCCCTCCATTGTTCATTTCAGTAAGGTCTCCACATGAGTTCCATGAATTCCATGTGTTTGTACTTGGTATTTCCCAATACTTAATTTGCTTCATAACCGATGCTAAGAAAACTCAACAGTTTAACCTAAAAATTATCTTACGCTAGCCCGTCTGGTTAATTAATTGAGATAATTCAGACTTGGGCACATTTTCTCCTGATTAGATTAATGTATGTATAATGGTGTTCTTTTTAACAGATGAATCAAGTTTATATTTTAAAAGTTCTTGATTCTGGAAACTCATTGTTATCTTATGAATGGAGGTAAATGGATAACTGTTTATGAGATTAGTAACAAAGCTGAAAATGTATCAGCAGTGATTCCTCTGAAATGTTTTCAATCATTCTTTTCAAAATGGTTTACAGATAGTAACTTCTGTCTCCAGATGACACAGTGTAATTACTTTAAAACAGCCCTGTTAAAATTTGACCAAGTTGTATTCTGCCTTTAGATAATGTAAAGTGCACAGATTTAACATGGTGATTCTACCTTTATTAAAAGCTTTAGGTAGTGTCCTTGTCATTCATAAGGAACAGCTAATCATAGATTTCAGATCCACATGTCAACTTTACTCTTGGCATATAGAATTTCTGTGCTAAGGATAAGTCGAAATACATAACCCTGATGTACAACATACACAACTCCAGATTTGGATTTTTAGCATGTAAAATGCATTTGCTCCAGTGGCAAATTTTACATCATTTAGCTCAGTGCTTTTTTTAAGAACAAATTTAAATCTCTGAGATAAAATGTAGTGTTTGGAATGAGGTTGGTCAGGTGGATCTCATTGAGTATGAGATCCCTTAATGGAATTGTTAACATGGGACAATTAGGGAGCCCTGGCTGACAGATAAAAGCAGGAGTCTCAGAGTTCCCTCACTCTCTGAAGTAGCTCGGACCAAGCAGGTCAGAGTCCATGTACTATGCACATGTAAACAAAGGGTGACTTGGTGGCAGGATAATGGCCTCTGTGCAGTTATTTCTTAAAGAATCCCAAAGAAATATGCATGTACTGCAAGAGTAAAACATAGTTGAGAACAAAGATACATAGTCTTAAAGAACCATGGTGGATTATCAACACTCTCATAAAGAAAATAATTTGCCATTTGTGAAATTTCATTATTAGCTTAATATATGTTTTGAATTTATTGAATTAATTGTACACAAAATATCAAGTTATTGTCTGCCAGTTTATTAAAATCCAAATCTGAGCATGCTTCTATTCTAATTTGACAGTTTCCAATGTTTCTCCTGCCCTTGTGCTTGTAGTTGACAATGACCACAGGTCTGAAGTTCTGTTGCAGAAGCTTGGTGCTGGGTACGTTGTAGTTAGCAAACACTACTGCCACAGTACTCTGGTGATGGAGAGAGTGAATGTTTAGATGGACAAATGGTGTGCGAATCAAGCAGGTTGTTTTTGCCTACTGGTTGTGAAGCCCCTTGTGTGTTAGTTGAAACCAATGATGTGATAGAAAGAGCATAACATTATTGGAGTTACTTCACTATCTCAGTAAGATACATTTCTTTACAACAGTAAAACATATATTAAAAATTATGTGATACAAGTTCATGAAATTAACCTTTGCTTAACATGATCTCATTGGTATGACCTAAGCAGGAAAGAATATGTTCCTAGTTTGCTTGGGTACTGAGAGTCACAGAGTCAAAGAGATGCACAGCATGGAAACAGACCCTTTGTTCCAACTTGTCCATGCTGACCAGATATCCTACATTAATCTAGTTCCCTTTGCCAGCCCTTGGCCTGTATCCCTCTAAATCCTTCCTATTCATATACCCATCCAACGTTTTAAATGTTGTGATTGTACCAGCCTCCACCACTTCCTCTGGCAGCTCATTCCATACACGCACCACCCTCTGTGTGAAAAAGTTGCTGCTTGGGTCCCTTTTAAATCTTTCCCCTCTCACCGTAAACCTACGCCCTCTAGTTCTGGACTCCCCTACCCCAGGAAAAAGACCTTATCTATTTACCCTATCCATGCCCCTCATGATTTTATGAACCTCTATAAGGTCATCCCTCAGCCAAAGACGCTCCAGGGAAAACAGCCCTAGCCTATCCGGCCTCTCCAGAGAGCTCAAACCCTCCAACCCTGGCAACATCCTTGTAAACCTTTTCTGAACCCTTTCAGCACTCTCTCCTTGACAGAGAATACAATTGATCTTCAATGTAGCAAAGCAAATCAGGAAGGAACTGCTTTCACCCAAATGCTCAAATGTTAATGAATATGGAGGTGTTGGTGTTGATATCTTTGATGTATTACCTGTCCTATTATTTACATAATCAATTATCAACATTTTTTCCATAATATATGGAAATGAATTTCAATTTGTTATAATGGATTTATGACAACTTATTTTGATTCATGTTTGTGGATAGGTCATACCATTGTTAGATCGATGATACACCAAGATTTGTAAATTTTCACATTGTTAAATTGGTATCCTGTACAATAATTCCCAAACATTCATCAGTAATTTCATCTTGATGTCAGTCACTTTAAAATAAAACCAGCAGGTAAAGCCTAATCCTCAAGCTCTTTAATGAAAAATGTTCCAAATCTGAACATCAACAATGAAACAGCTGCCACAGAACTCTATCCAAGTTAATGCAGAATGAAAACTCAAAAGTGATTGAAGAATCTTGACTATCCCATATATTAGAAATTATTTGTCATCTGTGAATTTTTTAACAAACAACAACTTTTTTTTCAGAAATATTTCCCTGTGGCAAATAAAAATGTTATAATCTCAAATGCAGAATAGTAATAATTGCTCAAGTGATGGAAGATATCATTGGCATTGCTATCAAGCAGTACTTATTCAACAATAACATACTCACTGGTATTCTGTCTGGGGTCTGTCAGAGCCACATGGCTCCAGAATTCATTACAGCCTTGTTGCAAATATGTCTGAAAGAGCTGACCTCCAGAAGTGAGGTGTAACTGGCTTGCACTTGACACCACGTGTGTTTGAGCAAATATGGTATAAAGAAATCTGACCAAAATGGGAATCAGAAACGAAGATGATTAGCTGACACCTCCAATGAAATGCCACCACCAGACATGTATTCCCTTCCTTCACTTGTCAGCCTTCTGCAGGGACCATTCCCTCTTGAACACCCCAGTCCATACCTCCTTCACTCCCAACATCCCTCACAGTCCCATGGCATCTTCCCCTGCTACCACAGAAGGTGTAACACCTGTCAGTTTGCTTCCTTCCTCCTCAGTATCCAAGAGCCAAAACACACTTTCCCAGGTAAAGGAACACATTACCTGCACTTCACTCAATCTAGTTTGCTACATTCGCTGCTCACAGTGTGGTCATCCTGCACATTAGTGAAACAAATCGTAGACTGGCTGACCACTTTTCAAAACACCTATGTTCTGACCAGAAAAAGGCCCTGAGCTTCCAATTGCCAACCACTTCCACACTCCATCTTACAGTGAAGCTCAGTGTAAGCTAGGAGGACAGCACCTCATTTTCCACTTGGGAACTGTACAACCTTATGGACTCAACATCGCTTCAACAATTTTTGGGTTTGAGTTCCCACCAACCCTCTCACACTAGGCATTGTTATCACATGATCTGCTATTACATAGAAACCATTGTTACCCCCTAACAGGCCCCATTAACAGCGATTCACACTCCTAGCCTGATTGCGATCCATTCCTTTGCCTGTGCAGCTGCTCTTCTCTCTCTTTGAACACTGTCTCCACCTGTCATTTACCCCTTACACCCACCTCAGCCTATCTTCTCCATAAAAAAGACATTTTCCTAGCTGTCATCCATTCTGAGGAAGGATCACTGGAGCTGAAACGTTAACTCTGATTTCTCTCCACCAATGCTGCCAGAACTGCTGAGCTTTTTCAGCAATTTATGTTTTTGTTTTGGAATCAGAAAGGTTTGCATTCAGAAATCTTTGTTTTCTTTTTCACCATGTGTCCCTGATTTAAACTTCTTTAAATGCTAGATACACTGAAATTAATCTGGTGCAGTTATGCATGAAATTCCTCGGAGTTTCACGCCAGCTAGAAAATGATGGTGATGCAATAATATGGCTGAGACTAGTAGTTGTTCTGCTTTCAATTTTAATAAGCCTTGTAAGGATTAACAAGTTGATTTAATGTGAAAATCGTCTCTTCACAGAAGTGGCATCGAATTGATGTTGTATGTCATTAATAGATAATGAAAACTTTGATTTTTAAGAAAAGTTAATAAGTAACTGCCACATGTGTAGCACAATTATATAAAGTTGTAACAACTGTCGGTAGGATTTAAGATACCGAACAAGTTTTAATCCATTATGTTGTCGCAAATTTGTTGTGGAAATTGCAGGTGATATCCAACCCCATCTCTGAGTGATAAGGTTTCAGGGCTAGACTTTACAGGAGGCTTGGTATGTATACAATGACATTTTCTAATTTGTTAGAAGCTCCTTCTTACTCGCAGAACCCCTTGTTCTGAGGTTATGTCCTCTGGTCCTAGATTCTCCCACAAGGGGAAACAATCTTTCTGCATCTACCCTGTCTCGTCTTTTGAGAATCTTTTATGTTTCCAAAATGTCATGTCATATTCTTCTATATTCCAAAGAGTATAGGCCAAATCTACTCAACTTCCCTTCAGACAGTCCCTCCATACCCGGTGTCAGCTCAGTGAACCTTCTCTGGACTGCCTCCAATGCTAGTATATCTTTTCTATGATAAAGGGTCCAAAAACTGTTAAATGCATGGTCTGATTATTGCCTGCTGTAGAAACCCCTCCTTTTATAATCCATTCCTTATGAAATAATGGCCAACATTTCATTTGCCTTCCCATTATCCACTAAATTTGAATGTTAGCTTTTTGTGATTAAAGGACAAAGATCTCAAACCCCTCTGATCGGGAGCTTTCTGTTTCCTCTCTCTATTTGAGTAATGTTCAACTCCTCTATTCTTCCTGTCAAAATTCATGATTTCACATTTCCCTACATTATGTTCCATCTGCCAAGTTTTTGCCCACTCACTTAACCTGTCATCTGTAGACTTGGCTTTATTACTTTCATTTTCCTCATCCAAGTAATAAATGTATAAATATATATAGTCAATAACTGTGGTCTCAGCACTGATGACTATGACACACCACTACTTACAAATTGCCATCCTGAAGCGGCCACTCTTATCCCATCTCTCTGTCTTCTATTAAGTAGCCAATCAATTTATGGTAATATTCTAATTCCCACACTATGGGACCTTATGATGGAGGGTGATGTGCAGTACCTTATCAAATGCCTTCTGAAAAGCCAAATATGTCCATCTTGAATACAGTGTACAGTTTTGATCTCCTTATTAAAGGAAGGAAGTGAATGTCTTGGAAGAGGTTCAGAGGAGGTTTATTGGATTGATACCTGGAAAGAGGAAGTTTGTCTAACGAGGAAAGTTTGGGCAGACTCAGGTTGTTTTCATTAAATGTTAAAAGGAGAGGGGATGACTTGATTAAAATGCATGAGATCCTGAATGTTCTCAATAAGATGCACGTGAAAATGATGTTTTTTCTTGTGGGTGAATCTAGAATGAGGAGCACTGTTTAGGATAGATAATTTTTTTTACTCTCAGTGATTTGTACAAATTTCAAACATGCTGCCTTAGATGACAGATCATTGAATATATTTAAGGAAAAGGTAGATAGACTTCTGTTATATAAGGGAATCAAAGGTTATTGGGAATAGAAAGGAACATGGAATTCAAAACTCAACAGTCAACCATGATGTTATTGAGTGGTAGAGTAGACTAAGGAGCCAACTCCTGCTCTTAATTTAGGTGTCTGCAAGTAGGAAGAAACACCATCACCTCACCTGGAGAAGGAAAGATAGTACCATTTTGTCTCTGATATACTTTTACCCTGCCATCACTGACGTGAAGGGCTTCTTGTTTAATGAATGTTAGATTTACTATTTGTGGACATCACTAAGTAAACAAGCCCTTCCTCGGAATTGGTGAATTGTTTTCTCTTGTAAGATTACAAAACCAAAATCAGTGAGTTAGATCATGGTGCCTTCATTAACACTTCCAACAGGTCAAGAACTTCTCAGCTCATTGTCTTCACTGTTGTCTCCTCCATGAGTGCCTGTGGTGTGACCTCTGCTAAGTGCTCAGAAATACTCCAAGGAAATCATGCTCCTTAGTCTTATATGCTCTCAGGTTGCTCAGCTAATGAGCATTATGAAGACAGAGACCTTTCACCTTGCTGGTACTGTATGCATGGGCTGCTGACAATACTGCAGC
Organism: Chiloscyllium plagiosum; assembly: GCF_037043375.1. Classification (NCBI taxonomy): domain Eukaryota; kingdom Metazoa; phylum Chordata; class Chondrichthyes; order Orectolobiformes; family Hemiscylliidae; genus Chiloscyllium; species Chiloscyllium plagiosum. The sequence goes on along the minus strand of NW_028270145.1, from coordinate 84,099,380 downwards.
TGTCATGAGATACCTCCAACCAGCTCTTCCTTTTCCTGCTGGCCTTCTCCTGACTGCATTCTGGGAAACAGTAACTTTCTGTCTGCAGACACAGACCTCCAGAGGGAAACGGTAGGTGGTGAGGCTGCTCTTTCATTGTACCCTGACTTGCTGCTCCTTTTTCTCCATTCTTGCATAATCACTGACAACAATAGTTGCTGCCATGTCTGACCTCTGTGTCCTCACTGCACCTCACTAATTGTTTTATAATCCTGGCATTAGGCCGTTGGCTTACCACCTCTTTAAGAAGCGAATTGGCTTTCAGGAAATGGCTGACACCACGACTCAAAGCAGAAATGGTCCGAAACCTAAAATAAAGATTCAGCCAAAGGTGCGAGCTGTGGCTCAGTGGGTAATATAGTATTCTCAAGGCTTGAGGACAAAACTAAGCAGTTTTATAAGTGTATGAGTGCACTGCTGAGGAAGTACTGCTCTGTTGGTGGTTATTGTTATTGAAAGAAATGTGAAATCAAACGGCAGTTTGCTTTTTGAGGTGGGCTTAAACAGGCCCCGTGATAGCATTTGAAAGAGCACATGGAGATATTCCCTAAGACCTATTAAATATTCATTCTGCAACCAACATTGTTAAAAGCACTTCTGGCTAGAATTTCTTTGCTGATTTTGAGAGCTAGTTTTGTGCAAACTGATTGCCTTATTTGTACATGACAACAGTAGCCATATTTCAGGTGTACTAGATGGCTTGTAATAAGGGTGGCACGGTGGCTCGGTGGTTAGCACTGCTGCCTCACCGCACCAGGGTCCCAGGTTCGATTCCAGCGTCGGGTGACTGTGTGGTGTTTGCACATTCTCCCTGTGTCTGTGTGGGTTTCCTCCTGGTGCTCCGGTTTCCTCCCACAATCCAAAGATGTGCAGGTCAGTGCAAAATGCTTGTTTAATATTTCCCCATCTCCTGTGGTTCAACACTAGGCAACCTTGCTGATCTTCAATGGGCCTTATTCTCTCCCTAGTTACTCTTTTGTCTTAAATGTATTTGCAAAATCCCTTTGGATTCTCCTGCACCCTATTTGCCAAAGCTATCTCATGTCTATTTTTAGCCCTCCTGATTTCCCTCTTAAATATACTCCTACTGCCTTTATACTCTTCGAAGGATTCATTCGATTTCTCCTGTCTGTACCTGATGTATGCTTCCTTCTTTTTCTTGACCAAAACATCAATTTCTCTCGTCATCCAGCATTCCCTACACCTATCAGCCTTGCCCTTACCCAAAGAGGAACACACAATCTCTGGACTCACGTTATCTCATTTTTGAAGGATTCCCATTTTCCAGAAACATCTGTCTCCAATGAATTTTGAAAGTTCTTGCGCAAATAATGCCATCAAAGGTGGCCTTCCTCCAATATAGACCTTTAAGTTTTAGATCCAGTCTGTCATTTTCCAAATTATTTTACAACTAATAGTCACTGGCCTCAATGTGCTCCCCTACTGATTTCTCAGTCACCTATCCTGCCTTTTTTTCCCAAGGATAGGTGAAATTTTGTTCCTCTAGTAGATACATCCACATACTGAATCAAAAAATTGTCTTGTGCACAATTAACAAATTCCTCTCTATCCAAGCCCTTAACACTATGGCAGTCTCAGTCTATGTTTGGAAAGTTAAATCCCCGACCATAACCTCCCTATTATTCTCACAGATAACTGAGATCTCCTCACAAATTTGTTTCTGAATTTCCTGCTGAATATTGGGGGTGTCTATAGTATAGACCCAATAAAGTGATCATCCCTTTCTTATTTCTCAGTTCCACCTTGTGACATAGTAATTTAATGAATGGGCAAAGAATAACCCAGAAAACTGCATGATGTCAAAAGTGGGAAACTGATAGGGGCCATAATATGGGATAAGATAAATATACACGGGAGAGAAAATTAATTTAATACTTGATGGTCAACATGGTCTTGTCAAGGGTAGGCCATGTCTAACAAATGGGATTGAGTTCTTTGACGAAGTGACACAGGCAGTGGATGAGGGTTGTACTGTGGATATGATATACAGGGGAACCTCGATTATCCGAACGAGATGGGCGGGCACTATTTCATTCGGATAATCTATTACTTGGTTAATCGATTAAATGCCTTTCCTCTAGGGCTCGGAGTTTTTAAAAGTTTTGCTCTCCATTCAGGAGACTGCAGCAGCACACAGTGCACATGAGCCCGCCCCAGTCCAACACCATCCCCTGCCCCCATCCAACATTGACCCCGCCCCGTCCACCATCGTGACCCCCCCCCCACTGCCAACACTGCCCACTACCCCGTCCAATACTGCCCACTGACCCAGTCCAACACTGCCCCCTTCCCCATCCAAAACCGCCCCCCCCATCCAAAACTCCCCCCACCCCCATCTGCCTCCCGGCCCTGTCAGCCCACCGCCCCCCATCCATCACTGCCCTCCGGCCAACAGTGCCCCCATCCCCATCCAATACTGACTCCCGTCCAACACCGCTTCCCTGTCCAACAATGCCCCACCCCAGGCCAACACTGTCCCTGCCCCAAATCCCGTCCAACACCACCCCTGCCCTCGTCCAACACCGCTGCCTGCCCTCATCCCCATCCAACACCATCCCCTATCTGCTCCTGCCCCCGCAGGCCCATCCAACACCGTTTCCCACCCCCTGCTTCTGTCCAACACCACCCCCTGCCCACCTTCCAAACCCGTCCAACACTGTCCCCTCTCCGGGGCAGCTGGACTGACACCAAGAAGATTGCTGTTGCTGCTGCTGCAGCAGCTGCCTTTGTGGTGTAAGTCTCCAAATAGTGCACGCACACGCATACACACACACAACTTCTTACTGCACTTTTTTGACAGGTTCCATATTTGCTCTGTACAGGACAATGCTAGAGAAATTTTCTGGGGAAGGGGGTGTTTAGGGTTCACCCCTGTGTAGAACTCCAGGGAAAGTGAAGGGAGAGAGAGTGGGTGGGAGGTCAGTCATTTGGAGACGGTGCCTGTTTAATCACTGTAAACAAAAGACGCGATCACTGTTGGAAACACGTCATTGATGTAATGTTTCTATCGAGACCTCGAGATCTCCTTCGGATAATCTGATTTTCGGATAATTGGTATTCAGATAATCGAGGTTTCTCTGTATTTATTTTCAGAAACCATTTGATATGATAGCACACGAGAGGTTGCTTTGCAAATTAGAAATGTTTGAGGTTGATGGGTCCTTGGCAGCTAAAAGATAGAAAACAGAGGGTAGGTATGGATGAACCTTTCTCAGATTGGAGAAAGGTTCAAACGGATGTTCTCCAGGGGTCGGTGTTAGGGCCCTTGCTTTACTTGATTCTGTAAGTGACGTCGTAATGCATGTTCAGGGCAAATCTCTCAATTTGTGGATGATACTAAGCGAGAGAGAATAGTGAATTGAAGGTTCTCAGGAAATTTTCACACACATCTATGCTTCACGACTTCGACAAGAGTCTGATGCATATCTCCCAAAACATGTTCCATCTCCAGTCATCCGGAGCCAGGAAGATTTGTCCCATAACTTGTTAACATTTAATCCCACTTCTTGCAGGCAATGCAAATGTTTTCAACAGACATAATGTGTCATTCTAATGATGTCAACTTGAAAGTGTGAAGTTATTAAACTTGTTCATCGAGTAGTGTAACATATGGAGTCCCCTGAGCTCCTGCTCCAAACTATTCTGGTGTTTTTATAATTATATATCCTTTCCACCAACTAGATTTATCCTACTTAATTAAGTGAAGGTTATTGTCAATGTTTTCTTGTATACAGGTTGAGTTATGTGGATTCAGTTTATTTGCAAAGCTTTAATAGGAGTATTAGCAGTTTAAACTACAAATTACAGATACAGATAACCATATTTGCAACCTGCTGCTGACATGCTACTTGCTGGACTGCACATGGCAGCTGGTCATGTGATATACATCTTAGGCTTTGACTTATTAGCATCTCAAAATGTTAAAGCAACACATAAGAACTAGGAGCAGGAATTAATAGTTCAACCCTTCAAGCCTGCAGCTGCATTTACTACAGTCATGCCTGATCTCATTTCAGCCTCAACCTCACTTTCCTGCCCATTCCCCATGACTCTTTAACCCAATACTAACTAAAAATCTGTCTATCTCCTCCTTAAATTTATTCAGTGTCAATTCATAAATCACAAAACAACATCCTTTTTTGCCCCAAGATACAATCATATACTTAACGGGCAATTGTGAAATAATTTACATAGAAGCATGAGTCATGTATGAGTAATTTGACAACCCTTCCAGATTTTGTTAGAGCAAACCTTTCAAAAATTTAGATTTTGCATTTGGATATTTGTGATATGTAGCCATGATTATTATTATTGTGATGGTTTTCTATATTTCATTATCCAAGCTTATTTTTGCATATGTTTCATGCGCTGTTGAAGAATTATACTTTTCCTCAAGTTGGCTTCAATGTCTCTTTAGTGTAGCTTAATTTGGTGACATGATTTCATAGGATCAAGGCATGCTGAATACTTTTGATAACTCTAAGTAAATATATTTTCTGTGTATGATGTATGACATTGAGCTTCTTCCTTGTGCACAAATTGAGTTGATCCATACTTACACATTTGTCATGAAACATTTCCTTGAGAGTCATAGAGTCGTAGAGATGTGCTGCATGCAAACGCATCCTTCGGTCCAACCCGTCCATGCCAATCAGATATCCTAACCTAATCTAGTCCCATTTGCCAGCACTTGGCCCATATCCCTCCAAGCCATTGCTATTTCATATACCAATCCAGGTGCCTTGTATATGTTGTAATTGTACCAGCCTCCACCACCTCCTCTGCCAGCTCATTTGAAACATGCACCACCATTTCTGTGAAAAGGTTGCCCCTCAGGTCCCTTTTAAATCTTTCCCCTCTCACCTTAAACACATGCCCTCCAGTTTTAGACTCCCCTACCCTAGTGAAAAGATCTTGGTTATTCACCCTTTTCATGCCCTTCTTGTTTTTATAAACCTTTATAATGTCACCTCTCAGCCTCTGATGCTTCAGAGAAAACAATCCCAGCTTATTCTACCTCTCCCCTATAGCTTAAACCCTCCAACCCTGGCAACGTACTTGTAAACCATTTTCCCTTATTTTTCAAGATCTTTGTCCTTAACCTTTGATAGGTAACAGTTTGGCTGGGATCTTCTAAATTGCCTTACAAGTAGTCTCTACAGGTGATGATAAGCACATGTCTAGAGTTCTGGGAGAAAGTGAGGACTGCAGATGCTGTAGATCAGAGTCGAGAGTGTAGTGCTGGAAAAACACAGCTGGTCAGGCAGCATCTGAAAAGCAAAAGAATCGACTTTTCGGGCATAAGCCTTTCAACAAGAATGAGCTGTAGCCAATTTGCTATGAGTTTTGTAGCAGACATTGAAGTCATATCTGATTGATAAGATGACAAAGGTATTTTGCGGAAGAAAGCTAACAATGCGGGTTCAGTCCCTCTATCAGGTGTGGTAGTCATGTTTCCTCTTCTTACCCCACACTTGTGAATTAGAGCAAAGAACAAAGAAAATTACAGCACAGGAACAGGCTCTTTGGCACTTCAAGCCTGTGCCAATCCTCTTTCTAAATCTGTCACCTAGTCTTTAAGGGTCTGTACCTCTTCAAAGGGTTTGAATTGGTTATCCTTCAGCTATACATATAACCTATTATATATCACTAATGGAAGCAGATACCTCTAGTACTTTGTGGGCAATGGCTTTTTACGGTATAGCACTGCAGCATTCAATTTTCTGCTGGTAATGTTTGTTTGAATGAGCTGAACACCTATTGCTGTTTTTCCTGCCTTACATCTGGTACATCTTTAATTAAGAATTCTTTTTACTTTGTTGGAAAAGGTTGTATGTATCATGCTAGTGAGCTAAAAATTCCAAGGTATCTTTGCAATCATTTTCTTGGGGAGCAAGCAGGCTTGTTTCATCCATTTTTTGACTCAGGATGTATTCTGCAGTTTGAATAGAGAGCCAAAAATGTTGTTGGACCTGCATTCATCTGGCATTTCTTGATGCTGAAGAGGAGTTCCTCCTGACTAGCTGCCACCATCAGTGAGCAAAGATTTTGTTTGTGTTTCATCTTTGGCTTTGCCCATCATGGCACTTTTGTTAATGATACACACAGATCCAAGATTATTATTTGTAATTTTGTCCATATGTGGTTGGAACAGATCAGGACCAAAAGGTAGTGTCAGGAAGCAACATCTTCCCGATGGCCTTCTGTCGGTAATTATTTTGTGAGATTTCATTACCAAGTGAATTACCTAACATTAGTAAAAACTGAAAGAACTGCTGGTGTTGTAAATCAGAAACAAAAACAGAAATTGCTGGAAAAGCTCAGCAGGTCTGGCAGCATCTGAAAAGAGAAATCAGAGTTAATATTTGAGTTAAGTGACCATTCCTCAGAGCTTAAGAACTTTAACTTTGATTTCTCTCCACAGATGTTGTCAGACCTGTTGAACCATTTCAGCAATTTCTGTTTTTGCAATGAGCATTTGTGCTTGGCATCCAGCTTGTAGACGAATTTAGTTCCTTTATAAATTTGGCATTATATATTTCTAATATTGGAATTCTATGAGGCCCACTCTTGAGAAAAATGAATAGATTTCTTTTGTTCAAACATACCCTAATTGTACTACTTTTCTTCAGAATGCATGCAGTAGAACTGCACTAATCTGTGTGCAAATTTTCATGGAAGTTTGTGACATTGCTCTTTATATTATCCAGATCACCTTTATTGTTCTTTTGAATACTGTCTTTCTTGGAGAGTTTACTGATGGAAGTACATTTTCACTGAAGTTTTCCTTGAAGTTTCCTATGACATTAAATCTGTCTGCGTAAAATGGTTGTAAGCCCTGCATTGACTCAATGTGAATATTTTTGATCTATTATATCGGTGATCTCATCAATGATCACAATGTTGAGTTTCATGCAACTCAATAATTCTTCTATTGCTGATCCACTCACATCCACCAAGTAGAATACTTTTTGTTTCCACGCTGAGTTGCAATAGTTACTGCAGATGTGGGACCCATATATGCAACTAATTTTAATGTTGAAGTTTGTATCATTGACTTTCAAAGATCTAGATAACCACCCTTTAGAATTATGACTGATAAAATGTTTGCAATTGCCCCGTGTCCTAAATATGTTTTTGCCATTCTTCTTTTGGCAAATTATGTTAATAGCCACAAAAGCTTCTTACCATTTGATTTCACGCATGCAATGTGTCATATTTACAATGATGTAAAACTTGCTCACCTTCTGGTATAGTTGTTTTGACTCTGAGCCTTCATCCTATTCTTTCTGTGATTCTCATGGATATGCTCCTGTACCTGTAGGTCTCTGACATATTCCCCGTTATTGCTGCTAGTGTGCTGTACATGGTTGCACTCTATTATAGTCTTTGGTTGTATGTTTTGAGCCATGGATCGAATAGTGTGGGTACAGTGTACTTGAAAAGCCCAAACGGGGTTATTAGCGGCCTTGACTATAATTTGCAATTACGAATAACCATGTATGCAAACTTTTTCTCGCCTGCTTCTTGTTAGGCTGTGCATGGCAGTTGTCATATGTTTTACATTTGGTCCTTTGCTCATTCACATATCAAGCTCTTGAAATGACACATCCCTTACAAAATTAAGACAGCTGGTATTACAACTTGAACAAGATATAGGAAAAAATATAACCAAATATTTAAATGAGACAAAAGGAGATGGAAATATCAGTTGTGAAAAGGATCCAAGAGGATTTGAATGGACTGAGTGAATGGGCAAGAACTTGAGAAGTGGAATATAAAGTGAAAAGTGTGAAATTTTGTGGAAAAAGACACAGAAAATCAGATAATTTCTTTAATGGTGAGGAATTGAGAAATGTTGATGTTCAAAAGAATCTGAATGATAATTTTCATGAGGCACTAATAGATAGAAGGTAGGAAGACAAATAATGTGTTTCTTTTCACCAGCTGGAAGTTTGATTACAGGAGTAAAATATATGAATGCAATAATACAGAGACTTAGTGAGAGGTTAAGGAAACTGGGCCTGTGTTATCTAGAGTTTTGAGGAATGAGAGTTAATTTGATTGATTTCCGAATAGAAATGACATGAAGTGATATGGGAACAGTGGGGAAAATTAACACAGAGGTAAATGGTCTGTTTGAATGGTGGTCCAGCTCTGAAGAGCTGAAGTGGCCTACTTCTGCTCCTAATTCCCTTATCCCTAAAATTGTTTGTTCTCAAATTCCTGGATTGTTTGTATAATTTAGCAAATGGTAAAACTTATTGTGGTGCAAAGGCTCCTATTATTTTTTAAATGAATACAGTCCAAGGAGCTAGCGAGGCATTATCTGCATTTCAACCTTTAGCTGAGAAATGGCATTGATGAATGAAGGGGCGGAGAGAAAGTCAGCCAGCATCCATTAAGGAGATTATTGTCCATTGATGCAGTCTCCATATATCATTTGCATTATGTCCTCCTCATTGTCAAAAATAGGCTGTTTTATCTGTGCAGGAATGTCAGCGAAGGAGTGCTTTGCTAGCTTGTGTAAAATGCTGATACCTCAGAGAATCTCTGGTCCATGACAGGCTGTGATTAGTTGGCCCCAAAAAGTGAATGGTAATTTGAAAAATTCAATGTAAGAGCGAAAATAATTCTCTTGCAGAAGTCAAGGGACCATAGCTCTTCTGTGCACTTTTTACAACATTTTAGTATGTTTTTGATGGCAGAGTAATTAGTTCAAACTGTGCAGTGCATGTAACTTCTGCAAACATAACTACAGTTGTTTGTTTGAGATATTTAATTCTATTGTCTCGATATTGAAAGTAATAATATTACAATTACTTCTTAGTTCAATTTTTCCAGTCCAGTATATTCATGATTTATTCAGGGTTGATAAGTTTTCACTCATACCAATACATTAGACTTATCTGTGCTACATTTTTGTTGTCATTTTTCTGCTTTATTGTAAGTCAATCCAACGATGTTTATAAATATTTTGCTGCATTTTATAATCCCTCTGCTTCGTTAATCTTAGCATAGCTTGTTTCAGAATCTGAGTTGTTGGTGCAGATTACAAATATTTGCAGCTCGAAATATGACCTGTGACTGACTTTTCTGAATACTTTTGCTGAACATTTTTAAAATTATGTTTCTACATATACATTAGGGACATAATAACTCTAGCTTCATACTGCCGTTCTATATGAGTCAAAATACTTCTTGTGAAATGCCAACATAAAGTACACACTTCCAATTAGTCAAACTCTATTTGATAACAATTTGTATTCAAATCAATTTCAAACAGATTCACCTGGGTTCTCTTCCTTTTATAGAGGTTAAAATATAAGGACAAATTCTATTATTCCATACTTTGATTGCAAATGATGCTGATACGTAGAATGAGCTATCACAATGGATGCTCATAGTGGGTAGTGTCCAGACAGATGAAACCCCATAGTCACAACACCACAATAAGGATTATAATGATAATGCAGTGAAAATAATCATGTTGAGTGACATTTTAATTACAAAAAAGGAAAAAATGGCTTACATTTTCTTAATCCATTTATGGGACGAGGGTTTTGCTGACTAGGTCAGCATTTATTGCCCATTCGCAAATGCCCGTTTCAGCATCAGCCACAATGCTTTGGGTCTAAGGTCACTTGTAGGCTAGGCCTGGTAAGGATGGTGGTTTCCTTCCCTGAATGACATTAATGAACCAGATGGCTTTTATAACAATTGTCAAAGGATTCATGGTCACATTAGACTCCTAATTCCACATTTTTCTTTGTTTTCAAATTTCAACATCTGCTGTGGCACGATTCAAACCATGAGCTGGGTCTCTGAATTAATGGTCTCATGTTAATAGCACTAGTCCATTGTCTCTCCATAATTTAATTCATATGATAATATATTAGGATCTTCCAACATGCTTCACTCTAAATTATGGCCCAGATCTTCTGATCAGGGTGGAAATCTTATTTCCCTCTCTGTTGGATTGAATTTACCCATTGAATCCTAGATGTCTTCTGCACTGGAGATTCCTGGAGAAGGAACTCCTGTTATGAACCTGCCCAGGAATTCAGCAGCAAAAAGAATCAAGGTGTCAACTCTGTTTACTTTTGTAACATTCAGTTGCAATATTCCACCCAGTCAATCACTTCAGCAGCTCCAGTGAAAGGGTAAGTGTGTAAAGTAATGATGGGGATAGAGTAACAGTTGGTTCAGGATATAGGTAACAGTTTGTTCAGGACATAGGTAGCAGTTGCTTCAGGTAGGTAGAGCACAAGCTAAATGATCAACTGCTTAGAGTAGACTGGGGTTATGGGGAATGCTGTTGATCTGGCTGTAGGGCTGGGTGCTGGTTGTTGTCCAGAGAAATGTCAGGCCAGAGACTGGGGGACAATTGTCAGCTCCAGTGTAACATTGAATGTGGATAGTGCAGATGGGCCAATGAACAACAGAAGGGCTGGGAAAAGACCCCGAAATACTCAGAAGTGGAAAAATAGAGAATTATAACTGAACATGTCAGCCTCTGAGCTTAGTTCAAATCCAGTAAGAGCAAGAAAGTCCTCAACGTGTTTGTTACTGAATCTAAAATATTGTCTTGCGTCTGAGAGGAAGTGAATGTTTTCACATCGCCTCAATGTTCATTTTATCAGAAAGCTCTGACTCCTAATCTGTTTGAAAAGGAGGCCTTCAAGGATCTGAGAGTAAGTTATCCACAACTGCTTTCAGCACATCTGCTGTTGCAAGTGTTTCCCAGCTTACTTACTATGTTGTAGACATTGACTGACAGCATGTGGTATTGCCATGAGAAGATGGGCTGAGCTCTACCCTGCTGCTGGTCATGTTGTCCTGACTCCAGCAACTTGGGCATTTCTCTGCATGTGTCATTTTAGGTGGCAGGTTATGTTGAGACCATGATTAGAAGTGGGAATGTTAATTGATGATTACACTATTGTTCAGCATCGTTCGTGACACTTCAGAAACTGAAGGTTTATGTCGAAACGCTGGAAGACTGGAACAGTGTTCAGACCTGCACTGACAAGTGGCAGTTAACATTCATGCCAGAGAAGTGCCAGAAAATAATGATTTCTAACAAAAAAAAAGTGTAATCATTGCCTTTTGGTATTTAATGACATTACAATAGCTGAATGCCTCCCATCCCCACCCCTATCAATATCATGGGGTTACCATTGACTAAACACAATTATATAATGAATAATTCACCTTTCCCTGTACCCCACCCCCCCACAAGATGGCTTAAGTCAGGAGTGCTCTGGAATATCCCCTCTTGCCATCCAGGACAAAACAGCTCACTTGATTAGCACCACATCCACAAACATTCACTCCCTTCACCACAGAAAGACAAAGATAGCAGTGTGTACCATCTACAAAATGCACTACAGAAATTCAGCAAGGCTCCTTAGGTGGCATCTTCCGAATTAATGACCACAACCATGTAGGAAGACAAAGACAGCAGATATATGGAATAATCATAACCTGCAAGTTACCCTCCAAACCACTCACTATCCAGACGTGGAAGTACTATTTCTTCAGTATGTCAGGGTCAAAATCCTGGAACTCTCTTCCTAATGGCTTTGTGGGTCAACCTGCAATTTCCTTATTAGATTATATTACTTACAGTGTGGAAACAGGCCCTTTGACCCAACCAGTCCACACCGACCCTCCGAAGAGCAACCCACCCAGACCCATTCCCCTACACCTAACGCTACCGCAATTTGATATTGCCAATTCACCTAACCTACACATCTTTGGACTGTGGGAGGAAACCAGAGCACCTGGAGGGAACCCACGCAGACACGGGGAGAATGTGCAAACTCCACACAGAGTTGTCTGAGGCGGGAATTGAACCCAGGTCTCTGGCGCTGTGAGGCAGCAGTGCTAACCACTGTGCCACCGTGCCACTCCAATTTCCTCACCAAACTACTTACAAATTTGACTTGACAACATATCACTATTGCTTCAGTGTCACTGGGTCAAATCACTGGAATTCCCTCCCACTATCATTGTTGTTGGAGCGAGACCAAATGGACTTCTGTGCATCAAGGAGGCAGTTCACCATCACTTTCTCAAGAGTAAATAGGAATAAGCAATTAAGTCTGACCCAGTTAGTGAAACCCACATCTCTGAATTACAAAAAAAGAATTTGAGATGTGAAAATTGACCTTATTTTGATTGCTTTTTGTCTGTGTGTGTTCAAGTGATAAAGGATGACGAGGTGCTTGAAGATGGGAGTTCTTGCAATTTTGCATTTAACCACATCACTTCAGAGACTATTCAGTGTTAGTTTGTGTCAACAGTCTATCAACTCCTCTTAAAATGTACATTAGATGGAAGTTCAGTAAATGAATGAAAACTTCTTGGGTTCTTTCTTTAAAATGTGTAATATAAACACATTTGAAAAAATGTTTTGCGATGCTTCTAAAAAAATTTTTTATTTTGAATTGGATTTAGTTATTTTCCCTATTTTCAACATGTTAAAATCACCTTTCTTTGTAATCATTGAATGTGAGCATCCCCTGTACTAGTTTCAAGGTGACTTATTCAGAGCTACCTTTTTATTCCCTCAAGCGATACAACAAAAAGGCATCAGCCTTGTTACAGTGCACAATATGCAAGGTTGTGATAATGGTCCCCTAACTTCACTATAAAAAACAATCATGGATGACAGCACTCCATCCCTGGTGATATGTGATTTGGTCCGTTTACATCCTATGGATGTCTGTCTTCTCCATCTGTCTGTTTTTGTTAACTTTTAACAAGTTGGCTGGAGTGTTGCAATATTTTGCCAGTGTGTGCAAAATTTGACAAACAACAAAGTATGTGCGAACTTTCGCAAAGCTGTGCTGTGATAAGTCACCTGTGAATTGTAAACATCTAAATGTGATTATCGAAGTCCCACATGTACACTGACTGAATGTTCATAAGGCAGTATTTACCCATTTCAGCTAGTGCTTTCAGCCAAAATGAAATGGCTTCAGACCATAGCTTCTGTCACTTCCAAAGAAAAATTGGTAATAACTTAACAGCAACAGAAAAAGAACACAGACACTTGAAGATTTTGCATAGCAGGCATCTAATAGTCAATGTTTCTCTCGTAAAGCTCCCACCAGTCAGAAATGGCAGGTATGCAATTTTCTGTACGAAATACACTGAGAATGCACATGATATTCTTGGAGTCATATTCTATCATTATGTCGGTGACTGGGAGTGCTGTTGAAGTTACTGCTGCAGGAACATTATGAGGTTGATAGAACTGTAGATGGGTACAAACAAAATCAGGCCATTTGCTCCATCAACGTCTACTTTTCTCGAAGACTTTTCCGTCAAGACCTCATTTAAGTTAGATAAATACGAGGTGCTGCATTTTAGGAAAGCAAATCTTAACAGGACTTATACACTTAATGGTAAAGTCCTGGGGAGCTGAACAAAGAGACCTTAGAGTGCAGCTTCAAAGATCCTTGAAAGTAGAGTTGCAGGTAGATAGGATAGTGAAGAAGGTGTTTGGTATGCTTACCTTTATTGGTCAGAGCATTGAGTATAGGAGTTGGGAGGTCATGTTGCGACTGTACAGGATGTTGGTTAGGCCACTTTTGGAATATTGCAATTCTGGTCTCCTTCCTATCAGAAGGATATTGTGAAACTTAAATGGGTTCAAAAAAAGATTTACAAGGATGTTGCCAGGGTTGGAGGATTTGAGCTAGAAGGAGAGGCTGAATAGGCTGGGGCTGTTTTCCCTGGAGAGTCGAAGGCTGAGAGGTGACCTCATAGAGGTCTATAAAATCATGAGGGGCATGAATAGGGTAAATAGACAAAGTCTTTTCTTTGGAGTGGGGGAGTCCAGAACTAGAGGGCATAGGTTTAGGGTGAGAGGGGAAAGTTTTAAAAGAGACTTAACGGGTAACTTTTTCATGCAGAGGATGGTGCGTGTATGGAATGAGCTGCCCAAGGAAGTGGTGGAGGCTAATACAATTACAGCATTTAAATGGCATCTGGATGGGTATATGAATAGGAAGGGTTCAGAGGGATATGGGCCAAGTGCTGGCAAATGGGACTAGATTAGGTTGGGATATCTAGTTGGTATGGATGAGTTGGTCTGAAGAGTCTGTTTCCATGCTATACATCTCTGACTCTCCTCAATACCCCTGCTCCCCACACAAGTCACCTCACCCCCATCCCAACTTTAGCTATAATTTCATCTTCCCAGTTGGCAAACCCAGCACTTACCTCCTGCTGAATTCCACTGTCATAAACACTAATCTGGGGACTGCTTGTTATCGCAATCTGACCACTGCAGCTACAGATGCTGCTAAAATTACAGGGCTGCTGTAATATAATAAGATTCATGTAAATCATCATAAGGGAGTTGTTCATGTGACTCTGACATCAGTAAGAGAGAAGATAGCCATCTGGAATGAACATGGAAGAGAGAGAGAGATCTGAGACATTGTACTAGGGGGCTGCTTTTGATAAACTACTATGAACAGATCAAAATAAAGGGGTTTGACTGTAGTTATGGAACTAAAGAGCTTTACATAGAGATAAGGAGAATTATGGAAATATACAGTATAGTACACACACTCACAGCCAGAGATATTCAGACTGGTGTGTCATTGTGCAGGTAGCAGAACTGGTTTAAAGCATAAAATAAAGCACTGACTGCAAATCAGATTGCCTGACAGATCTCTGAGATGAGACCTTCTCCTGAATGGAGTACAAAACCTAAGAACTAGGATCAGGAATAGGCAATTCAGTCCATCAAGTCTGCTCTGCCATTCAATACATGCTATCTCCTCCTTAAATTTACACAGTGTCCCAGCTTCTACCACACTCAGGGATAACAACTTTTATAGATTACAACCCCTTGTGAAAAGTGATTTCTTCTCAGTTATGTTTTCAGCCTGTTACCTCTCATCCTAAAACTATGGTCTGTCTTTGTAGATTGCCCTTCAAGTGGAAACATTCAGTCCACATCTACTTTTTCAATCCCCTTTAGTATTTTATATATGTCAATTACATCTCCTCTCATTCTTCCAAACTTGAGAAAGCATATGTCTGGACATATCTTCATAAGATAAATCTCATATCTCTGGAATCAATCTAGTGAATCTTATTGAACTTCTTCCAAAATAACTACATCCCTCCTTAAGGAGGGATGTATGCAATACACCTGATGTGGTCTCATTAATACCTTGTACAGTTGCAGCAACACTTCCCTACTCTAATACTCTATTCCTTTTGCCAAAACCCCCAAAATCCCATTTGCTTTCCTTGTTACCTGCTGTGCCTGTGTACTAATTTTCTGTGATTCATACATGAGACCACCCAGATCCCTCTGCACAGAAGCAATCTGAAGTTTCTCTCCACTAAATTACCTTTTTATTTGTCTGTCAAAATGAATAGCCACATGCTGGTCCATGTTAAGGCTCAGTATCCAAATATTGGTCCATTTATCTAATTTGTTCATGTCCACTTTTAAGTTTTTTTTATTATCTTCATTGCAATTTACATTCTCACCTATTTTAGAGCTATCTGCAAATTTGGCTATAATATCTTCTATCCCTGCATCCAAGTCCTCAATTTAGATTGTTAGTAGTTGTGGCACGGCCAATCAGAAAAAGATGCGTTTGTCCTGACTGTCTAGTTTCTACTGGTTAGCCAAATCTCTCTCCAAGTTAATATATTACTGCTAATCACATATGATCTTATCTTGTGTGTTAATTTATTGTGTGGCACCTTATCGAATGCCTTCTGAAGTCCAGCAATACTATGTCTACACATTATCCACTTTGTAAATTACATCTTCAAAGAACTCTAGCAAATTAGTTAAACAGAATCTGCCCTTCATCAAACCATACAATTCTCATGGATTACATTTTAACTTCCCAAATGCCTTGTTAGTAATTTTTTTTTAAAATTGGTCATGGGATATGGGTATCGCTGGCTATCCAGCATTATTACCCATCCCTAGCTGCCGTTGAACTAGTTGGCTTGCTAGGCCATTTCAGAAGGCAGTTGAAAACGTCCTGAATAATGGACCCTATCGATTTCTCAATGACAGAAGTCCATTTTCCAGCCTCTCTCTTCAATGTATTCAATGATTGTAGGGATATTGTAATCGACAGGGAAGACCAGCCTGCTATCTGAAAAGTTCTGCCCATAGGTTATGCTCAGCAAAGCTTTGTAGCAAAATATATCTCATTACACTTGCCTTTCGATATTGAACAGAGAGGAAAGCATGACTTCTAAAAATTCATTACGTATTTTGACTGGCTGAGGAACTGATTTCTGTGATTAGTTCAGCAGTGATCTGAAAAATGCTATTACCAGAAACTATGCAATATGTTAACTGCACTGACACCATTAATGTGCAACTAATGTCAACAACTGACACTTTAACTCTTGTGGTATCTGTGTATGCCCATAATGTAAGGATCACATCTTGTTTTAATCTTCTTGTGGTTTTATAAACAGGAGGTAGAAATGAGAAAGAACTGTTTTATAATTAGTGTTTGAACAAGTGGTTACAGTTTTTAAACCAAGTAATATGTTATCTATCATTGCAATGATTGCAAATGACTGTTTTAATAAGCAATAATTGAATATTATATTGTAGACAATCTGGAACAAAGACTGTGCATTGTTGCAACTCTTGTCAACAAGAAGTTGGTTAATCTGTGGACAAGTAACAGATATCAATAACAGATACCTTTTGCTTCCCAAGAACTCTACCATGGGTTCTTAGGTAGATGAGCATCTTGGATGTGGAAACTTGTTACAGAACCAGAGAGTGAGTGTGAGAAAGAGAGAGGCAGAGAGAGAAAGAGAGATGGGAAAATAAATATGCAGACTTTCTCTCACCCCAGAAGGTGCCTCTTCTCTGCATTCAAAAACTCAGTTTATACCTGAAGAAAATCATCTGCCTTTTCTGCAGCAGTTCTACAAGTTGTGACTTTAGAATTGAATTAGTGATATTTCTCAGGTGAATCATCATTCTGTATCACTCACAAACCAAATGAAGCATCCAGAGAGAGAAAATAATTTGAACAACTTAGAGTCTGACCAGCTGAAGAAAACCAAGAAGCAAAGTCTGCTGAACTGACCTAGTATTTCTACATCTGCCAATAATCTATTTTCCCCTCTTGTTTGCCACTGTGCATGCATGCTTGTAAGGGGAAGTTCATAAAGTTGAGAAGGGGACTTTAAGCTAGTAGTGTTATATGCCAATATTTATCTGTAGCTATAGTTTAATTACTTGTAATAAATAAGAATTACTGTTCAGTATAGAAACCTGGTCCATGTCTTCTACCAACCCTGGACTGAAAGTCAGCTAAATTGGGATATTGAATTAATGAGTTTTGAGAACTCCAATGAACACAGTCCGCCAATTTCTCAGCAACAAACCCAAACAAGCAGACAAAACACATCCAGAAACCCTCACCACTCTCCCTTACATCAAAGACATCTCAGAAATGACTGCCAGACTACTCTTGGCATCATGGTAGCCCACAAACCCACCAACACACTAAAACAGCAGCTAATGAACTTGGAAGACCCTACACAGACAATGAGCAAAAATAACGTCATTTACAAAATACCGTGCAAGGACTGTAACAAACACTACATTGGTCAAACACGCAGAAAACTAGCCACCAGAATACATGAACACCAACTAGTCACAAAAAGATATGACCCTCTCTCACTAGTATCCTCACATACGGATGAGGAAGGGCACCACTTTGACTGGGACTACACATCCATCCTAGGACAAGCCAAACAAAGACACGCACGAGAATTCCTAGAAGCATGGCACTCCAACCAGAACTCTATCAACAAACACATCGAGTTAGACCCCATCTACCACCCCCTGAGAAAAGGAACAGGAAGTGACTTCACTACAGGAAATAACATCACCACAGGAAATGACATTACCAACCCAAAGAAACCCAAACATATAAATAGAAAGCAGGAATTTTCAGTATTGCTTCGCATGAGACCCACTGAAGATGTTACCTAGTAAGGAAACAAAACGTCTGGAAATTAACCTTTCAGCTCAGCGAGCAAACCTACATCTGGGATATTGAGTGTATTTTTAAAAAATCTGTAACATTTGGTGTGATTCTGGGAATAGCAGGTGTGCGTTCTGATGTGTTACTACAATGAATTGTAACAGACATAAGAGGCTCATTTTCAATCCCTCTGTCTAACAAGAACAGTACATGTTAACAGGTTAACATTGAGGCAATGTGATATGCACCATGTGTGTGTTGGTTTTTAACTGGCACAATTCTGCAGGTGAAGAGCTAACTAAAATGTAAAACACAGGTTCTGACTGGATCATTCAAAGCTCAAGGCTATTCTCATATATTTTCCATTAGTTTGACTCTGGAGATGGCTTGACAAGGCTCGAGGAAGATCACTTGGGGCTATTTTCAGCCAAAATTAAGGTCAAGCTACAATTTTGAACCAATCCCGGAGATATTTAATGACTCTTCATATGACAACAGAAAACCATCTTATCATTCAGTGCAATACAGAGGATGTCAAATTCCATATAGCATTTAAAGACATTGTCGATTTCACTGATTCCATTAACTTAGATTGCAAAATTGTGATGTAAGTGCTTTTAGACATGATATTAAATTTTGCCCTTGTTGAGAAATTTAGCAATCCTGCTATATGTAAGACCCATTTCTCAAGCAGATTCTGCAATGATTATAACATGTTGCCGTCATTTTTTTCATTCTTTATATTTTCTCAACTACTTTAACATGAAAGTTTTGTGATGTGATCACTTATTAGTATTATGGTCGTGTTCATTGAACAGTTACTATTTCCCTTTCTTGTACCCTGTGGCTTTCATAAGGTGCTGACTGTTGATATCCTATGAGAGTACATAAGAATAAGGTAGATTTTAATCCTTTTAACAGCAGGGTTAATGCAGGTGAGAGGTAAAAGTCATGCCAAGTGCTTTCTTTCCTGCAACATTCACACCTGTATCATTTTAACTGATCTATTCCTGGCTTCACATTTGTCAACCAACATTGACAAGTTAAGTTCAAACTTAAAATCAAGTTCCAAAGATTTCAAACCCACTCTCATTGCATTTTAACTCCAGTTTATGGATGTCCTAACTCATGCTAATACTCGTGTGATTAGTGTCGCAGAGTTCTTGAAGTAGGATTTCCCATTTCTGGTTTCCAAAATATGGGTGTCACTGGGAAAGGTATGATTTATTAATATCCCAAATTATCAATTCTCAACTATAATAGGTGGCCATCAAATGCAGCTCCCTGGACTATAGGATTTGTACTGTCTAGTTTATGAGGAGAGCTACCAAATTACTTCTTTCTTCCATATATAAATGCCTACAACTCTTACTTATTCTTAAAATTTTGTACGGTAGCCATTTTCTGCCCCTCAAACTACATCAGTGAAAGAGGGTTGCAAGCAGAGAACCACTCCCAGCACACAGTATCTACAGGCCAAGTTATCTTATCTTTTGGTCTGAGGTAAGAAAGTGCTAATCACAAAGGCATTGAAGGACCAGTAATTGTAAAGAATGTCAGGATGAAAATTTTAGAGGTTGGTTACAGGTGAGCTTGTTGGGCCTCAAGCAAAGTCCCTTCTTGTGTCCTGCAAGCAAGGAAATACCAAACAGTTTTATTCAAACATTGAGTATTTCTTTAAATGGAAAATGGTACTCCATTGCTACTGAATAAGAACATATAAGCCTTCCATAAGGTGTTCAGTGTTTGTCAGTTAAGATCATTATATGTCACAAAATTTGATGGCTTTTTCTTGACTTTCTGAGTTAATACTATGGATGTTCAGATCTGCACAAGTCTGTATCCCATCATGCAAAACTTGCACAACTTCACGCTTCCTTCCTATTAGTTTTCATGTGCAGGAACATGTAAACTGTGATTGACATGTTGATTTTAAATTCAACAGATGTAGGCTCAGTTGAGGGTTTGGCATATCACAAAGCCTGGGATACACTTTACTGGACAAGTTCTACAACCTCAACTATTACAAGACACACTATTGACCAAAGCAGGTTTGGAGCTTTCAACCAAGATATCATTGTTGCAATGTCTCCTAACGACCATCCTCATGTACTTGCATTGGATGAGTGCCACAAGTAAGAAGCTTTTTTGCCATTTTTTTAGAGTTCATTAGATCCATAATATGTAATTGCCATTTTGATACAATACTATTTTCTCATTGTCTAGTACTTGCGTAAAGAGTGGACAATTTTTAAAAAATATATTTTATCATTGTTGCTTTGTGTATTTTCACTTCATGCTATGTAGAAATTAAAATTTTTACTATATAGTTAAATTTGTGTATCATTCATAGAATCATAGAATCCCTACCACTGCAGAAGCAAGCCATTCAGACCATCGAGTCTATCCCAAACTTCCAAGGAACATCCCACCCAACCCCATCCTCTCACCCTATTCCCGTAACCTTGCATTTCCCTATGTTCATTCAGCTAGCCTGCACATCCATTTTCTCAATGGGCAACTTAGCATGGCCAAATCCATTTAACCTGCACATATTGGACTGTGGGAGGAAACCGGAGCACCGGGAGGAACTGCATGCAGATACAAAGAAAATGCATACAAACTTCACACTAACAGTCGCCCGAGGGTGAATTCACACCCGGGTCCCTAGTGCTGAGAGAACAGTGTTAACTACTGAGCCACTGTGCCAACCCTATTCTTCAACAAGAAAGCAAGAATTTGATCTACCCTCAATTCTTTTGAATGATATTCTTGAACTTGAAACTGGATGTACACAAAAATTGAACTCTGTCTGTGACAAAGCAGTTAGTATCCATTTCATGGTTCCTACAAATTAATTGGCTAAAATTCAGAGCTGAGGAATGGTACATGTATTTCACCCCTCTTTAATTGCAAATTGAAACTTTAACAAATTACATTCTCACATAGCTCATAACAACTTTTATTTCAGCTTGATGGCATAGTACATTTCACAAATTGGGGTGTCCCCAGTTGGTAAGATCACAGAGTTGGTTTCTTCGTGCTATTAAATCTTTAGTTTCAATCTTGAAAAAAAAAGTAAGCTAAAATTCACCCGTAATGAGTTCAATTGAAAATAATTAAAGTTTGGTAAGTTCTTCCAAAATCAAGCAAAGGCAGTCTTCTCGACACTGTCAAGGAAAAAGTGGTTATGCCCCCTAGGATATATTGTCCACTTTTTAGACTTGGATACAGAGGTTTCTTTCAACACATAAGAAACAAACGAGAGGCAAAGGTAGACATTGGGCCGCTCCAAATTGATGCTGGAAGGCTAGTGATGGGAGATGAGGAAATAGCTGAAGAACTTAATAAGTACTTTGCATCAGTCTTCACAGTGGAAGACATAAGTAATAACCCAACAATTAAGGAGAGTCAGGGGGCATAGTTGATTATGGTAGCCATTACAAAAGAGAAAGTGCTAGAAAAGCTGGAAGGTCTAAAAATTGATAAATCTCCTAGCCCCGATGGGCTACATCCTAGAGTTCTGAGGGAGGTGGCTGAGGAAATAGCGGAGGCATTGGTTATGATCTTTCAAAAGTTACTGGAGGCAGGGAAAGTCCCAGATGATTGGAAAATCACTGTTGAAACCCCCTTGTTCAAGAAAGGATCAAGATAAAAGATGGAAAATTATAGGCTGATTATAACCTCAGTTGTTGGTAAAATTCTAGAATCCATCATTAAGGATGAGATTTTTAAATTCTTGGAAGTGCAGGGTTGGATTAGAACAAGTCAGCATAGATTTAGTAAGGGGAGGTCATGAATTCTTTGAAGAGGTAACAAATAGGTTAGACAAGGAAAACCCAGTAGATATTACCTATTTAGTCTTCCAAAAGGCCTTTGATAAGGTGCCTCATGCGAGGCTGCTAGATAAGGTGAGGGCCTATAGTGTTTGAAGTGAGCTAATGGCATGGATTAAGGATTGGCTGTCTGACAGAATGCAGAGAGTTGGGATAAAAGATTCTTTATCAGAATGGCAGCCGGTGACAAGTGGTGTTGAGCTGGAACTGACAACCGGAAGCGGCAGATTCAAACCATTACAAATGCCGGAGGAAAGATCACAGAAGTACTTCACAGGAGGCTCTCAAGCACTGAGGATGTCACCTAGATAGGGGACGAATCGTCTGCAACACAAATCCCCAGCTCGGCGAACAGAACCACAATAACGAGCACCTGAGCTACAAATCTTCTCACAAAGATGACAAGTGGTGTCCCGCAGGGTTTAGTTTGGGGCAGCAGGATGAAGGGATTGGGGCATTCTGGTGAAGTTCGCTGATGATACGAAGTTAGGTGGATTGGCAGGTAGTACTGAGGAGGTGGGGAGGCTGCAGAAGGATTTAGACAGTTTAGGAGCGTGGTCCAGGAAATGGCTGATAAAATTCAACGAAGGCAAATGCGAGGTCTTGTACTTTGAAAAAAAGAATACAGACATGGACTATTTTCTAAAAGGTGAGAAAATTCATAAAGCCAAAGTACAAAGGGATCTGGGAGTGCTAGTCCAAGATTCTCTAAAGGTTAACTTGCAGGTTGAGTCTATGATTAAGGATGTGAATGTAATGATGTCATTTATCTCAAGAGGGTTGGAATATAAAAGCAGCAATGTGCTTCTGAGATTTTATAAAGCCCTCGTTAGGCCCCATTTAGAATACTGTGTCCAGTTTTGGTCCCCACACTTCAGGAAGGACATACTGACACTGGAGGGTGTCCAGCGGAGATTCAGACAGATGATCCCTGGAATGGTTGGCCTAACATACAACGAACGGCTCAGGATCTAGGGATCATATTCATTCAAGTTTAGAAAGTTGAGGGGAGATCTAGTAGAAGCTTACAAGATAATGCATGGCTGAGAAAAGGTGGATGCTGGGAAGGTGTTTCCATTAGGCGGGGAGACTAGGATCCATGACCACAGCCTTAGAATTAGAGGTGGTCAATTTAGAATGGAAATGAGGAGACATTTCTTCAGCCAGAGAGTGGTGGGCCTGTGGAATTCATCGCCATGGAATGCAGTGGAGGTTGGGACGTTAAATGTCTTCAAGGCAGAGATTGATAAATTCTTGATCTTGCAAGGAATTTATGACTACGGGGAGAGTGCAGGTAAGTGGAGTTGAAATGCCCATCAGCCATGATTAAATGGCGGAGTGGACTCGATGGGCCAAATGGCCTTACTGCCACTCCTCTGTCTTATAGTCTTACATCTTATAGTCTTATAATTTACGATCCAGGGACAAGGAGATAGAATAAAATGCATGCCTGACCGGAAACCACATTCATTTAGAGAACATATATATAGTGGTAGCATTCTGCAAAGTCCCAAAGTTAAGATTTTGCTGTTTAGGTGTAATTTGTTTCTCCTTTCTTGTATGATTTTCAGAATATTACATATATTAAACTTAACTTTCAGATATAATGCTAAAAACATATTGTTTCAGCCATGAAGCAACCCAGTTTAAAAAAGACTGGTTGAAACTTTATTGCTGGAACAGCACAGCAGGTCAGGCAGCATCCAGGGAACAGGAGATTCGACGTTTCAGGCACAGGCCCTTCTTCAGGAATGAGGGATTCGACGTTTCGGGCACAGGCCCTTCTTCAGGAATGAGATTCGACGTTTCGGGCACAGGCCCTTCTTCAGGAATGAGAGATTCGACGTTTCGGGCACAGGCCCTTCTTCAGGAATGAGATTCGACGTTTCGGGCACAGGCCCTTCACTTTCTCCTTAAAAAAGACTGGGCACATCAACCCATTTTAGAAACTGTATTTGTGTGAAAATTATCTGTGCTTTCATTTTGTTTTAGTCAGTAGCGTTGAAGTAAAGATCTCAGTTAAAGTATGTTGTTTGAAGTTCATGTTTCAATGGGTAGCGGTTTTTGAATGAGAGACTATTTTCCATTTGTTGCTTACAAATTAATATTTCCTTGTTATCTGCTCTGTTGCTCAAATGCAACTCTTATTAATAGATTCACTTATGTATTTCTGGTTCACATTTAAATATGGTTAACATTTGTAAAATGGGTGCAAAAATATTTTTGAGAGGAGGCTGTGTTTCAGTTGGCTACATTTTTGTCTTTGAATCAGAAAATTATGGTTCAAGACCTGTTCTGAGATGGAGGTTGACCTCCTAAGCAACATTAATAAATTGCTGTGCTGCTGGAAATGCTGTTTTCACGAGATGTTAAACCAAAACTGCACCTGCTCTCTTAAGTAAATTCAAAAGATCTTTAACCCTTCTTTGAAGAAAAGGACAGTTATCCAAAATGTATTCCTCAGACACCAAAACATAAAACTGATTATCCGATTATTATCATGGTTCACTACCTTGGAGTTTTCTGTGTACAAATTAGCTGCTTATTTCCTGTATTACAACAGTAACAATGCCCAGTAAAATCATTCATTGGCTGTAAAGTGTTTTGCAACTTTCTAATATTGTTAAAGCTGGAACATAAAGACTAGTCTTAATTCTTATTGCTCACTTTGCATTTAATGTATTGATTTAAACAAAAATCCAATTGTGGCTTTCACAAATAATTTATATTGTGATCGTACTCATGATAAGTTGAGCTGTAGAATTATTATGGCACATCAGAATTCCCACTTCCATTACAGTTCTCTGTAAAGTGAACCAATCAATCCCAGATAGAATTATATTATTTCTAATTGTCTCCACACCTCTGCAGAAGTTATATTCCTTGGGTTTATATTTATGGAATATGAATGCTATGCAGAACTACTTTTTAATTAGGAATTAGCTGCATTCTGTGGGAATGATGCATTGAAAATTCAAACATTGTTTGCAGCCCAATTTGCATTCAATAAGCTCAGAGTTGAATTGTTTCCTCTCTGATGTCTGTGTCTTGAATTAATTGCTCTGGCATTGAGTCTACGGTGTAAATCTGTGTTGGAAATTTATGATAATTTACAGTATCACTCATAAAGCTAAATTAAAAACTGTAGGAAATGGGCATATGCAATGTTTACTGACCTGCTTCAGTTCAGCTCACTGTTGTAGCTCTTTCATGTTGTAATAGATTCTACTTCATGTTGATAAAACATATGTAATGTGCTTCATCTTCTATTTGTCATCCTTCCTTGAAAAGAACATGTTTTATAATCCAAAGCACAAGCATTCAAAATGTTTGTATGTCAGCATAAAGATAGCCCCTAGTTCTAAAGCAGCGCTATACATTGATCCAAAAAATCATATTGCAATTTTTCTTGGATATGGGAAAAAGAGGTCAGTTTTCTAAATGAAGTAATATTTTTGTATATTTTGCTATCATCCTATTGATGCCTCCTCCCTGGATTGAATCAAATTCGATCTAATGGTCTAGATTAAATAAATAATCAATGCGGTGAGGCATGACTTAGGATGCGTGGCTTGGAAAAGTAGGCTTCAAGGCAAGCGCGTAATTGATAAGTGGAGCTTGTTCAAGGAGCAACTATTGAGTGTCCTTGATAAGTATGTACCTGTCAGGCAGGGAGGAAAGGGTCGTGTGAGGGAGCCGTGGTTTAATAAGGAATTGGAATCCCTTGTTAAATGGAAGAGGGCGGCCTATGTAAAGATGAGGCGTGAAGGTTCAATTGGGGCGATTGAGAGTTATAAGGTAGCCAGGAAGGACCTGAAGAGAGAGCTAAGAGCAGCAAGGAGGGGACATGAAAGGTCCTTAGTTGGTAGGATTAGGGAAAACCCTAAGGCTTTCTATAGGTATGTCAGGAATAAAAGAATGACTAGGGTAGGAATAGGTCCAGTCAAGGATAGTAGTGGGAAGTTGCGTGTGGAGGCTGAAGAGATTGGGGAGACACTGAATGAATACTTTTCATCAGTATTCACTCAGGAACAGGACATTGCTGCCAATGTGAATACTGAGTCACAATTAAGTAAAATGAATGGCTTTGAGGTATGTAGGGAAGAGGTGTTGGAAATTCTGGAAAGGGTGAAAATAGATAAGTCCCCTAGGCCTGATGGCATTTATCCTAGGATTCTCTGGGAAGCAAGGGAGGAGATTGCAGAGCCATTGGCCTTGATTTTTATGTCCTCGTTGTCTACAGCAGTAGTGCCAGAAGACTGGAGGCTAGCAAATGTGGTTCCCTTGTTCAAAAAGGGGAGTAGGGATAACCCAAGTAACTATAGGCCGGTGAGTCTCACTTCTGTTGTGGGCAAAGTCTTAGAGAGAATTGTAAGAGATAGGATTTATGAACATCTGGATAGGAATAATGTGATCAAGGATAGTCAGCATGGTTTTGTGAAGGGCAGGTCGTGTCTCACAAACCTTATTGAATTCTTTGAGAAGGTGACTAAGGAGGTGGACGGGGGTAAAGCGGTAGATGTGGTGTATATGGATTTTAGTAAGGCGTTTGATAAGGTTCCCCATGGTAGGCTACTTCAAAGAATACGGAGGTATGGCATTGAGGGTGAGTTGGAGGTTTGGATTAGAAATTGGCTGGCTGGAAGAAGACAGAGGGTAGTAGTTGATGGTAAAGGTTCATCTTGGAGTGCCGTTACTAGCGGTGTTCTGCAAGGATCTGTTTTGGGACCATTGCTGTTTGTCATTTTTATAAATGACTTGGAGGAGGGGCTAGAAGGTTGGGTGAGCAAGTTAGCGGATGATACGAAAGTTGGAGGAGTTGCTGACAGTGAGGAAGGATGTGGCAGGTTACAGCGGGATATAGATAAGCTGCAGAACTGGGCAGAAAGGTGGCAAATGGAGTTCAATGTAGCTAAGTGTGAGGTGATTCACTTTAGTAAGAGTAACAAAAAGACGGGGTACTGGCATAATGGTCGGATACTTGGTAGTGTGGATGAGCAGAGGGATCTTGGTGTCCATGTACACAGATCTTTGAAAGTTGCCACCCAGGTAAATAGTGCGGTGAAGAAGGCGTATGGCGTACAGGCTTTTATTGGTAGAGGAATTGAGTTCCAGAGTCCTGAGATCATGTTGCAGTTGTATAAGACTCTGGTGTGGCCGCACCTGGAGTATTGTGTGCAGTTTTGGTCACCATACTATAGGAAGGATGTGGAGACACTGGAACAGGTGCAGAGGAGGTTTACCAGGATGTTGGAGGTTTACCTGGTATGGTAGGAAGATCGTATGAGGAAAGGCTGAGGCACTTGGGGTTGTTTTCATTGGAGAAAAGAAGGTTTAGGGGTGACTTGATAGAGGTGTACAAGATGATTAGGGGTTTAGATAGAGTTGACCATGAGAACCTTTTTCCACGTATGGAGTCAGCTATTACGAGGGGGCATAGCTTTAAATTAAGGGGTGGTAGGTATAGGACAGATGTTAGGGGTAGGTTCTTTACTCAGCGAGTCGTGAGTTCATGGAATGCCCTGCCAGTAGCAGTGGTGGACTCTCCCTCTTTATGGGCATTTAAGCAGGCATTGGATAGGCATATGGAGGATAGTGGGCTTGTGTAGGTTAGGTGGGCTTGGATCGGCGCAACATCAAGGGCCAAAGGGCCTGTACTGCGCTGTATTCTTCTATGTTCTATGTTCTAAAATACTGTACAGTTCCATGATTGGAGTTTTGAGTCATAGAGTCAAATGACACAGAAACAGTCCCTTTGGCCCACCATGTCTATACTGATCAACAAATGTCAAACTGCAATAATCCCATTTACCTACACTTGGCCCAGAGCCTGCTGTGTCCTGGCATTTTAAGTGCTCATCCAGATGCTTCTTAAATGTTGCAAGAGCACCTGCCTCCACCATCCTCTCAGGCAGAGTGTTCCATTTATCAATTATTTTCTGGGTGAAAAGGGTTTTTTTTTAACTCTAGTTATAGGAATCAAACAAGAATCAAATATCAGTGTTGGGACTTTTGCTAGTTGTTATGTATGTTAATGACTTAGATGTGGATCTCAAAGATATAATTCATAAGTCTGCAGATGACAAGAAAATAGTTGATAGTGAGGAGGATGGTGTCAGGCTACAATCTGCAACCTGATATCGATCAGCTCGTAAATTAGAGCAACAGCGGAATTTAATCCTGAGAAGTGTGAGATGATGCATTTTGGGAAGTCTTGTGATATACACGATGAAAGGTAGATCCCTGAAGAGTGCTGAGGAACAAAGGAATCTTGAACAAGGAACATTGACAGAACTTAAACTGCTTTTCTTCTTCAGTTAGTGCTTTGGTTTAACATATGTCCACCTGCACGTTTATTTGGAGTTTTTCTTCAATTGTGTGTCTGTTAGCCTCAGTCCCACTCCCAAATGAGGGCAAAGGTTCTGCCCAGTCTGAGAAGGAGGCTTAAATTCATAACCTTCTGACTCAAAGGTGAAAGAGCAATTTCTTCTTTTTCCCATTCTCCAGTTTACTATTATCTATGCAAATTGGAAAGATATAAAAGAGACCGAAGGGCTAAGTGTAGGTAAATGGGATTCTTGCAGTTTGATGTTTGTTGATCAACATAGACATGGTGGGCCAAAGGGACTGTTTCCATGTCATATGACTCTATGACTGAAAAATCCAAACCTTGAACTGTACTGTACTTTATTGATTATTTATTTAATATAGACCATTAGATCTAATTTGATTCAATTTGCTTTTTTTAAATGTAGATCTGTGCTGTGAGACATGATTTACAGCATTGTGACATTTCAATTAATCTGTCAACTAATCTGAAAAACATTTTCATTAAAATACATTGGTAAGAGTATTAAATACAGGAGTTGGGAGGTCATGTTGCTGCTATACAGGACATTGATTAGGCCACTTTTGTAAGATTACATGCAATTTTGGTCTCCTTCCTATAAGAAGAATGTCGTGGAACTTGGAAGGGTTCAGAAAAGATTTAAAAGCAAGTTGCCAGGGTTGAAGGATTTGAGCAATAGGGAGAGGGCTGGGGCTGTTTTCCCTGGAGCGTCGGAGGCTGTGAGGAGACCTTATAGAGGTTTATAAAATCATGAGGGGCATGGATAGGATAAATAGCAAAGTCTTTTTCCCGGGTTGGAGTCCAGAACTAGAGGGCATAGGTTTAGGGTGAGAGGGGAAAGATATAAAAGAGACCTACGGGGCAACGTTTTCATGCAGAGGGTGGTATGTGCATGGAATGAGCTGCCAAAGGATGTGGTGGAGGCTGGTACAATTGCAACATTTATAAGACATCTGGATTAGGAAGGGTTTGGAGGGATATGGGCTGGGTGCTGGCAGGTGGGGCTAGATTGGGTTGGGATATCTGGTTGGCATGGACGAGTTGGGCCAGTGGTTTTTTCCGTGCTGTACATCCCTATACTCTACGTTTTGTTGTGAAATCTGAATTTAATTGAAAATTGGTAAATTGGAATTATGTGTTATTTTGCATTGAAATGATGCACAATTGGCCCTTAAACATTTTTTAATGACTCAAATCAAATTACTGGATAACTTAATTACTTTCCAATGAAAATCTGAATAGAAACAGGGTAAACATATTACAGGGGAAAAATTTAACATAATTATATCACTTGAATAATGTTATTGTTTGTGCTATGTTATATAAAGTTCCTGATCTGTAATGAAACACTGAGTAATGGAGTTATATCTTGCAAGGGGAAAGCTTTCTAAGTCCACCATTTTGAAACTTTGCCAAGTGTAGTCTTATGAAGCCTGTATTAATTGGACAATTAAGTGCATGAATTGGTCATAGGATGAGTGGGCTGGCGATGAATTGGCCATGCTAATTTGCCCATCATGTTCAGGGATGTGTAGGTTAAGTCCACTAGTCAGAGGTAAATGCAGACTCATAAGGTAGGAGAATGGGTCTGGGGGAGGATACTCTTCGCAAGGTCAGTGTGGACTTATAGGGTCGAAGGACCTATTTCCACTGTAGGCATTCTGTAGATTCTACTCTGCCATTGACAAAATACATAATACTCCAACCTTGCTATCCCACATGATCTTATGCACTCCCTTCCCATTCACCATAACTTTCCTAAGTAAAGAAACATAAAATTCTAACCAGTGCAGCCCTATCTCAACACAAACATCCCTCAGACTAGACTGCTTAGTAAGGACATTGGATCTACTCATACATTCTGATCAGTCCAATGGAAGGGATGCCTAATAGTATCCGGAAAGGAATTTGGATGAGAGAAGGAAAATTCAATTAGCCATGATCCATGTTAAGAGAAATGACAGAGGTAGTAACAGAAAAAAAATTTGAGGCTCTAATTTAAAGAGCAGGATGTCAAACTATATGCAAATTGGCATGGGAGGAAATAAATCAGATTTAACATGTGGTTAAACATCAGTGTGGAAAAAATGGCTCCATTTCATGGAGAAAAAAACAATAGGAAATTGCAGATGCTGGAAATCTGAAACTAAAGACAGAAACTGCTGTAGAAACCCCATGGGTCTGGCAGCAGTCCATGGAGAGACGGCGGAGTTAAAATTCCAGGTCCAGTGAGTGAGTTCTGAAGAAGAGTCACTGGACCCAAAACATTAACTCTGTTCTCTCTCCACAGATTCTGCCAGATCTGTTGAATTGCTCAAGCAATTTCTGTTTTTTTTTTGCTTCATTACATGGGACGTTGAATCACTTGTAGCTAGGACAGGAAGGAGTTGTGTAGAGGGAACAATTTCAACAGACAGACCAATGGGTTCAGGTACATAGGTCTTTGAAAGTGATGTCATAGGTAGAAAGATTGGTGAAGAGGGCATTAAGCACATTTTCCTTCATTGAGTTGGGATATCACATTGCGATTGTACAAGATATTGGTAAGACCACATTTCGAGTACTGCACACAGTTCTGGTCACCCTGCTATAAGAAGGATGTTGTTAAACTGGAAACAGTGCAGAAAAGACTTACAAAGATATTGTTAAGATGTTGAGTTATAAGGGAAGACATGGTGATGTAGTGGTTAACAGTGCTGTCTCACAGTGTCAGGGATCCGAGTTCAATTCTAATCTAAGGTGACTGTCTGTATGGAATTTGCACTCTCCATGTGTCTGCATGGGTTTCTTCTAGATGATCCAGTTTCATCCCACAGTCCAAACACATGCTGGTTGGTGGATTGGCCATGCTAAATTGCTCATATTGTTCAGGAATGTGTAGGTTAGGTGGATTAGCAATGGGAGGTGCAGGGTTACAGGGATGGGGTGGGTCTGGGTGGGATGATGCTCTTTGGAGAGTCAATGTGGACTTGTTGGGCAACATGATCTGTTTCCACACTATAGAAGAGACTGGATCTTTTTTCCCTAGAGTGTTGGAGGCTGAAGGGTGACCTTAAAATGGTTTATAAAATCATAAGAGGCATGGATAGAGAGAATAGCCAAGGTCTTTTCCTGAGAATAAAGGAGCCCAAAATGAGAGGCCTTAAGGTAAGAGGGGAAAAATTTAAAAGGAATATGAGGGGCAACTTTTTCACATAGAGGGAGGTACGTATATGGAACAAACTGCCAGAGGAAATGGTAGAGGTGAGTACAATTACAACATTTAAAAGGCATTTGGTGAGGTACATGGATAGGAAAGAGTTGGAGGGGTTATGGACCCAAATGTAAGCAAATGGGACTATTTCAGTTTATGAAACATGGTCAGCATGGGCGAGTTGGACTGAAGGATCTGTTTCCATGCTGTATGACAGTACTGAGGGTTTTTAACTCATCAGTCTGGAGGTGGAAGGGGGCAAGATCCCCGTGAAATACAAGCAATTTACCATTAGCAAAACTGAAAAAGATAGCCTGACCTCTCTAGGCTCCTAATGACAAGGGAGCACACTGAGTTAGAAAACAGAACCTGTATTTTGGTACAAGTAAAGGAATTTCCCACACATAGCTAAATGTTCGGTTAGAGGACAAATTAAAGTCACGTTCATCAGAGGCCAAATGAAATGTTTCAATCAGCCTGCAGGCCATTGAAATTGCAGGGGTGGCTTTCCAGTGGTAGACAGCAAGTTCCACAGATCCATATTCATTTTAAGGAATCGCACATCCATCATACTGACCTGGTCTGCATTCAGCTCTTAAAGAGTTTTCCATCATGTTCGTCATCCAATAGTTAATAAAGATGCTGAAAGGACACCTCAAAATCAAAGTGCCTGCTCTCTCTCTTCATTAAAACGGCAAGCAGAAGGTCTTTAAATGGTAGAAAGTCCTTTCATTGGCTCTTAGCTTTAAGTGTCCATGCTTACCATCGAGATGGCAAGCAAACTCTCGGGTCATTAACTGGTGAATCAAATTGCTGTTGAATGGCAAATTGTGACAGGTAGCAGGGCTAGGATCATCCACATGATGATCTGACTCATGGCTTAAACACTAGAAAATGATAGAGTGGTGAAAAAATATGTTTCATCCTAGTAGTGAATTCAGAAGACACTTGTGGGGTTTGCAAATTCTTCCCGTGTCTGTGTGGGTTTCTGTCAAGTGCTCCGGTTTCCTCCCACAGTCTAAAGATGTGTGAGTTAGGTGGTTTGGCCATGCTAAATTGCCCAAGGTATTTAGGAATGTGTAGGTTAGGTGCATTAGCCACAGGAAATGCAGGGTTATAGGGATGGGTCTGGCTGGGATGCTCTTTGGAGGGTTGGTGTTGGATTGTTAGGTCGAATGGTCTGTTTCTTCACTGTGGGGATACTACGATGATACCATGATTCTATTGAAAGAGTGGCAAGAACCTGGAAATCATTATGTAATGATAATGGCAAAGGCAAACTATTGTTACAAAAACAGAAATTACTGGCAAACCTATTGGTACTTGACTTCAATTATTTGGTTTTAATACCTGAGGCCTTTCGTCGGCTAAAAATAAAATTACAATAGAAAAATACTGACCTAAATGGCTGTTGTGATCACCTGACTAAGAAACTAAGCTCATGAAGCCGTCAGTAAAAAAAAAATCA
Organism: Chiloscyllium plagiosum; assembly: GCF_037043375.1. Classification (NCBI taxonomy): domain Eukaryota; kingdom Metazoa; phylum Chordata; class Chondrichthyes; order Orectolobiformes; family Hemiscylliidae; genus Chiloscyllium; species Chiloscyllium plagiosum. The sequence continues at coordinate 84,066,457 of NW_028270145.1, read as the reverse complement.
GATGGATCCAAATTAACACTTATAAAAGGGCACTGAAATACAAATCTGTATCTCCCCATTGATTCACATCTTTGTAGAAGTTTCACATTGAGATGAATAGTTGTTCCCCAAGCTGAACGCACTGCAGATAATCAGCAGACTCAGAATTACATAAGTGATCCTATTAATAAGAGCTACTTTTGAGCAACAAAGCAGACAACAAGGAATTATTAATTTGTAAGCAACAACTGGAAGATAGTCTCTCTCTTTCAAAACCTCAAAAACCACTACCCATTGAAAAATGAACTTCGAACAACATCCTTTAACTGAGATCTTTACTTCAATGCAACTGAAGAAACAAGACAACAATTAGATACTTAGGATCCAGGTCTAAGATGCAATATCTCAAGGACTCATAAAAATTTTAAACTGTAACTAGAGTACCATTAGCCACACGGACACTACAGCCACCACTACCACGGCAAATGATGATGTCACTTCCGTCCCCGCCACCCACAGACTGCACCAATGCTGACTATACCACCTCAGCAATCGCCGCTAAGGCAACTGCCTCCACGATGGTCACCAGAACATCTGCGAAGACTACTTATCACGTCACTTCTGCCCCCATAGTTGCCACCACCTCAGCCACTTCCGCCCCCACTGTTGTCACTCACCTGAACACTACTGATGAGCATGCAGCCACCACTGAAGACATCACAAATTTACATGGAATGTCACTTCTGCCCCCATGGATACTACTGAATACACCACCTCCACAACCCCCGATCCCCATGGTGTGTGTCACTTCCTTTGGTGAGGTCGCCCATGATATCATGACCACACCCATTCCAGAGACAGTCTCCACCCCCATTCCCAATTCCAGCCCTACACCAGGACCTAACCCCCAGCCCTTCTGTGTTTTTTACCGTTCTGTCAGACCTTCCTCTCACTGAGGAGGAGTGCCTTCATCTCACTACACTCCCAGATCGTTGAATTCAATGTGCATCATGACATCAAGTTTTTCTTCCTCTGCCTCCGCGCTTACTTTTTCCATCAAGACTCCTACCCATCCTCCGAGGACTCCTTTGCCTGCCTCCAACACACCCCATCCATTTGGACACCCCGTGCTGATCTGTTACTCGCCCTCGATCTCTTCATCTCCAATTGCCACCACGACATTGACCTCCTCAACCTGTCCACCCCTCTCACTCACTGTAACCTCTCACCCATGCTACATGCAGCCCTCCACTCCCTGTGCTCCAACCCCAACCTCACCATCAAACCAGCTGATGGGTGGAGGTGGGGGTGGCGCAGTGGTAGTTTGGCACACCGACCTGTACACTGGCCCGCATTTCTGATGAAATGCTTATGCTTGACACATTGACTGACTCTCCTGCTCCTTGGATGCTGACTGACCAGGTGTGCTTTTCCAATACCACACTTTTTGACTCTGTTTTCCAACATCTGCAGTCCTCACTTTCTCCTGGGGTAACTTCCCATCTATTAATTATCACTTTCCTGCCCTGCTGTTTCTAAGCTTACTACTTGTCTCTATGTATGTGTTAGATGATGTTTGTTTTGGGTGGGGATGTTAATAAATCATAAAGCTCCACACTCTAGCACTCAAACAAAACCAAGAAATGGACTTCCTTCACTTTGATCTGGTTTACAAAGTTTAATTGAAGTGTTGCTGGTACATCTTAAATATTGTTGCAGAGATGATTAAAACGAGGGGGTGAAAATTACCCTTCCTGATCTGTGTATCATGCCAACTACAGGGAGTGTTTGAAGTGAATATTACGGGACATTTAAGGAATATTAGAAAAGCATTTGACAGAGAAGGAAATAGAGTTGCAGGAATTGTAGATTTAGATAAGGGAAGATGGAGGAGGTTCAACTGGGACATTAAAGCTGGTAAGTACTGGATGGACCAAATAGCCTGTTGCTGGGTCATATATCCTCTGTAATTCTGTGAAAATATTATGAAATTACCATGAGTCAAATTAGTTTAATCGTTGCTTGCCATGAAAGCAAGTTCAATTGCTTTTTGTGCACTAAGCAATGATGAATGAATTGTAGGTGACATAATGTTGATCGGTGTTACCAGCTAAAAATGGAACTGTGTAATTTATATATCAGTGCTGTTCTAATTTATTGATAAACTGTCAAATGATATTTTCTGCAGTAGACTCAAGATATGCTTTACAAATGAATTTAATTTGACATGCTTTTCCCAACAGCTTAATGTTTTGGACAAACTGGAATGAACAACAGCCAAGTATAATGAAAGCAACCCTGTCTGGAGGAAATGTTCAAGTCATTGTCAGCACAGACATTTTCACACCAAATGGACTTACAATTGATCATAAAGCAGAGAAACTGTATTTCTCCGATGGCTCTGTCGGGCGAATTGAAAGGTGTGAATATGATGGGACACAGAGATATGTAAGTCAATGATTTTATATTCAAATGTAAAAGAGAGTTGAGGTGTCATCTGATCCCATCCTTTGGGCTTCTCCATGAATTTGAAATGTTTTAACTGACTGTTACATCAGTGAGTGATGCAGACACTTTGTACATGTAGCAATGTGGAAATATGAGGTTATGCATTTCGGCAGGAAAAATAGAGGAGCTAAATATAACCTAAATGAAGAATGATTACAGAAAGCTATGGAACCCAAGGATTTGGGAGTCCTCATCCATTAATCACAAAATGCCAGCATCAATGTTCAGCAGGTAATAATAGGGAAAGCAAATAAAATATTGGTCTTTATTTTGAAGGGAATGGAGTACATAAGTAGAGAGGTTTTGCTAAAAATGTACAAGGCATGAGTCAGACTACACCTTGAATACTGTGAAAAGATTGTTGGGCCCCTTATCGAAGGGGGGACAATGGCTGAGTAGTACTATTGCTAAACTATTAATCTAAAATTCCGCGAATGGTCAGGGAATCTGGGTTCAAATTCTACCATGGCAGAAGGTGCAAGTTGAATTCATCAAAGAATATCTGGATTGAAAAATCTACTGATGACCATGAAACCATTGCTGATTATTGGAAAAGTCTATCTGGATCAATAATATTCTTCAGGGAAGAAATTCTGCCAGCCTCATCTGATCTGGCTGACATGTGACTCCAAATCCATCACAGTGTGATTGACTGCCCTTAACTGCTAGCGAGCCACTCAATTGTATCAACCTTAATAAAGAAATGAAACTGAACAGACCTAGCGTTGACATAGGAGCCAGAAAAGAAAATAGGAGAAACAGCCCTGTTGACTCTGCAAAGTCCTCCTTACTGGGGGTGAGTGCCAAAACTGTGAGAGCACAGCAGGCCAAGCAGCATCCGAGGAGCAGGAAAATTAACGTTTCAGGCAAAAGCCTCATTCATGATGAAGGGCTTTTGCCCGAAACATCGATTTTCCTGCTCCTCGGATGCTGCCTGACCTGCTGTGCTTTGCCAGCACCACACTCTCGACGCTAATCTCCAGCATCTGCAGTCCCCGCTTTCGCCAAAACTGTGAGAGCTATCTCACATGCTAGTCAAGCAACAGCATGATACAATTATACTCATAGAAATATGTCTTAGAGACAATGTCCCAGACACCACATGACCAGCCCAAGATATGTCTTGTCCCACTGGCAGGACATACCCAGCAGAGGTGGTGGCATAATGGTTTACAGTCAGGAGAGAGTTGCACTGGGAGTCCTCAACATTGAAACTGGAGCCCATGAAGTCTTCTGGTTTCAGGTAAAACATAGACAAGGAAACCTCCTGCTGATTCCGACTCTCTCAGCTGATGAATCACTGCTCTTCCATATTGAACAACATTTAGAGGAAGCACTGAGGATGCCGAGGGTACAAAATGTACTCTGGGTGGGGAATTTCAATATCCATTACCAAGAGGGACTCGGCAGCAGCACCAGTAATTGAATTATTACTTGGTCTGCGGCAGGTGGTAAGAGAACCAACAAGAAGGATAAACATGTTTGACCTGATCCTTACGAATCCGCCAGCTGTAGATGTATCTGTCCAAGAGAGTATCAGTAAGAGTCAGCATCACACAGTCCTCATGGAGACAAAGTCCTGCCTCCACATTGAACTTACCCTCCATTGTGTTTTGTGGCCCGAAATGTCAATTTTCTTGCTCCTCAGATGCTGCCTGACCTGCTGTGCTTTTCCAGCAATACACTCTCAAACTTCATGGCCCTGTATATTCCTGGGTGTATATAACCTGGATCAATCCTGGTTCAATGGAGAGTACAGGAGCCACTCCGGTCATTCCAAAAAGTGAGGGGTGAGTCTGGTGAAGTTATCAAACAAGGCTACCTACATGCCAAAACAGCATAAGCAGCAAGTGATAGACAGAGCTAAGCAATTTCATGGATCAGAACTAAGCTTTGTTGAAATGACACATGCAGTAGTGAATGGTTGTAGACAGTTAAACAATGGAGGCTGCTCCACATGTATCCCCATCCTCAATGATGGAAGAGCCCAGCACCTCAGTGTAAAAGTTAGGCCTGAAAAAATTACAGCAATCTTCAGCCAGAAGTGCCAAGTAGATGATCCATCTCAACCTCCACCAGTGATTCCCAGCATTACTGATAGCAGCCCTTCGGTCAATTCAATTCACTCCACGTGATTTCAAGAAACAGTTAGAGGCACTGTATACTGCAAAGGCTATGGCCCTGACAACATTCCGACAATAGTACTGAAGACACATACTTCAGAACTTGCCACTCCCTTAGCCAAGCTGTTCTAATACAGTTACAATACTGATGTCTACCTGACAATGTGGAAAATTGCCCAAGTATGTATATATAGAAAGAAAGATAAATCCAATCTGAGCAATTACCATCTCATCAATCTCCTTTTAATCATTGATTGAAGGTGATGGAAGGTGTCATCAAAAGTGCTGTCAAACAGCTCAGTGATGCTCAATTTGCGTTCCACCAGGACCACTCAGCTCTTGGCCTCATTGCAGCCTTGGTTCAAACATGGACAAAAGAGCAGAATTCCAGAGATCAGGTGGGAGTGATCACCCTTGACATCAAGTTTTCATTCGACTGAGTATGGCATCAAAGAGCCCCAGCAAAATTGGAATCAATAGGAATCGGGGGCAAACTCTTCACTGGTTGGGGTCATGCCTTGCACATAGGAAGATGGTTGTGGTTGTTGGAGGTCAGGCATCTCAGCTCCAAGACATCTCTGCAGGAGTTCCTCAGATGATTTGATTTATTTATTGTCACATGTATTTTGTCACAAAATACAGTTAGAAGTGTTGTATAGTTTTGCAACTCTATGGCACCATCTTAAAACAGAAAAATAAACAAAATATGGAATGCAAAAGTAAAAAAAAATGAAATAAAGAAAAACTGCCCAATGTTACAGTCCTTCTTGTTAAGTTCTCTGCCATGGGTCATGGACCTGATGGCCAGGCACGAGTCAACTTTGCCATGTTGCTGCTGGAACACAAGTCGCACTCTTTGATGCCAACACATTTCTACTAAAGTGCTCATCACAATGAGTCCTTGCTGGTTCTCGACAATGCAGCCGCTACTGATGTCACTGGGTAACACATCGGCTCAAACTCACATCCACCACCGCCTCCATTAATCTGCACTGGAGACTGATGCCATCAGAAACCTAAACTCACCTCTGCCCCCAATAGCCATGAGTCAGCGCCAGGACCATCTCGTCAATGCAGAAGCCAACGGGAACCTAAACTCACCGCTGATGCTGCTGCTATGAGTCCACGCTGTGCTCACTCATGTCTAAGCTGGGCTCACTTGCCACCGCCAATGCAACGCTGTGACCAACCTCTTCAACAAAGGCACAGTAAAATAAAAGAGAACAAAAGGAAGAGAAGTGAGGGAGAAAAAGGTAAAAGAATTAAAAAGAAAAGTGGACAAAAAAGACCAGCTTTGGGCTCAGAAGCTCTACTCCGCTGCAATCTTATTGGAAGGGTAGTGTCCCAGACCGAACCATTTTCAGCTGCTTCATTGATAATCTTCCCTCCATCATAAGGTCAGAAGTGGGAATGTTTGCCAATGTTTGCTGAATTTTCAGTGCCATTTGTGATTCCTCACATAGTGAAACACTTCATGTTCAAATGCAACAAGATCTGGCCAATATCAAGGCCTGAGTTGCCAACTGGTAAATAACATTCTCATCACACAAATGCTAGGCAATGGCCATCTCGAGCAAAGACAATCTAATCACCATCCCTCGACATTCAACAATATTACCATCAGTGAATTCCCCCACAATCAAAACCCTTGGGGTTACTATTGGCCAGAAACTCAACTGGGCTTGCTACGTAAACATAGGGCCTACAAGAGCACACCAGAAGCCAGGAATACAACAACAAGTAACTTACCACCTGACTCCCCAAAACATGTTCATCTACAAGGCACAAGCTATAAGTGTGATAGAATAGTCCCAACTTGCTTGATTGGCTGCAGCTCCAACAACACTCAAGGAGCTTGATACCATCCAAGATAAATCAGCCTGTTTGATAGATACCAGATCCACAAGCATCTACTCCAGCCATCACCGACAGTCAGTAGAAGCAGTGTGTCCTATTAACAAGATGCACTGCAGAAATTCACTAAGGAACCTCAGACAACACCTTCCAAACACACGACTGCTTCCATCTAGAAGGACAAGGGGGGCAGATATAAGGAAACACGACTACATGTAAGTTCCCCTCAAAGCCACTCACCATCCTGACTTGGAAATATATCACAGTTGCTTCACTGTCACTGGATCAAAATCCTGGAATTCTTTCCTGAAGTGTATTGTAGGTCATCCTACAGCACATGGACAACAATGGTTCAACACCTTCTCAAATGCAACTCGGGACAAGCCACGAATGCTGACCAGCCAGCGATGCCCACATCCCATGAGATAATAATAATAAAAAATAACATTGATGGACGTCCATCAAATGTTTCTCTTGGCTGATTGCAGGTTTGGATGGATTGTCTTATGAAGGAGAAGTTGAATAGATTGGACCTGAACTGGTAGGAATATAGAAGAATAATAAGCAACTTGATTCAGACATAGATGCAAGAACTTGACAAGCTAGATGCAGAAAGGTTGCTTCCACTTGTAGGAAAATCTCAGAATTAGGAAATCATCTCAGAATGAGGATCACACATTTAAGACAAAGGTGAATGGGATTTTTGTCTTGCAGTGTTTTGTGAAGATGTGGATTTTTTTTTAACCCCACACTGGGTCAGTAAGTACATTCAAGACTGAGATAGATGTTATTTCAGTCTGTAAGGGAATCAAGGGTTATGGGAAAAGGCAGGAGTTGAGGATTTTATTCACTCACAGGAGAGGGCATCATTGGCTAGGCCAACATTTATTGCCCGTAAGTTAAGAGTTAAAGGTCTAGATATGTGTCAGCCAGTCCAGATCACAATGGTAGCTTCCTTCCTTAAAGGACATTAGTGACCCAGATGGGCTTTTCCTGACAATCAGCAATGGATTCATGGTCATCATTTGATTCTTAATTCCGGATTTTTAATTGAGTTTAAATTCCACTATCTGCTCTGGCAGGATTCAAACCCAGATCCCAGAACATTACCTATATATATGGATTAATTATCCAGTGATAATACCATGAGGCCATCGTCTTCCTAAGACCAGATTATCAGATCATTACCAGATCAGCCAAGATCTCATTGAATGATGGAACAGACCTGATGCGCCAAAGGTTGTGTTTCAGCCAGATCTATTGGTCATAACCAATCAATGAAAAGACCGACTAGTTTGCTTTTTAATAGAAAACAAGCAGGCAGGCAGTTCATTTCAGCTGGGTGATTCACCAATTTGGATCCCACTGTCATTGCTTTCTCTTTTGACCAGGCAAGGACACCCATCTGAAACTGGTAGGATTTCTTCCCGCAATTTAATTATGATTCCATTTTGGAAAAACATCTCGACTAGTCACTCCCATAGCCAAGCTGACCCAGCATACCTACAACACTAGCATTTACAGGAAATATGGCAAATTGCCCAGGTATATCCTATCCACAAAAAAAGGGACAAATTCAACCCATCAATTGGCATCAGTCTACTCCCAGTCGTTGGTAAAATAATGGAAAGGTTTGTCAACAGTACTGGCAAGTGACACTTGCAAAGGATTTATCTGCTCACCAATGCTCAGTGTAAGTCGGGAGAGCGTCACTCAGCTCCTGATCTCATTCCAATTTTGATCAAACATTGTACAAAAAAATTAAACTCAAGAGGTGAAATGAGAGTAACTACCCTCGACATCAAAGCAGCATTATACCCAGTGTGGCATCAAAGAAAAAGAGTCAAAAATGTGATGCTGAAGTAGCAAAGCAGGTCAGGAAGCATTCAAGGAAGAGCCAATGTTTCTGGTATAAGCCCTTCATCAGGCATCAAAGAACCCTATCAGAATTGGATTTTGTGGTGTTGTGATCCCAGTTGCTGAATCAGATCCCAGACTGATACCTGGCCTGATAGATCATAAGTTTTATTTCACTTTTGTAAATGACTTGGAACAGAAAGTCATTGATTTTTTTTTATATGCTGCTGTTGTGAGATCCTGAAAAACAACAGCTGAATGTCAACATTTTAAGGAAAGGTTGAATATGTGGTTTAACCGAAAGAGGAAAAGCGATAGTGGAACAGAATAGCCACATGGGAACCTGACTTGGCAGTGTGGAGGATAAATGTTAAACAGACATGGCAGGACACCTTATTTCTTTATGTATGTACATTTGTGTGTGTCTGTGTCCGCACGTGCGTGAACATGCATGTAGGTATGGAATCACTCTGTGAGCATCAGAAAGTATAGTTATCAAGAGGATCTCTAGCTATTCACACTACATTGAATATTTCATGAGAACTGATATCAGCATCCTCCACAACCAGTGCATTTTTAAATTAACCTGTACGAGAAAACATACTTCAGTATTCAAGGGAACGAACAGAAATGTAAAGCATTCAGATCCAATAATAAATTGACAACAACTGAATGATATTTGGTGAGAAACCAGGAACTACGTATTACCTGCTCCCAGCAGGAATGTTTTTGACAGGGGAGGCACAGGCAGTAGGGTGTGTGCCCAGCCCATCAGCATCTCAGGCTCCCTGAACTCATCCACTGAATATCGAGTGTGTGTAAGTGCTGTAATACATAACCTGCCAGTTGTAGGTAAGTGCAATAAATGAAACTCAATTGACCTGAGCATTAGCCTGCTTACTCTGTGATAATGGTGGAGAGTACCCCTTCTAGTCTATGACCCCCCCCCCCTTGAATTAATAGTACCTACACTGTCCCGCCTACCTACTTACCTATACTTCAAGATCTACTCCTTCACCTCCCTGTTTTAAAATACTCCGGGTTACTTCAATCCTGAATCCATTGGGCCTCCTTGATGCACCGCCTGCAGACCCAGTAGCTCCCACTGCAGAGGCCTCATGCAACCAGGATTCAGAATAGGTGGCAGCTCCGGAAAGTAGAGCTTCCTCTCCAGTGTGTGGCGAAAATCTGACTCAACAACACTTCAGCCAGCTCACAGTATGTTGTGGCTGGGAGCTGTGTGGGTACATCTCCCCAGTGCATTCCCATTGCCAGAGATGTTCCTCACCAGTGGACAGGAACCTTGATTCAAAGTCCACTGAATAAAGGGGGCAGCTAACCATCATATTTAAGATCCACTTTGAGCCAAATTAAAAAGAAGCAAGCAATAAGGTCAACTTAGATAATCAGCTGGAATTTTACCAGCTAAGAATGGAAGTTCATTTAATTTTATTGTCAGAATGTGAATGGTGCTGAGAAGGTTGCATTAATTAGGGACACCTTTCGAACTGTTACAGTCCTTGCTATGGTAGTGTGCCACTATCAGTTAGCTCAGCTGGCTGGATGGCTGGTTTGTAATGTTGCATGATATATCAGTGTACATTCAATCCCTACACTAGTTGAGGTCATTGTGAAGGCCATGCTTTTCTTTTCCTGAGACGTGTCGATCCTCAAGTTAATAACACTACCACTGGTCCCTCCCTCTCTATCTCTAATCTCTGTAATCCTCTGAGACTGTGGCAACGTTCACAGTCAGTGTTCATAATAATACTAAATGGGAACTGGAGGATATTGATCCAGCAGCAGTGAATGAGCAATGTTATATTTCTAAGTCAGGTTAATGTGCAAATTGGAGGAGTATCTGGAAGTGATGCTGTTTTCATGAAATTATGGTTTTTATCATCCACAATTGTGGAGGTCACAGGGAAGGAGATGCTGCAGAATGATTTGATACCATTGCAATCCTGAGAGTGCTGCGCTATGTCATAATAAACACCATGAAAGTGAAACTGAGGGCAAACCAAATGTTTCCTTTGTGAAACAGTGAAGCACTTGTCTTCTCTTTGAACAATATATAATTGCAGAAAGTAACTTCCCACATGCTCCTACCATTTCTCTCACTTGTTCTTTTCTTCCATTATTTGATATTTTTGGCCCATGTTCTTTGTACTTAACACTTCAGGTATATCAAGACATTTTAAGCATAACAAAATCACAATTTGGCTTCTATATGCAACTTTCTCTCATTCACCCTCACCTATGATCTTCCATCAGTTATGTATAATTCCTATTTTTCCCATTTCATTTTAACAGTGCACCAAATATCTTTGATTCAGAACATTATATACCACAAACTAGCAGTAAACTGACTCATTTTTTTACTCTTCTATACCACTGTTGGTATTGGAAAATCTATATCACTTCGATTCACTCAGAGTAATTGTAAATTACAGTTCAGCATTGATTAAGGGTGTAATTTGTGATGATTAAGACTGATTAATCATTGATAATAATTGTTCTGAAATCCATTAATCATTGTTTAGTGCACAAAGAGTAATTGAACTTATTTTCATGACATGCCTCTTTCCACAACTACCAACTCATTAAAATTTGCCATTTCAAGTTCATCTTAAGGTCTTAGAATGAATGACTGATGAAGCTGTTCCAGCATTTTGATCATTACACAATATTGTGTGCTAAATGATGAATTAGGCTTCAAAATAAACGGCAATAGAACATTCTAATAAATAAAGATGTAGATTTTCTGTTATTAAAGCTATTTGTTTGTAGCAATTATCAGTCATTCAATCATTATTTCGGGTATGATTAAGCAGAAAATAACCAATTACCAATGTTATCAAGTTAGATAAAATCATACTTATGTGGAGAATACTATATCTCAGTGAGAATTATTTACATTCAACCACAGCTGGTTCTTATACCATTAAATATCAATTGGGTTTTACTGTGTTAAAATAGTTAACAAAATACAGTTGTATCCTACAGGTATATCAGACTTAAAAGGTTAACTTTGTTCTTCTCTCCATAGATGCTGCCCGACCTGCTGAATTTCTCCAGCACTTTCTGTTTCTGTTATAATAAGTGTTAACTGAAGAGGTTGGGAGCTAACTTGGCGAAAAGAGGTCATGAGATATCTTTAGCAAAGAGGGTTATGGAAAATCCCAAAGCCTTTTATTCATATATAAGGAGCAAGAGAGTAATCAGAGAAAGGGTTGGCCCACTCAAGGACAAAGGAGGAAAGTTTTGTGTGGAGTCAGAGAACATGGGTGAGATTTTTAATGAGTACTTTGCATCAGTATTCACCAAGGAGAGGATATTGAGGTTAGGGATAGATGTTTGATTCCTCTCGGTCAAATCGGCATAAGAAAGGAAGAAGTGTTGGGTATTCTAAAAGGCATTAAGGTGGAGAAGTCCCCAGGTCCAGATGGGATCTATCCAAGGTTACTGAGGGAAGTGAGCAAGGAAATAGCTGGGGCTTTAACAGATATCTCTGCAGCATCCTTGAACACAGGCGAGGTCCTGGAGGACTGGAGAATTGCTAATGTTGTCTCCTTGTTTAAGATGGGTAGCAGGAATAATCCAGGTGATTATAAATCTGTGAGCCTGATATCAGTGGTAGGGAAACTGCTGGAGAAGATACTGAGGGACAGAATCTATTCCCATTTGGAAGAAAATGGGCTATTCAGTGATAGGCAACATGGTTTTGTACAGGGAAGACCATGTCTTCCCAACCTGATAGAATTATTTGAGGAAGAGACAAACTTGATTGATGAGGGAAGGGTTGTAGATGTCATATAAATGGACTTCACTAAGGCATTTGATAAGGTTCCCCATGATAGGATGATGGAGAAAGTGAAGTCACATGGGGTTGGGATGTATGAGCTGGAGAACTGGCTGGGCAGCAGGAGACAGAGAGTAGTAATGGAAAAGAATTTCTCAAAATGGAGAACGGTGACCAGTGGTATTCCACAGGAATCCATGCTGGACCACTGTTGTTTGTGATTTACATAAATGAGGAGAAATTGAGGACTGTAGTTGCTGGAAATCAGTCAAAACGTGTGGTACTGGAAAAGCACAACTGCTCAGGCAGCATCTGAGGAGCAGGAGAGTCAACGTTTCGAGCATAAGCTCTTCATCAGGAATGTCAGCTTTCCTGTTTCTCAGATGCTGCCTCAGTGGCTATGCTTTTCCAGCACCACGTTTTGACTCGGATCCACATAAATGATCTGGAGAAAAATATGGGTGGTCTGATTAATAAGTTTGCAGATGACACTAAGATTGGTGGAGTAGCAGATAGTCAAGGGGACTGTCAGAGAACGTAGCAGAATATAGATACATTGGAGAACTGGGCAGAGAAATGGTTGAGTTCAATTTGGGCAAATGTGAGGTGATGCATTTTAGAATATCCAATCCTAGAGCGAACTCTACAGTAAATAGAAAAGCCCTGGGGAAAATTGATGTACAGAGAGATTTGGCTGTTCAGGTCCATTGTACCCTGAAGGTGGCAATGCAAATCGATAGAGTGGTCAAGAAGGCATACAGCATGATTTCCTTCATCGGACAAGGTATTGAATACAAGAGTTGTCAGGTCATGTTGCAGTTGTATAGTACTTTGGTTCAGCCACATTTGGAATATTGCATACAGTTCGAGTCGCCACATTACCAGATAGATGTGGATGCTTTGGAGAGATTGCAGAGGGGGGTTCACCAGCATGTTGCCAGGCATGGAGGATGCTATCTATGAGTAAATTAGGATTATTTTCATTAGAAATTTTGGGTTTGAGGTAGATCTGACTGAGGTCTACAAAATCATGAGAGATATAGACAGGGTGAATAGCAAGAAGCTTTTCCCAGAGTGTAGGACTCAATTACTAGGAGTCACAAGTTCAAAGTAAGAGGGGCGAAGTTTAAGGGAAATACCTATGGAAAGTGCTTTAAGCAGAGGGTAGTGGGTGCCTGGAACGTATTGCCAGTGGAGGTGGTAGGGACGGGAACGATAGCATCATTTAAGATGTATTTAGACAGATACATGGATAGGCAGGGAGCATAAGGATACAGATTACTAGAAAGCAGGTGACAGGTTTAGATAGAGGATCTGGATTGGTGCAGGCTTGGAGGGCTGAAGGGCCTGTTCCTGTGCTGTAATTTTCTTTGCTCTTTGTTCTAACTTGTTTGAAAAACAGAGTTGGGGAAAGGGGGAGAAAATCTTTTTGGGTATGTAATTTCTTTCGGACATGAAGATTGCTGCCTATGCAGCCTCTGTGATATTCTTCACTGATACCAATGGTATAAATTTCTGCTTGGCATGGATCAATTGAGCTAAATGATCCATTTCTGTTTTGAACAATTCTTCAACTTATTGAAAATTATTGAGCAAAAGATACAAGAAGGAATATGTTTCCCGATTGCCAATGTTATTTGAACAGATCAGTCCATAACATTAGCTCGACAATGATTTTCATTCTTGTAACTCAATTTTGGCCAAGAATAGTTTTAATTTTTTTCTCCCTCTTGGGTTTCCAATACACAGGTAGTTCTGAAATCTGGACCGGGCACTTTCTTTGGCTTAACTATTTATGGTGATTACATCTTCTGGACAGACTGGATGCAGAGATCTGTAATGCGCTGTGATAAGTACACGGGAGGAGATGTTAAAGTGCTGCGTTCAGATACAGCACATCAACCAATGGGAATTATGGTTGTGTCTAATGATACCAACAACTGTAAGTTGCATTAAATATTCTGATACTTGTATGTCTTCTTTTTCTTTAAATGATAATTGAATGTGTTTATACTTTCTTAATATTATTTACTTGCTCTTTTTAGTATTGATGAGTTGTTTTAATTTGTTTTAAAGTTGATGTTAAGAACCTACTAGAAATAGTGCGAGAGGTGGGCATCTCACACTTGTGCATATTGAATCAATATTTACTTCTTGTAGGTAGGATGGAAAGTGGATTTGAGTGTATAATCAAATCAACCATGATCTTATTACATGAATGCCTCATCCTGTTCCTGACTGGTCGGTTCCTGTAATGACAGTTGATTTCAATTTTATCTGTATTTCAGAACAGCTTTCCAGAATGTAAACATTTCTATGCACTATATGCCATATGTGTAACTTTTTGAGTTTTGTTGATGCAAATGAAGTCTGAAATATGTTTTTCTTCATGTTTTGCTCAATCGGTGGCAATAACATTTCAATTTACTTTCCAGCACATAGCTTGAAGTAAGTAACATCAAATAAATTGCAATCCATCTGACTGAGAACATTGAGAAAAAGGACTGGGCAGATTCCCAGCAACAGCTAGTTTTTATTTGAAGCCGTAACAATGCAGTTAACAACTAAAACAATTGTCCCTGATTTTGAGAATTGGTGTTGTTGATTTGTATGTTTGCAGACTGAAAAGTTATATTAATAAAATCAAAGTTAAAATTTTAGACATCTAAATTAATGATTGAGTAATTGCACACAGGTTGCATAGTTATTTTAAGCAAGAACTGTACTCTCAAACTGACTACTTCTTAGTAAAAATCAAAATATCAAGTTCTTTTGAATAATCTCTGGGATTTATGACTGAGCAGTAGTCTCTGGAGGTTCTTGTGTTTCTTTAATAACAAATAGTGAAGGAGCTCTGGAATATACTTGTTCTGCCTTGTTAGTAAAGGCATGTTTCAATAGTGACAGGAAACCATTTCTTTTAAACTAGGTGAACTGTCTCCATGCAAGATAATGAATGGGGGTTGCCATGATCTTTGCTTCTTGACTGCCGATGGTCAAGTAAATTGTTCTTGTCGAGGAGAACGAATACTGTTAGATGACAACAGATGTGTTGGTAAGTTGACTTCCCCCACACTCCTGCCCAAAGATTTAACAATTTCAGCTATTAACAGTCGATCAAAATAATGTAGTATCTTGTGAGCATTTTGACTTAATTTAATTTACTATTGTCACATGTACTGAAATACGATGAAAAGTATTGTTTTGCATGTTATCCAGACAAATCATACTGTACAAAAGTACATCGGGGCAATAGAACAAAATGTAGAATATAGTGTTACAGAGAACATGCAGAGCAAGATAAACTCTAATATATGAGAGGTCCATTCATAAATCTGATAACAGCAGGGAAGAAGCTGTTCTTGAACCCATCAATGCATGTTTTTAAACTTTTGTATCTTCTGTCCCTTGGGTGGAAGAGAGTATAACCGGGTGGGAGGGGTCTTTAACTATGTTGGCTGCTTTCCTGAGGCAATGGCAAGTGTAGACAGAGTCAATGAAAGGAAGACTGGCTTTTTTGATGGACTGGGCTGCATTCCCAATTCTCTGTAATTTATTGGGGTCTTGGGAAAAGCAGTTGGCATATCAAGCTGTGATGCTTTCTGTGGTTCATCTGTAAAAAATTGTAAGGGATGTTGTGGACCTGCCAAATTTCCTTAGCCCTCTGAGGCATTCTTGATATTCTGAATCATGCTTTTTGATTTGATAAGATTAGATTCCCTACAGTGTGGAAACAGGCTCTTTGGCCCAACAAGTCCACACTGATCCTCCGAAGAGTAACCCACCCAGACCCATTTCACTCTGGCATTGCACCTAACACTATGCGCAATTTAACATGGCCAATTCACCTGACCTGCACATCTTTGGACTGAGAGGAAACCGGAGCACCCGGAGGAGACGCACGCAGACATGGGGAGAATGAGCAAACTCCACACAGACAGTCGTCCAAGGCTGGAATCAAATCTGGGACCGTGGTGCTGTGAGGGAGCAGTGTTAGCCACTGAGCCACCTTGCCTTTTGGTTGTGTTGGTTTCGTTTGAATGTAAAATGTTGAAGATATTATCAGGAGTTGGTGTATGTTGACTTTATCTAAACATGTGGTCCAACTTTTAATTTAGCCCTTTCAATTCTACCTGTCTTGATGCTTCTAAAGTTCAAGTGGTTTTAATTGCATACATTTGGTGCTGTACTATTATCAATGATAGCACAGACCTTCTGCTGTATGTGTGTACAAAGGCTTAACACGTTTGAGAGGTCACTAAATGTCATCTTCCATGGGCTGAAAGATATACTTGCATGAAATTACTCTGGGGAAATATAATGATCAAATACCTTCAGCAGGGAGCTTGACTTGAGTGAGCTGAGTTGGGAGTTAACAGCAAAACATTCTAATCTTGATCCTCTGATGTGAATTATCTTTTGAGTGGGAATCCCTACTGGGAGGCTAGGATCAGTAAATGTTCCATACCCTGCAATAGAAGCACATGAAAACTTGATAAGTAATTTTTTTGGGCTGAATTTTTTTTTGGCTATGTCTGACTTGCTTCAACTTCTTTTGAGGGTTTGTGCCGCAAAGCCTAACAAGCTCATTTGCAATACCTGAGCAAATCTGCCTCATTAATTGCTTACCATGTTCCTATGGCATTTTATATGTATAATTTTCACTCCATCTTGGCATACGCAATTCCTGAAGAATTGACTAATCAGGTACATGTCCCAGAATTCACCAGCACCTCTTGTGGCCATGCCATTTTTAAAAGGACATGGTGCACCCAGATAACCACCCATCAGTCCAGAGCTGCCATGCACCACGTTCTGGACATTTGCCCCAGAAGTAATAGTGAGGGCAATTCAGTGCCTTGATTTGTACACAAGATCCATGAGGTCCTGCTGGATGAGGTGGTATATAGCCACGACTTCATCTTCCCTGAGGAGCAGCAGTGGAGGCCATGACACTAGACCATGCCAGTCTAGTCCAAGGTTGCCATCCAGGTTAAAATAGTCTCAGCCATCTGAAGGAATGAACAACATTGTAGGGAGAAGATCAATGCCCCTCTCCACTCTGCCAGAGGATGTTCCATCATCTTTTGATCATTACCTCATTCTCTACAACTGTCACAATGCCTCCAACATCTTCTCCATTCACTCTCACCTACACTAACCCGTGATACCATTTACTTGCATATCCTCTGAGCTGCCTACTCATGCATTTCGGACACCTCTGTACCCATACCAGTAATAATAGTTGTGTCACCCACTTGCATCTCGTGTAATACCTGCCTTTTTTTGCATTCCAAAAGGAATGCAGCCATTAATAGGACAGAAACAGTTAAGACAGGTGTTGCCCATCATTTGTATTCTCAATCTCTTTGAAGGAGGACCCTGGCTCTGACCATCCCGAGCAAACCATGGGCTGGAATCAGAGCCTGTCTTTGGCTTAGTGTGCTGAGAAGCGAAGGCTCAGTGTTTCTACCTGGATGCAAACAAAAGTTATAACAAACTTTTTGGCTTTGTGTCTGCATTGAATAACACAGCAAAACTGCAGTACAGTGAGTCTGGGATATGTATCTGTGGGGCAATGAATGAAAAGCTAAGGCAAGGCATCAACGCTGTTAGAATCCAGATAGGTCTAATGTGAATGAGCAAGACGAGAGCTCAGATATAAAGCTTGCTCCAGTCCACAATCTGAGTGGGTGCTCCTGAATGCACAGTGTCCTTGGAGCAACACTACAATGATAATTGTAATGGTGTTAGAGACAAGGTGCTAACATGGATAGAAGCTTGCCTGTCTGACAGAAAGCAGAAAGTCGGGATGAAAGGAACATCCTCAGGATGGCAGCGGTGACAAGTGGCATTCAGAAGGGTCAGTGTTGGGGCCACAACTTTATACTTTATACATTAACGATCTAGATGAAGGAAATTAAGGTGTTCTAGTGAAGTTTGCTGATGATACAAAGATAGGTAGAAAGACAGGCAGTATTGAGGAGGTGGGGAGAGGCTCTGAAGGATTTGGACAGGTTAGGAGAGTCGACAAAAAAGTGGTAGGTGATTTCCATTGATGGGAGAGGCGAGGACCTGAGGGCAGAGCCTTCGAGTAAAGGGAAGACATTTTAGAACAGAGATAAGGAGAAACTTCTTCAACCAGAGAGTGGTGAATCTACGGAATTCACTGCCACAGAAGGCTGTGGAGGCTAGGTCATTGAGTATATTTAAGTCTGAGATAGATAGGTTCTTGATTGTCAAGGGAATCAACGGTTTTGGGAAGAAATTGGGAGAATGGGGTTGATAAACTTATCAGCCATGATTGAATGGTGGAGCAGACTCAATGGGTTGAATGGCCTAATTTCTGCTTCAATGTCTAATGGTCTTATAGTTGTTCATGCAGCCTGAGGTGCAGCATTCAAATGCAGAAGCATCTTGCAAGTGGATCAGAAATGTGCCATGAGTAGGGTACTTAGAGGGTGACACATGTGGATGCCAATGTCCATAAATGTGGGCTGCATGTGCCCAGTGCCCTTGAGTGGATCCTGAGATGTTGGTGCCTGATCAACAATATGGAGGTTGCTCAGAGCAAGCAGTGAACTGAATCCACAGGGGACGTCCTCTGGTTTCCTAATCAGGGTTTTTTCCCAATGTTGACATGGGTAAGTTTGTTAAGAAGGAAGGCTCAATATTAATGAAGTGACTTGGGCTATTAACGAATCATTTAACAAGCAATAATGACTGTCAATTAGCAACTCACCTCAGCCTAGCAAGAATCTTGCCACACCATTAGTGAAAAACATTAAAAGTGACATGGGTTATTTCCACTGTCAAGATATGATTTGGAGATGCCGGTTTTGGACTGGGGTGTACAAAGTTAAAAATCACACAATACCAGGTAATAATCCAACAGGTTTAATTGGAAGCACACTAGCTTTTGGAGTGATGCTCCTTCCTCAGGTGGTAGTGGAGGACTCAATCTTAACACACAGAATTTATAGCAAAAATTTACAGTGTGATGTAACTGAAATTATACATTGAAAAATTGATTGTCTGTTAAGCCTTTCATCTGTTAGAATACAGTGAGAGTTTCACTTCTTTCATGTGTAAATCACAAAACCTTTTTTCTAAAAAGTTGCATTCTCGGGTTAGCTGTCAACAATGGTGATAGCTAGACAATATGTTGAAGGTGTTGGCCCCCTGGGTTCTCTGTCTATGCCATGATGTTTAGATTGATTTTAATCTAAAAAGTGAGATAACGGAGTTTTACATAAATTCATGCAGTTTTTGAGCAAAGTACAATGTAACCCTGCAAGTACAAATTCACCCCACAAAAAATATGTGTGCATGTGGGTCTTTGTCTGTGTGTGTATGTCTGTCTGAGTTGGGGGTTGTGAGTGTGAGAAAGTGTATGCGTGTGTGTGTGTAGTGAGTGCAGAGTGTCTTAAGTCTGTGAGGAGGCGCATGTGTGAGTGTGGGAGTGTATGTGTCTGTAAGGGTGTGTGTGGGTGTCTGTGTGCGCGTCTGTGTGTTTGTGTGTCCGTGTGTATGTGTGTATAGGAGTGCCTGTGTGTGTGTAGGAGTAACTGTGTGTGTGTATAGTGCAGTGGTGGTCACCTGTAATGTGACATGAACCCAAGGTCCCGGTTGAGGTCCTCCCTATGGGTATGGAACTTAGCTATCAGCTTCTGCTCGGCCACTTTTCGCTGCTGCCTGTCCCAAAGTCCATCTTGGAGGATGGTCACCCGAAGGTCCGAGGCTAAATGTCCTGGACCACTGAACTGTTCCCCAACTGGGAGGGAATCCTCCTGTCTGTTGATTGTTGTGCGGTGCCCATTCATCCGTTGTCATAGACTTTGCTCGGTTTCTCCAATGTACCATGCCTCTGGGCATCCTTGCCTGCAATGTATAAGATAGACAACGTTGGCGGGTCACATGAGTATCTGCCATGTACAAGGTGGGAGGTGTCCCCACGCGTAATGGTGGTATCTATGTCCACACTCTGACACATCTTGCAGCGCCTACCGTGACAGGGTTGTATGGAGTTGTCCAGAGAGCCGGGCAGCTTGCTACAAACAACGATCTGTTTGAAGTTTGGCGGTTGTTTAAAGGCAAGTAACAGTCAAGATAGGTTTTGCTGCTCTTGACTACTGATTCTGCCATTATTGCCATAACGCATGTTGCTCAGATCCCATAAGAGTCCACACGTTGTCTCTATTTTAATATTGTTTTGTTAGAAATGGGTGAACACTTTGTTGAAATTATCAATGATTACATACAAATATATAAAAATCAAGCTTTTATCACACAGCGATAGTTTCTCGGGTGATACGTTCCACATGTTAGCATTCTTGAAAGGCAGAACTTAACAATAAAAAGGAAAGTAGATCAAATCTCATATGTAGAAGCTAATTTATGATCCATGTTTGAAATGAAGTCTCAGTTTAATGGTCTTTAGTGGATGCGTTTGCTAAGCTCAACAAGGTTATCTAGATAAGGAAACAAGGAAATTATGGAAATTACCTTATTCAATCCAGGTCTACTGCTAGCTATTGGCAAAGAACGTGTATGTAAAATATTACAAAATTTGGAAACCATTTACTTTTGGTCTTCTTCCAAGCAAAGGAATATTTTGTGCCAATATTATTTGCTGAAAAAATAAATGTTGACATTTGTTTCAGCCGCAAACTCATCTTGCAATATTCACACTGAATTTGAATGTGGGAACAAAGATTGTATTGGATACCATTTGGCATGCGATGGAATTGTGCACTGCAAAGATAAATCCGATGAAAAGCAATCATATTGTGGTAAGTAATCTTTTCTATTCGGGAGGAAATGTGTGCAAGTAGATGTTAGCTTTTTCACCCAGCATTATGACTCTCAAAATTCTATCTGTAATCAAGACAAATAATCATTTGAGGCTAGACTTTCAGAAGTAACATTTTTGTAGTCTATGACATACGTGTAAATCATAAAATCATCTCTCACTTGTCTTAGTTCCACATCCTGAATGCTATCAAACTCTGTCTCTGATGTCATTTATCTAACCTAGCAGCTTTGATAAAACTTATTCCTTTATATTGTCACTGGACTAGCACACATAATATTGGAACATGGGGTATAAATTGAAGGTGTAAGAGTGTGGTTACAACAACAAAATAAATAAAAACGCTACATATTCATTATAGATGACCTGTAATTGTTAAATTATTACCATGATGTGGAGGTGTTGGTGTTGGACATGGTGTGGATAAGATCAGAAGTCACATGACACCAGGTTATAGTGTGATAGGTTTATTTGAAATCACAAGCTTTCAGAGCTGTCGGCACCTGACGAAGGAGTAGCGCTCCGAAAGCTTGTGGTTTCAAATAAACCTTATGGACTATAACCTGGTGTTGTATGACTTGTGATCTTAAATTATTGCAACATTAATAAGAAACTAAAAGTATGTTTAATCAATTTTCAAATGCATTTTGTATGTGAAGGCCATTTATATAATACTCTGCCAAAACAAACAATTCATTTTGTCAAAATGGGAGGCCCGAGGTTTCTATAATTGACATTTTTATTTACAACTTGTCTTTATATGAGACCTTTTGCAAACTCATGACATCCCAAAGCATTTTCCAAGCAATGAGGTCATTTTTGAAGCATATTCAATGTTGTAATATGAGACACAGCAGCCAATTTGTACCTAACACGGAAAGGCGCTCATGATTATGTAATTTGTTTCAGCAGTGTGGTTGACAGGTAAATAATGGGTTGTATACAGTGAAGAACCTCCCATCTTTTTTTCATGCTAGTGCCACAGAATGCTTTTCATTTATCTGAAAAGGAAGACAGGGCTTCCACCTAGTCTCTTAAAATGTCACCTCTGACTAATGAGTGTTCCTTCTTACTGCATTGGGCTGTCATCCCACATTGTCTCTGGATTAACACTTGATAGATGCTAACACAGCTAACCCAGAGGGCAATCATATTGCACTAGACTATGGAGGACACCTATTTGAGAAGAAGGAGATGTTGACTACATCAAAGGCTACAAAAAAGGGTAAGAATTGAGAAATAGAATTGTGAAAATAGAAAAGGATAATGCAACAAAGTCACTGCCACAAGGATGTCATTGTTGACTTTGAATAGTGCTGTTTCATTCCTATAGCAGAGACAGAAGTCTCATTGGAAAGGTTAAAACTTCAAGTTCGCAGATTTAAAGATGACAACACATTCAAGGACTTGAAAGAAGCGAGGCAAATATGAGATGTGGAGATGTATAGCAAAGGCAAAGGGAAAGTGAGGACTGCAGATTCCTGAAGAAGGGCTCATGCCCGAAACATCAATTCTCCTGCTCCTTGGATGCTGCCTGACATGCTGTGCCTTTCCAGCAACACATTTTCAGCAAAGGCAAAGGGGCCAGCATTGAGGTTTTGGATGAAGGGTAATGACAACTGGGAAGAGAACTTATCTGAGGAGAAGAGACATTGTTTTGTCAGTGAATGAGTGATCAGCAATTTAGAGGAAATGAAATCAAAAGAGGGGGCCAAATGAAGAGAAAAGAAGGAAAGAAACTAGAGAAATATGTCAATGTCAGTTGCGTAATTCATTTATAAAAATTGAATTTACTTTCAATAGTAGAAAGAATGGATTATCAATTTTTCACTTCCGCCATCTAATTATTATACTTGGATGAAAATGACTTTTATAAAGGAAGAAATATAGATCAACAATCATGATTTGGAGATGCCGGTGTTGGACTGGGGTGTACAAAGTTAAAAATCACACAACACCAGGTTATAGTCCAACAGGTTTAATTGGAAGCACACTTGCTTTCGGAGCTTTGCTCCTTCATCAGGAGCATCGTTCCGAAAGCTAGAGTGCTTCCAATTAAACCTGTTAGACTATAACCTGGTGTTGTGTGATTTTTAACCAAGATCAACAATGATAGTAATAGAAGCTGACCATAGATTGAGGGATATATTGTGAAACTCATTTGCAATAAATGCATTTCTCTGTGCTGAAATGACTATTTTTATCTGAAGACATCGAAACCAGGCAACTGAATAAACTTCAATAAGTTTGCATTTCCTCTTTAATTTACATGTATGATAATTTCACCTATTGGAAGATGAAATGTTCCACTATATTAGAAAGACAATGGAGTTAGTCTGTGGAATATGCACTCAACTATATTTTAACAGCTGTTTTTGAGCAGCAAAGATGAGGAAAATTAATTTGGAAATAAACAGGAGCTAAAGCTTTCCCTCCCTGCCTGTTTCATTAAGCATCTTGGAATACATTGACTGGTGAAAAGGCAACTTGGTAATACCACTAATTCCCAAGGATTCAGTTATCTGTGGAGTCTCTTGCTGCCCTGGTTACATGTAAACAATCAAAGAACTGTTTTCTTAGGCCTAAAGTCTAACACCCACAGATCCTAAGGACTTTTAACTGCATGTCCTTTCTTTTTCTTTTTGCCTGTAGCAGACAGTATCCCTTTTAAACTTATTGCCTGTGTTTGTGTATGTGTATTTGATCTGTCATTTTTATTATTTTCTTACACATTATTAGAAGGTGAAAAAATTCCTCTTTCTTTCACTCAAAAAAGCCTTGGTAATTGGCTCCATCATTTTCCACTGAACATTTTGTAATTAAAGTGTGATAACTGCATGCCAAAAAGAAACAAAAAGATTGCTGTGACTGAACGAGTGATTGTTAAAAACTGGTGAGCCAATTCCCCTTCTCATCTCAACATAACAAAAGGCAATGTACCCTTTGCTGATGAATATTCAAAAAGGTAAACAAATGTGGCTATTCCAGTTTCAGCTTTAAAAATTTAATTTCAAGTAGTCAAGTATGAAAGAAACAGGGCATCAAAGTGTATACCTCAGTATCAGACATGAGTGTTTTAAAATTTCCTGAAGATTAATTGTGATATTATGAGCAAATCTCATCCAATACAAATGAATGAGTAAATGTAAATGATCTGAAATTTCAGACACCTTGGCACTTTTGTGACTAAAGCAATGCATGCGGACATAATGTTGCCTGTCAGCATAGCTGCTGATAAGAATTAACATGAGACAATCTCATTTACACATAGATTATGTAAACTGCCTGTCCACTGATGCATTTTACAGCCAAGAGAAACCAAATGTTTTGCAACTTAATCCAAAAAACAACCTCAATAGCAGACTTTAACTTTATACACCCACATGACAGTATGACAAAAATTTGATATCAGACATATTAATTGTTCAGGTGAATAATGGACTCCATATGAAAACAGCAGTGGCCATCATTTTTCATGCTAGAATTATTTATTGATGTAAAACAATTCAGCTGAACATCAATGATGTTAGAAACTCCCGAAAGAAGATCATACTAAAATGCATTTTTTTAGAAGTTCAGAAAATGAATTAATCTTACAGGATTGTCAAAAAAGATCCATGAGTTGCAAAGACTTATGAAAGCTGGAATTCAATTCCCAAAGGTCAACAGGACATTAATAAGCTACATTGCCACCAAAACGAAATTGTAAAATCTCCTCATCCCTGACCTGGATTGTGTGTGCAGAAATCATTTGAGTGCTGCAGCACCAATTTCCAATTCACCAACCATCTCACACTTTACCTTTTCCCTGTCGCCAATCATCAAAGCATGTAAATGTATGCATTGCAAAAAAATACATAGAATCAAAAAATCCCAATAAAAATGATAAATCAAATAATTCTGTGTTGCATACATAAATTAATGAATTATTCATACATTTATGCATGTGATACTTATGTCTTTACTTTTGCTTCTTTGTAGTGTTGCCCTCGTGGGCTGATGACTTTCAGTGGAGGTCTGTAGTTGGCCCTGGAGGACAGTGTCAAACAGCTCTGAGCCTTAAATATTGGTCTGCACTATTGAATGTTTCTCAGCAGTGGGGTCAGGCTGTTTGGAAAGCAAGAGCAAGGGTATTGGTGAAGTAGCAGCAGTGGAAGAACAGATGCTGTCTTTTACAGAGACACACTGGACTATACTCTATGGAGTTAGTGCTGCTCCAGCTTCAGCAATCCTAGTAATTTTTTGGACAACAGGGTGCTGGGCTGCCCTGAAAAAAAATGTTCTGCCCTCTGCAGTTCACAGCCATGACAACATTTTGCGCTTGCATCGTGGCAAGATAACCTTACATAACTTCACTCTGAACTTCTACTTCTGCCCCATACTTAGGGTGGAAACTGTTTATGTTGGATTGTATAACTTGAAGTTTAATTGACCTTCTGTGTGTTTGGAAGAGGGAGACATGTTTGTTTAAAAATTGTTCTTGTGGGCTTCGCACTGAGAAGTCTGGAGGCCTCTTTGTTTACTTGCATTGTAATGAGGTTTTACAAGCATTGAAATGAAGAGATTGGGGTTAGTAGTTCACAGCAATAAAACTAAGAGATAGAAAAAAAATCTGAGCTGTTGTCTAATGACAGAGATCTACATATTCAAATAAACATAGAACAATCCAGAAGAGCATTAGCCAGTCTGTATATGCTTCTGGATTAGTGGTGCTGGAAGAGCACAGCAGTTCAGGCAGCATCCAAGGATCTTCGAAATCGATGTTTCGGGCAAAAGCATCCTGATGAAGGGCTTTTGCCCGAAACGTCGATTTCGAAGCTCCTTGGATGCTGCCTGAACTGCTGTGCTCTTCCATCATCACTAATCCAGAATCTGGTTTCCAGCATCTGCAGTCATTGTTTTTACCTTGTCTGTATATGCTGGACAGTGGTGGTTGAAATGTTGAACTCTCCAGTAAGAAACCTGGTAAAACTGCTGGAAATTGAGTTTAGATACACTTTTTGCTCTAATATTAAAGTAATAGTGAGCTTACTTCATAGGATCCCTACAGTATGGAAACAGGCCATTCAGTTCTTCCAATCCACACTGACCCTCCAAAGAGCAATCTACTCAGACCCACCCTCCTAACCCAATCCTTATAACCCTTTATTTACCATGGCTAATCCATCTAACCTACACATCCATGAACACTATGGGCAATTTAGAATGGGCAATCCACCTAATCTGCACATCTTCAGACTGAGGGAGGAAACTGGAACACCCAGAGGAAACCTACATAAACATGGGGCGAATGTGCAAACTCTACACCTAGTCACCCATGGGTGGAATCAGACATGGGTTCAGAGCACTCTGAGGCAGCAATGCTAAACATTGAGCCACCATGCCACTCCACTTTCAGTTTGTTTAGTGTGTGTCAGGGAGAGATATCAGCTGAAATGTAAAAGTGTTTGGTGAATGCACAGAACTGAAACAGAAATAAAGCAGTTGTCGCCACGCCAGCCTGAGCCTCATGTGGAAATAACGCTAACTCTTTGTTGGATTAGGTGTTTGTAAGCATATTGCTTGGATAAAAGCATAATCTGTGTTTTAATCCTTTTCTAGGGTTTGTGATGAAGTCTTTCCAACTTTGGTGCCTCGTATAATATTGTTTAAATGTAACTGATAATATGTTCATTAAAAAAGAAACAACATGAAGTACCCAAACAGTTTCTGATGGCTATGTTCAGTAAATGAGCTCCATAGTTAAAAATAAGCTAAGTTTAGGGTCTATCAAGTCAGATTCCATTCTGAAATCTCATTTGCCCATTATTATCATCAGCTGAAATCATAATAAAGTGGAAACTGAGCTTGCTCGATGCATGTTGGGTCATCATTGTGTTGACAAATACAATAATGGTGTTGGACATTATTCTTATGCCTGACATGATAAGCTCCAAAGTTTAAGCAACACCCTGAGTCTTGTGGTACTTGTCCTCTCAGCACTTCTTGACAAAGACAACACACCATCTGGTACACTTCTTGATGAACCTAGCCTTCTACATGTCCACCAGCTTTCTTTGGCATACTATCCCAGGATAGTGCTTATCTGAGGCTTTGGAGATTCTAATAATGTCCTGTTCCCTCTTTTCCATAGAGGTCTGGACATCAAAGTACACCTGCACCCATTAGGTTAGCTTCTGCTGTCTTGAATGCACACCTCATTGTTCTGAAAGAAGCAGGAAAATGTATTAATGCATTTTTTTAAATTCTTATGTGAGTGGTGAGCATTATTTGCAATTTTTGCTGACCTTTAGTTGTCCTTGAGAAGATGGTGGTGAACTGCAGTACGGCTGGAAAGGAAGTTCCAGGATTTAAATCTCATGTCAATAAAGGAATAATGATACATTCCAATTTAGGGAAGTCTTTCCCTTGGAACTACATTTGCAGATGGTAGTATTCTGATGTGATATTAGGTCTGACAGTGGGTGAAAATGGGTCAGCTGTTCTAACAGCAACCCATGATAGAACAGGGCTGGTGTGTGGGTGGTGATAAAATATGTAAGGATGGAATTAGGCTCTTAGGTTATTGAACTCAACATTGAGTCCTAGAGGGTCCTCAGGCAGAAAATGAGATCTGATCTTGAAGCTTGAGCTGAGGTCTGTTAGAGCACTGCAGCAGGTATGTAACAGAAATGTTGGCTGCAGAACAAGGTGCTGTATTGAAGAGGCAGGCAAATGTAATCTCTGGGTATTTTATGTGGACAGAACATAGATGTTATTCAAAGTAGTCACCCAGCCTGTGTTTCATCTGCCCAGTGTAGAGGAGACCACATTGTAGAACAGCGAACAACAGTAGACTATATTGAGTGAAGTTCAGGTAAATTGCTGCTTCTTCTGGAAGATACATCTGGGGCTTTGGATGTGAGGAGGAAGGAGGTAAACAGGCAGGTATTATGCTTTCTGTGATTGCATGGGAAAATGCCATTGAGGTGTGGGGAGGTGTTTGCAATGGAGTAGGAGTGGACGATGGTGTCCCGGAGGTTACAGCCCCTGTGGAATGCTGACAAGAGAAGGGAGGGGATTGTGGCATCCCATTGGAGGTGACAGAAATGGTGGCTTACAATTCTTTGGATGGTGTAGCTGATGGGATGGTAAGTGAGGACCAGGGGTCCCTATCATTTTTTGTCTGAGGGAAAGAAAGAGGTGAGCGCAGAAGTGCAGGAAATTCTTTGGACATAGCTAAGAGTCCTATCGACCATGGTTGTAGGGAATCTTTGGTTGAGGAAAAGTATGGACATTTCTGAGGCTCCCAACGGAAGATGCCATCATCAGAATTGATGCAACAGAGGCGAAGAAATTGGGAGAATAGGATGCAGTCCTTACAGAAAGCAGGCTGTGAGGATGTTTAATCAAAGTAACTGTAGTAATTGGTGAGTTTGTAATGGATATTGGTAGCCAGCTTATCACCAGAAGTGGAAACAGAGATGTCAAGAAAGGGAACAGAGGAGTCAGAGATGGACCAGTTGAAGGTGAGAGCAGGGTGGAAATTGGAAGCAAAATTGATAATTTTTTTCCAGTTGAGAACAAGAAAGGAAAGCAGCAACTGATGATGTCATTGATGTACTTGACAAGGAATGTTCCCATGTACCCCATAAGGAAGCAATCATAACTGGCGCCCATGCAGGTACACATGGCTACACTTTGATCTTAAGAAAGTGAGAGAGTTAAAGGAGAGGTTGTTCAGGGTGAGGATGAGCTCAGCCAGGCAGAGAAAAGTGGTGTGGATAGCGATGGATCAGTCCTTTGTTTCCAGGAAAAAGCAGAGAGCACTGAGACCATCTGGTGGGGGATGGATGTATGAAGGGATTGCACATCAATGGTAAAGACGAGGTGGCTGGAGACTGCACACTGAAAATTCTGAAACCGATGTGAAGCGTCAGAAGAATCACAGATGTATGTGGAGAGGAATTCAACAAGGGGAGGAAAAAAAGGCGTAAAAGTAGAAAGAAATATGTTCTCTGAGGCAGGGCCAGGCAGAAACAATGGGTCTGCCCAGTTTGTGGATTTTGGGGTGGAGAAGGAGAAGCAGGGTTAGGGGACTATGGTCTTGGAGAATTTCGGGGAAAGATCCCCAAATGAGATGAGGTTGATGATAATCATGGACACAATGGCTTGATGCTTCATGGTGGGGTCATGGTTCACGGGGAGTTAGGAGGGCTTAGCCTCTGCAATGTGGAGGTCAACATGCCAGACTAGAACAGCACCACCCTTGTCAGCAGGCTCAATGACAAAGTTAGGATTGGCTCTGAGAATCCTGTTAGCTCAGAGGGAGATAGTTTTCAATGAGTGAAGGGGGTGCAGAGAAATTACTGGTGAATGGATAGATGGAGATGGAGCCCAGAGAGAGATATGACAGGAGTAAGTAAACAAGGGGATTGTAGATGGCCAGCCAGGACAGATCAGAAGCTTAATAAGTGATAAAGCGATCTGAGGGTTGTAGAGAATAAGCAGTGTGTGCTGAACGCAAACCAAGAAATCTGAAAACAGATCTGAAAGTGGGTGGTTTTACTGGTTTCCTGGTTAACATTTCTCTTTCAACCACGAGTAAAGCAAATTAACTGATCATTTATCTCACTTTTTTCCGAAAATCCTCTTTGTATACCATGGCTCTTTCAATTACTGATATCACAACAGTAATTACATTTTGAAAGCAATTTATTGGCTTGTAGGACTCAGAGATGTTCATTAACACACTCTGTGAATCAAGTCTTTTATTCCTTTAGCCACCAAAATTAAAATGTTATCACCGTGTTAGAGCTATTAATTGGAAATCAATATTATGATTTCCCAACTGCAATTTTGAAACAGCTATTACCCACATGACACCAGGTTGTTGTAAAATTGCTGTCAGTTAAGCAATTTAGTAGGTTAGTTCAGACAGTAACTGAGTTTTAATTGCTAGGAACATCCTCAAACTCTACTGAATGACATAATCTCTGCCAAAACATGACAGGGATATTAGTTACTATCAGTGCTATTGCAGGAACATTAGCCCCTATTTATGAATCATATATGGCTGCCTAGATTAGAACAGAATTGAAAACTCTCCTTGAATGGAATTATGATATGTCAGGTCCACTTGAGGAAGGGTGTTAACACGCAAGAATGCAATTCTTCAGGTGGAGAGAGAAATAAAATTTTAACTAATACAGGTTATCAACTTACCCCATGATTTCTGCTCATGAAAGGAAATTCACTGTTAGTGGCTAAAGAGAGATGAACCAGGGAGATCTACCAGCAGTCATCAATTTGCAAATAACTTGAAGGTTTATAAAGTGAGTAATTTGATGAAGTCAGGTTTTGAGCAATAACACCCACCAGAAATGACAGGGCAAAACAGTTATGATTTACAGAGAAAAGGAGAAAGATCCAGATTTAATGGAAACATTCTCTCCCCAATGCCACCTACTAATGCAAACACTAAGTCAGTTGATGGCACAAGAAATTTGAGAGAGAATTTTGAAATGATCACAGAAAAAAAATACAGTTGTCATTTTCTTGAGGGAAAGAATTCAAAGTGGGATTGGTGAAGTTAATAATCAAATACTCCAATTAAACAATGATCTTTTGTAATATTGATCACTAAATGCTTGAAACATTCATTGTCCAATTAGACACATTTTCCATCAGTGTGATGAATTTATCAGCTTACTGTTTCACTTTTGCTTCCTTGGTTTCTTTGCATCAGCAAACAGGAGTTGTCGAAAAGGATTTAAACATTGCTACAATGGCCGTTGTGTGTCCAATGCAAAGTGGTGTGATGGAGTGGATGACTGTGCAGACAACTCAGATGAAGTATCTTGCAATAGTAAGTATTAGGTTGGTGTTGCCAGCCCTATTTGCACTGGACAGTCTTTTAAATAAGATTAGTCTTCAGCCATGTTGCTACTCAACACTGACATTTTTTTACAAACCCACTTTCTCCCACAGCTACCTGGATTACATCTCCTCCCACCCTACCTTCTGCAAAAATGCTATCCTGTATTTCTAATTCCTCCGCTTCCATTGTATCTGCTCCCAGGAGCACCCGTTCCACCACAAAACACACCAGATGGCCTCCATCTTTAAAGATTGTAATTTCCCCTCCCACATGGTTGAAGATGCCCTCCAACGTACCTCATCCACGTCCCGCTCCTCCGCTCTCAAACCCCACCCCCCCAACCGCAACAAGGACAGAACCCCCCCGGTCCTCATCTTCCACCCCACCAACCTCGGCATAAGCCGCATCATCTGCCGACATTTTCGCCATCTACAAACGGACCCCACCACCAGGGATATATTTCCCTTCCCACCCCTATCTGCTTTCCACAAGGACTATTCTCTCCGTAACTACCTGGTCAGGTCCACGCTACACCCCCACCCCTCCCCCACCCCACCCCCACCCCCAAACCACCCATTCTCCCCTTCTGGCACCTTCCCCTGCCACCGCAGGAATTGCAAAATCTGCACCCACACCTCCTCCCTCACCTCCATCCAAGGCCCCAAAGTGCCTTCCACATCTATCAAAGTTTAACACCCCTTCCACAAATGTCATTTATTGCATCTGTAACACCTAATGCAGAGCGCTTCTCAATGACACCCGCACCAAACAATGCCATTGCCCCATGGCCGAACATGTCAACTCCCCCTTCCACTCTGCCAAGAACATGCAGGTCCTGGGCCTCCTCTACCGCCATTCCCTCACCACCAGACACCTGGAGGAAGAACGCCTCATCTTCCTCCTCGGAACACTTCGATCCCAGGGCATCAATGTCGACTTCACCAGTTTCCTCATTTCCCCTCCTACCGCTTTACCCCAGTTCCAAACTTCCAGCTCAGCACCATCCTCATGACCTGTCCCACCTGTAAATCTTCCTTCTCACCTATCCGCTCCACCCTTCTCTCTGACTTATCACCTCCACCCCTACCTCCACTCACCTATTGCACTCCCAGCTATCTTCTCCCTATGCCCACCCCCTCCCATTTATCTCTCAACCCCCTAGACTTCCAGCCTCATTCCTGACGAAGGGCTCCTGCCCAAAATGTTGATTTTTCTGCTCCTTGGATGCTGCCTGATCTGCTGTGCATTTCCATCACCACTCTAATCCTGACTCTACTCTCCGGCATCTACATTCCTCACTTTCGCTTAGTCTTTTACATAACTTGGTCAGCACTCAATTAGCATAAATTAAATATTTATATTACGATTTTAGTAATTGTTTTTCTGATGGACGTCTTCCTGATTTATTCGTATCCATTTGCCTTTCCCCAAGAACAATACTTTCAGATAAGAAAGATATATTTTGCTGCCAACACGTTAGCTTCCAAAAATTACTCAATTGGATTTCTGACCTGTTGCTTTCCACATTATAAGTTGCATTAAAAATTTTACACTAATTCCAACC
Source organism: Chiloscyllium plagiosum (assembly GCF_037043375.1). Taxonomy (NCBI): domain Eukaryota; kingdom Metazoa; phylum Chordata; class Chondrichthyes; order Orectolobiformes; family Hemiscylliidae; genus Chiloscyllium; species Chiloscyllium plagiosum. The sequence continues at coordinate 84,034,099 of NW_028270145.1, read as the reverse complement.
AGTTTGCAATGCAGTAAATTATTCGTCAGGATTTTCTGCATGTTGGATGTTTTAAACCATTCAAAAAATACGTAACTTGAATAACTGGAAGTTAAATTATGAGCATAACTGTGCCATAGCCCATGTCCTGTCTATGTATTGCAGATTCTACATGCAACACAGCTGAGTTTCGTTGCAGAGATGGGACTTGCATTGTCAAATCAGCACAGTGCAACCAAGTGATAGATTGTATAGATGCTTCTGATGAAACAGATTGTGGTAAGTTGTAAACTTTTGGCAACAATTCAGTATGTTCTGCTGTAGGCATTTCACAGAAAGCATGTGCATATTCATTGGCCATTAGATGTAACTGGAAGGAATCACTTGCTAAAATACAATTTCCTTTACTGCTAGCAAAACACACATTTGAATTTCTTCACAAACTAATTGAATATAAAAAAAACCTCTGATAACATTAAGTAGATAATAGTTAGTAGTGAAATATGATTCGTATTTTATCAATCAAGTGCAGACAATACTTACATTGACTCACTGATTTCTATTAATTCTACTTCAGGCAACACAGATTGCACTGGTTTCTATAGAGTTGGAGTCAAGGATGTAAACTTTATAAAATGTAATAGCACGTCCCTTTGCATCCTCCCATCGTGGATTTGTGATGGTTCCAATGACTGTGGTGACTACACGGATGAATTAAATTGCCAAGGTAAATATCCTTTGTAATTTGATTTAAGATAAAAATAACAAACAAGTATTAGGACTTGAAAGTTTATCATCATAAACCCCCTAGCACCGACAACACTGAGGAAAGCTTACAGCAACATTTTTCATGCTTTATTACAATGCACTGTCAGATAAATAATTCTGCTGCACGCCACTGATGGGAAATATTGATTGTTTTCTGTTTTACCTGGGGTAAATTTCACACACAGCATGGTCATTATACTGGTTGAATAGATTTTATAAACAGCCTGATTTTCACTTTTGTTCACTTCAATGTCACTGAAAACCAGGAACTCCACTTCACCAACATATAAACAAAAACTTAAAGTGCCAGAAATGCTGAGCATTTCATTAAAGCTTCCTATTTCTGAGCAGATAAGGCAACACATGTAGGGAAAAATGATCAGAATGTTTCACGTTGATGACCTTTCATAAGAACCAGTTTACCAGTCAAATGGAGGGAATGTAAATGTGTATTCTGCAATCCAGACTTCCTATGTCCATCATTGCATGTTGGGTTTTCAGTTGCCTAGGCATTTAGCTCTGTGATCTCTTCACTAAAGCTTCCTATCTCTTATTCCTCTTTTAAGACTCTGCTAAATTCTATTCTTGTGCCTAACCTTCTCATCATTTATCCCAATCCTTCCTTCATTGGCCCAGAGTCAATTATTTTCTGATTTCTCTTTTGTCAAATACCTTGGGGTATTTTAGCACATTGGGGGTGCACTATAAATATTGGTGGTTAATGTTAACAATCGCTATGAAGGTAGAAGGAAGGTGTGAGTTCCTCTTCCTTGCTCCAAATTAGGGTAAGTGAAAAAAATTATGATTATTGTTTCTCAGGAGGCTTCCAGCAACACTGAGAAAGCTAATGATTTGGCCTTTGGAGAACCTTGAAAGTAGTTGTAACTTGCTGTATGTAAGCTCCAATTTGATTTCATGTATTTTATAAGGGTGCATTATACCTAATTTGATATTGGCCATTTAACCTAAAGACGGAATTATCCCCTCCCTGGTCTGATGAGAATAATCATGAGCATGACAACTACATGGGTCAAAACTAAAAAAAACCTAATTTTAGGTATCAAGAATAATGGCCCAATTTTGCCATCTCATTAAAACTCAGCTTGTCCTGTTAGCACTGCACTTCTAATTCTCCTATCTTCCAACAAAAAACTCAATGGAGCAAAAGGTTGACTGGTAAAACAGAACCAGCACCTGACAAATTGTGTTGTCAGCATCCATTGCAATTTGCAGAATATGTGTGCTGCCCTCTAACTTCTCTTCACATGGAACTGCTTCCTCTGCAGAAGGTGGCATCTCCTTTGTCAATTGGCATACTCTTCGTGGACCATTCATTCACTCAACTCAGGATGAACAAAGCACCAGCTTCACAACATCTGCACGCCTGCTCTGAGACCTATCAAAACACGACTTCAGGGCATCATCTATTTACTTTGGAGCTGAGGACGTGTTTGCCAGGTTTCTTTGCACTCAGAAAAGTGGATATATGCAGGATTTTTTGCATTGACATGGAGCTGGGCATTGTATGGGTCTTATCATACTTCTTTGCGCATTGTAACAACAGCGCTGAGTCACAGGAAGCCAACGTCTGTGGTCGACGTTACCTTTTCACTCAGTGACTTCAATTCTTACTTAGAATCCTGCATCTGTAGTTTAGTGTAGAGGTAGAGGCAGGCTGGGGAGTTCTGAATACTGAAATATCAGTTAGACAGAGGATGGACGTGTGACAAACTATGGCATGTTAACAACAGAATTGCAATACATGTTAGCTGTTTACATGACAAGTCCTTGGAAGTAAATACTGATGTGTGAAAATGAAAAGAGACCAGTCCTTAGTGGGGTGAAGGTGGGTCACACTCATTCAAGAGGCCTATCCAATTACAGTGTGGGGGTCATCAGAGTCAGTCTCATGTTTGATTCTATTAGAGTCGAGGAATCTGGATCCTTTCAGTCCTAATATTGGCCCACGTTCAGTCCCACAAGTCGCATTGGTTCATTTGGGGTGCCATGAAGATATCAACCAAGAGATAGTCCATTGTTAGTCAGAGTTATCCTGCCAAGTCAGTCAGGGAATGTGGGCGAGTTCAATTGTGGAGGTTCAGACTGTCAGCAGCCTTATCAGGCAACAGTCCATGTCATGCTGGGGAAAGTGGGTAGCTCAAATCTGTGGATGAACCTCGTTGTACTGGATCACTAATGGAATGGTCATGATGATAGGGAGCAATTACAGACAGGAAGGTGGAACCTCAGAGTTAATGGGAGGGGGCTGAGAACTCTGAAAGGAGGTGTTCAAGCAGATCCCAGGTCACTCAATGGAGAGGGTGTAGGACCACCAAGAACGTGGCCACTTCCAGGGTTGTGAGTTCTGGGGATAAAGTGGACAAATTAATTGTACTGTAAAATGGGTCAAACAAGATGGTGGAATCCAAAGGTACATGGGGGCCACAAAGACAGCAACATTAAAGGTGAAGTAAAAGATGGCGGATCGTCAGTCTGTCACAGGTGAAGCTTGCAACTGGGTCACATGAACACAAGGATGGAAACTTGACATAATATATCAAAAGTTAACTGCACAACATGTTCACAAGATGGTTGCAAAGTGTGTGGAGTGAGTTATCCACCTTTCCTATCGGCACAGAGTTAACAACTTTGATTCTCAGGCCCTGCTAGAGGCAATTGCAGCAATCGTGCCTTCACTGGTTCATTAATGCCACCCATCTGACTTCAGTTTGCATTTCATTAGCAGGTCAGTAACAATTACAGAACGCATGTTTTACATTATGGTCTCAAGCAATCATGAGCATTATATTGTGCACATCAGTCACCTCCTTTTCATATAAGCTAAACAATAAGCTTATTGTAACAAGGAAATTATTAGGATAATCTAAAGTTTCTATTTGGCATCAACAGTCCATAGCAAGTACCAGACAACATCACAGTCAAATATTTGGTTATTTGTATGAAATGCTTGGTGCTTGCTATGTCTTGCCTCCCTGAAATCTATAAATAGACTCTATTCACTTACATGGGTGTGATTTTACCAGATCCTGCATTGAAAATAATATTACAGCTGACATTGTGATTGTGCAAGTGAAAATACCTTACAAAAAGTGAATGGGTATTTTGAACAATTTAGAGCTGATGCCATCCAGGTGCGTTCACTTTGTTTTCTTCGTCCTCCAGCAATATCTAGCTGCAGCCCGTCTTCTGGAACTGGAGTGGAAGAAGCCTAGTTTTCTGTTTGACTTGTGACATGGAAGCCCCCTCGCCCTTTGGTTCTAGATCCGCTGAGAGTCCCTTGCCCACATGCAGCCTTACCTTCCTCAGCCTGTACTGTTCTAGGCTTTAGGATCACAGTCAGGACAGAGATAGAAAGGCAGGAACCGCTGGGTTGTTCAGCGAAGAAACATCTGGGTGCTTGTGAGCTGCACCTCTTCCCTAAGGTTGCCTTTTGATACCACCCTGTCTCCATAAGTGAAAGGGGCACCTTGAGATTGAGGTACTTGTTTTTCTCTCTCACCTTGCCATTGGCGCTCAGCAGCCATGGTGTAAGGATTAGAGTGCAGGTCTGATGGCATATCCGGTAGTCATTGAACATTTCTGGGTGTCCAAGGAATCACCACCCTTTGCATGGAGACAGCCAAGTACTCACATGTCAGAGACATCACAGCAATGACAACATTAGAGGACTCATTCCAGTCTAACGAGTACATCAGACAAACTTACAAATTCTCTGACTGGTGTTGAGCAAGTACCTTGTCGCTAGCTGTCCAACCCAGGGCATTCCTTTTTGACCAGCTGTGGAGACCTGCCAGTGATGTACGCATCAGATATTGTCTTGAGTCTAATTTATATAGATTATTCATTGAGATGAAAATCTCTGAGATGGAGGAGGGTGCAGGTGAAAGCATTGCTGGTGCATCTCTGAGCATTCAGTGGCTTTGTTTCCAATAAGTTGTTGTTTGGTGTCTCACTGTCAATACATGAGCAGTTCTTGTCTTCCCCAGCCAATCCTTTCTTCATGAGATGCCTGATGCCGAGAAGCCCCTCACCCCGCAACCTTCCTTGATCATCCTGACCTAGGTTATGGGCCAGTTTTTGCCAGTAAAGGAAAGCACTGAATCTGATGGAAGTGAATGTAAGAGCAGTTTGTGATCATACATGAGTGAGAGAGGTAGCCAGATGTCCTCAATGAGTGAGACAGAAGGGCAGAGGGCAAGAAGTCTTGGTAGTTCGAAAAGATTAAGATTGTCAGCTCTTGTGTTGATATGATGAAGGTAACGCTGAGAATTGTTGTTCATCAGTATGAGTGAGTTGTATGTGAAGTTTTCTTAATTATTTGAGAGATGTGAGTGTCGCTGGCTGGCCAGCATTTATTGCCTGTCCCTAGAGTTAGAGTGGATTGTGACCCTAAAATATGAGGCAGATGATAGAAGATACTGCCACGTAACCCTGCAGAGTGCAGAAGATCATTTACCCTCTTTCTGTGCTACTTTTCACAGAGGAGACCAGACTGACCTGTGTTGTCATCTTTGAAGCATCAGGCTGGGTCTTGGAGTGTCGCTTTTTCTGCAGTCAGTCTGGAAAAGCACTGAAGTTGTTTCTACCACCTTATCCATGAGAATCTCAAGATATTTGTCCATGAAGCATGAAGCTCACTTAGATTTTATGTGCGGAGACACAGGAGATGGATGAGGAGCTAAATGAATATTTTGCATCAGTATTTACTGTGGAGAAGAACATCAAAGCTTGGGAGATAAATAGTGATGTCTTGAAAAGATTTCACATTACAGAAGAGCAGGTGCTGGAGATCTTAAAACATATAAAGGTAGATTAATCCTCAGGACCTGATCAGGGGTTTCCCAGAACATTGTGGGAAGCTAGGGAAGACATTGCTGGGCTCCTTGCTGAAATATATGTTTCATCAATAGCCACAATTGACGTGATGGAAGACTGGAAGTTGGCTAATGTGGTGACATTATTTAATAAAGGCAATAAGGGGAAGCTGGAGAACTATAGACTGGTGAGTCTTATGTCAGTTGTGGGTACATTGCTGGAGGGATTTCTGAGGGATAGGATTTACATACGTTTAGAAAGGCAAGGATTGATTTGGGTTAGTCAACATGGCTCTGTGCATGGGAAATCGTACCTCACTAACGTGATTAATTTTTTTATGAAGAAGTGACGTAGAAGATTAATGATGGCAGAGTGGTAGACATTGTATACATGGACTTCAACAAAGTGTTTGATATGATTGCACATGATAGACTGGTTAGCAAGGTTAGATCACATGGCATCCGGGGAAGCTAGGTTTGATCACATGAGATCTGATGGAGCTAACCAATTGGATACAAACTTGGCTTGAAAGTAACAGACAGAGGGTGATGGTGAGTGTTGCTTTTCCAGGAAGTCTGTGACTAGTGGTCTGCCACAAAGATCGGTGCGCGATACATTGCTTTTCATCATTTATATAAATGATTTGGATGTTAATATCGGAGGTATGATTTAGTAGGTTTGCGGATGACACCAAAGGTGCAATGGACAGTGAAGAAGATTATCTCAGAGTACAATAGGACTTTGGTCAGGTGGGCCAATGGGCCAAGGAGTGACTGATAGAGTTTAATTTAGATAAATGTGAGGTGTTGCATTTTGGTAAGGCAAACCTGAGCAGAATTTATATAGTTAATGATAGGGCCTTGAGAGTGTTACCAAACAAAGAGTCTGAGGGGTGCACATGCACAGTTCCTCAAAAGTGGAGTCGCAGGTAGACAGGGTGGTGAAGAAGGTGTTTTGCCCACTTGCCTTCAATAGTCAGAACATTGAGTATAGGAGTTGGGATATTATGTTGTGGCTGTACAGGAGATTGGTGATGCCACTTTTAGAATACTGCATACAATTCTAGTTGCCCTTCTATGGGGTCCATGTTGTTAAACCTGAGAGGGTGCAGAAAAGGATGTTGCCAGCAGGTCTGGAGGTTTTGAGTTAAAGGGAGGGACTGAATAAGTTGGGGCTTTTTTGCCTGGAGCTTAGGAGGTTGCGGCTTACAGAGCTTTATAAAAACATGAGGGGCATGGATAGGGTGAATAGCCAAGGTCTTTTTTTTCCTGGGGTGGGGGAGTGTAGAACTAGAGGGCATAGATTTAAGGTGAGATGGGAAGGATTTGAAAAGGACCTGAGGGGTAACCTTTTCATGTAGATGGTGGTGCGTGTATGAAACAAACTGCCAGAGGAAGTGGTGGAGGTGGGTAGAATTACAACATTTCAAAGGCATCTGGATGAAGAGGAAGATATGGACCAAATGCTGTCAAGTAGGACTAGGTTAGACTGAGGGTGGTTGGCACAGATAATTTGGAATGAAGGGTCTGTTTCCATACTGTATGACTCAATAGTTCTCAGAATCATGTGTTAACATTCAGACGTAAGCAACACATTGTTGAGGTCATTGCTGACTTGCAGCATCTGAAGTGGTGTGCAGCTTGCCTTTATATATGGCACAAGAGGCCTGTAAACCAGAAACTCCTGGCACTGGGCAAGGACTTCCATCTCACCCAGCAAGATATTCAGTGAGAAAACAGCCAACGTTCCAGCTGTATAGTTAATGAGTTGTAAAATGGAAGATCGTGTACAAAACATCACCCGAGGTTATGGCAATGTTGACAACATAAAACTTACTCATCACCACACTTGAACTGCAAATGAGAAAATTCAGCCGAAAGATCCAGTCAATTTTGGTGCAGGTCATTGCATTATCACATTCACCATACTTGATCTGCTGGTTCAGTTTATGCCCTCGAGTGTCTCAATTAACTATAAGCACACATTTCAAGCTTTGGAATGGTGCCAAGGATTAGTGTTCGAAATGAAACTGCTAGTAAACTGTTTTAATTTTCAACATCATATTTTGTTATTTTCTTTTGAAAAATGTAATCCACTTTCACCTATCAAGTGTTCTGTCTTGTAATTTTTTGGGCATATTACAATGTGTTATACTGGTTAAAACTTGAGTGTTATTGCTATTGTCTGCCATCAAAGAGAATGACAGCATGCAGTTATTCACATTTCACATTAATGATGAGCAGCAGGTTGTATGAAAAGCCTTCGACACAATCCTGTAATTGCATTATTAAGAAATGTGTGAGCATTAAACAGATGTGCTTTGAGAATTGGGATTGTGCAAATTCTGAAGGAGTGATGTCTTATTCTAAACTTATTATGATTGACATATTTAGAACATGGATCCCAGAACAGTCTCTTTAGCAAAGCTAATGTTCCTTTTTTTAATTATATAGACACAAGCAGCACGGTGGTAGCTTTGGTGTAGTGCTTAAAATGTTCATATCTTTCTCATATGCATCTAGCACTAGTCATTTTTTTATCAGGTAACAAGATGTTCATAACATGCATGGATTCTCAAGGTATTTCTCATATGCAGACAAATCATTGAAAATAGTATTTATAGAACCGTTAGACAACAGAGTAGGTTTTTAGAACCATACTTATAGAACCATTAAATAAATTAGATTTTGAACAGTGTGGGACTGAATGATAGACCCAAGGAATTTATGGAAATTAGACCTTGAGCTTCAAAGTTGGCATGGACGGCACTGCTAAGTCAAGTGGGCTATTGCGGGTATTGGAGAAGTGTGTAACTTGTTATGTTCTCAGCTGATGTCTTTACTATTCAAGTCAGATCCTACACTCAAATCTAGCTTGGCAGATTGTATTTTGTTTATTTTTTTGATTTTAACAAGGTGGTCTTTCACTAAAATGTAAGAGCACCATGCTGCATTTGGATTTATTAGTAAAGAAGAAAGTTCTTAGCAAAATAACTGAAAATAAAATAGAATAAACCAAACTTAAGGGGAAGCAAAGGCCTAGTGATATTATCGCTAGACAATTAATACAGGAGTCAAGAGTGTGGTGCTGAAAAAGCACAGCAGGTCAGGCAGCATCCGAGGAGCAGGAGAATCGATGTTTCAGGCAAAAGCCCTTAATACAGGAGCTCTCTAATGCCTCTGGGAGCCTGCCTGCGTTTGAATCCTGCCTGGGAAAATATTGGAATTTGAATTCAATAAAAAATATCTGGAAATAATAATCTACTGATGAATAAGAAGCCATTGTTAGAAAAACATATCTGGCTTACCAATACACTTCAGGAAAGAAAATCTGCCATCCTCACTTGGTGTGGCCTACATGTGACTCCAGACCCACAGAAATATGGTTCACAACCAGCTTCCGTGTACAAAGTCTCAGCAAAGGAATGAAACTGGACGGACAGCTTGCATTGACCAAGGCACCAGAAAAGACAGCAGCAGAAAGAGCCTGTCAATCCTGCAAAGTCCTCCTCACGAATATCTGGAAGCTAATTAAAAATTGGCAGAGCTGTCTCACAGATGATTCAAGCAACAGCCTGACTCGTGAAATTATACCTTGCAGACAATGTCCCACACACCACCATTACCATCACTATTTCCTGCCCCACTGGCAGGACAGACCCAGCAGAGGTTGTTGCACTGTGGTGGCACAGTCAGGAAGGAGTTGCCCTGGGAGTTCTCAACATTGACCCTGGACCCAGTGAAGTCTGATTTTTACAGGTTAGGCATGGGTAAGGAAACCTCTTGCTGATTACCATGTACCATCCTTCCTCAGCTGATGAATTGGTGTTCCTCCATGTTGAACAACACCTGAAGGAAGCACTGAGGGTGGCAAGCACACAAAATGTAAGCTGGTTGGGGGATTTCAATGTCCACCATCAAGAGTGGCTCAGCAACAGTGCTACAGATTGATGGTCAGGTCCTAAAGGACATGACTATTAGACTCGATCTGCAGCTGGTAGTGAGTGAACCAACAAGAGGGAAAAATATATTTGACCTCATCCTCGCCAATCTGCCAGCTGCAGATGCATCTATCTATGACAGTATCAATAAGAGCGACCACTACACAGTCCTTGTGGAGATGGAGTCAATTTTCACATGGAAAATACAATTTTTTGACATGACACAATTTTTTCATAGAATCCCTACAGTGTGGAAACAGGCCCTTTGGCCCAACAAGTCCACACTGACCCTCCGAACAGTATCCCACCCAAGCCCATTCCTCTACATTTACTCCTGACTAATGCACCTAACTTACACATCCCTGAACACTATAGTCAATTTTAACATGGCAAATTCACCTAACCTGCACACCTTTGGACAGTGGGAGGAAACTGGAGCACCCAGAAGCAAACCCGCACAGACACTGGGAGAATGTACAAACTCCACACAGACAGTCGCCCGAGATTGGAATCAAACCTGGATCCCTGGTACTGTGAGGCAGCAGTGCTAACCACTGAGCCACCATGCTGCACTAGTATGACCTTGCTAAATGAGGCAGACTTCGAAACAATCTAGCTGCTCAAGACTAGGCATTCATAAGGTTCATGTGGGCCAATAACAATAGCAAAATTGTACTCCAACACAATCTGAAACTTTATGGCCTCAGATACTGAAGCAGTTCATGTTCAAATGCAACAATCTGGACAATATCAAGGCCTGGGCTGAAAAGTGACAAGTAACATTCACGCCACACAAAGACTAGGAAATGCCATTTTCTAATAAAAGACAATCTAGCCACTTCCCTTGGCAATCACAGAACCCCCACTATCAACATTCTGGAGGTTACCATTGAGCAAAACCTCAAGTGGACCTGCCAAAAGGATACAGTGGCTACAAGAGCAAAGACAAGGAACACTGCGGTGAGTAACTCACCTCTTGACTCCCCAAAGTCTGTCTGCCATCTGCAAGGCACTAATTAGGGGAGCTCTTGGCCTAGTGATTTTGTCACTGGACTATTAATCTGGAGATCCACCTAATGTTCTGGAGACATGGGTTCAAATCCCATCATGGTAGCTGTTGACATTTGAATTCAATAAAAGTCTGGAATTAAAAATCTAATAATGGCCATTAAACCATTGCCAATTGTCAAGAAAAATCCATTTGGTTCACTAATGTCCGTGAGGCAAGGAAACAGCCATCCTTACCTGGTCTGGCCTACATGTGACTCCAAAATGCCCTCTGCACAATTAGAGATTAGCAATGAATGCTGACCTGCATGAATGCCTACATCCTGTGCATGAATCAAAGCTAAGTTAGGAGTGTGATGGGATACACCTCACTTATCCAGAAATATGCAGAGCCAACACTTAAAAAGATTGACACTAGCCAGGAGAGCAGAATGCTTGATTGGCATCAAAAGTATCCATTCCTTCCACCACCAATGCAATATCAGCAGTATGTGTTGTCTTCAAGATGCACTGCTGAAATTCACCAAAGATCCTCCAACACACCTCCTAAACCCATGACTGTTTTTCTGGAAGGACAGGGACAGCTGATCCATGGGAGTACCACTATTTGCAAGTTCCCTTCCAACCAGTCACCATTTTGACTTGGAAACAGATTATTGTTCTTTCACAGTCACTGGGTCACAATCCTGGAATTCCCTTCCTCAAGGAATTATAGGTCTATGAACAGCAGGTAGACTGCAATGGTTCGAGAAAGTAGCTTCACTCACCTTCTTAAGGACAAAGAGGAATGGGCATTAAATGCTGGACAGCTAGTGACATCACATCCCAAGAGTGAATAACAAAAACATTTACATATAAAATCTTTCTTAATTTACAAGACATGGTAAACTACAATTCAATTTATTCCAACAGCAATCACAATATTAAAACACAGTCAGAATTCCAGTTTCAATCATGAGGACTTAACTGTGACTTCATTTCCCAATATGGAAAATCTGATCACCTCTTCCTTGAACCTTCATACAACTGAGCTGAGACTTTCTCAGCTTCAAGTAACTCCTTCAAGATTTTAACCAAACAAATCTGGCCTGCAACTTTAAAGTTAAAATCTTCACGCTGAGAAATCCTATTTCTTAATAGTTTTAAACCTTCTTTAGGCGCAACTCCTTTTACACATCCAACTTCTGTCAAGTTTTCTGCAAAACTGCCAAACTGAAAACTAAGCAAAAATAAAACTCCATTCTGGAAATTTCTATATGAAGCCTCATGCACCACTGTTTACTCAGTTCACTTAAAAAAAATTTACCAATCAAAACTAAAACCCATTGCTGTCTAGGAAGTTTCACTCTCATACTGTGTTTTACTGTGTTTTTCTGCGGCACCAGAAATACTTACAGGTTAATTCATTAAATCTCTTAATCAAGCCATGCCACAAGTTCAGAATCCAAACTCTAAAATAATTGATATTCAAGTACATGTAAATAGCACACCTTAAATGACAATTTACAGCTTCTGTGTTAGTAGATGTTTTTATTTCATACTTTAATTTCAAAGGAAGCTAAAGCTAACAGATGGGGCTGCATAATAAGGAGGTACAGAAGAAGCTGTAGAATCCTTTTCTGTCCTTGATAAGTATGTACCTGTCAAGCAGAGAGGAATTGGTCAAGCGAGGCAACTGTTATTCACTTAAGAAGTTGAAGCTCTTGTGAAAAGAAGTACATTATTTGTAGTTCAACATGATTGTAAATAGGACCCCATGAATTTGTCTTGTCATGTTATAAAATGATGTTCTACTTTTTCCCTTCAATTCATTGATAAAGGCAAGCTGTGTGTTAACTATTCAGTTGGCCATGTTAATCAATCAGTCAATCAAATTGAGTCATTGTTACATTTTGACAGATACAGTACAATGCTGTTTACTGCAGTCTGTCTAGCCACCCGAACATGAGTACCATGAAAATTCTAAACCTCTGTGATAATATATGTCTACTAGGAGAAAGCGAGGACTGCAGGTGCTGGAGATCAGAGTCAAAGAGTGTGGTGCTAGAAAAGCACAGCCGGTCAGGCAGCATCCGAGGAGCAGGACAATGGACGTTTCGAGCATATACACTTCATCAGGAATCCTCAAATGCTCGAAACGTCGATTCTCCTGCTCCTCGAATGCTGCTTGAGTTATTAACCTATCCTTCTTTTTGGGTGTTAAGGTATTTTTGTTTTATTGTATATTTATTTTCTCTTTGGACATCATTGAATGCTTTGTGGTATATTTTGTTTCAGTAAGTTGGGACATTTCTAAAATACTAATTAAATACTTTGTGGTTCATTTTTCTCTTAGCTCACCACAAACTCAAATGCAAAGAACACTACTTTGCATGTCCAAATGGACGATGTATTCCAGCTTTTTGGATATGTGATAAGGAAGAGGATTGTGAAGATGGAGCAGATGAATCCCATTGTGGTATCCACTCTTTTATATTAGTTACACTTAATGTTTTGTCAGGTTACAGCCACCGTTCAGTGATGACATTTTTAACTCTGAGTCAAAAGGTCATTTTTGTTTCAAGTCAAACTCCAGAGATTTTGAACACACAATCTTGGCTGACAACTCATTGTAATACTGAGGGAGCACTTCCCCATGAGAGATGCTTCCCTTGGTTGAGGCATTATTCTGTCTGCCATTTCTATTACTTATCAAAAATCCAATAGCACAACACAAAGAAAAAAGCCACGGATTCCTCCTACGAGTCAACATATGTTTCTCAACCAAGATCACTAAAGGTCAATTGATTTGTGAATTGTCACATCACTGTGTGTAGTGTTTGCAATGTAATATTATTTCCTGTTTCAATTTTCTTTTGGTGGCAAAACCCCTTTGGAATGTTCTGAGGTCATTTTTTTAATGCACTCATGGGATTATGTAGATATCCAAAATTAATCTAGTCGTGGCAAATGGGACTAGATTAATTTAAGGTATCTACTTAGCATGGATGAGTTGGACCTGGAGGGTCTGTTTCCATGCTGTACATCTCAATGACTCTATGTCACAGTCTGGGCCAGCATTCATTGCCCGAGTTGCCCTTGAGAAGGTGATGGTGAAGTGCTACAGTCCATGTGCCGTAGGTAGTTCCACAATGCTGTTCGGGAGGGAATTCCAGGATTTTCATCCAGTGACATCAAAAGAATGGTGATACATTTTCTGGTTTCATTGTTTTTAAGATTTTCTAGTGATTTTTTGGAATTGAATGGCTTGGTAGGTCATTGTTGTGGGCAGATTTCTTTCCCTAAAAAACATTATGACAATGGTATGGCAATCAATATTGGTTTCGTGGTCACCATTAGATTTGTCATTCAAAATTATTTTCTTAAATTCAAATTCAACCACCTTTCATGGCAGGATTTAAACCCAGGAGCCAGAATATTACCTAGATCTCTGGATTATTATTCTAGCAGTCATATTCTAGCAGTCAAACGGAGGGCCTTCATTTCCCCCTATGAAAGGCACTATACAAAGGCAAGATTCATTTTCTTCTTTCATAGAGGTGAACCTGAACTTTGGCTTCTCAACTGTCTCAGTGAAACGAGAAGAAACAAAATGATTAAATTGATGGACAGTTTTAAAACAACATGCTTGGACTTATTGAATTATTAACTAACGGAGTAGTCTATAATTTTATTCATTAAAAAATGTATTTTTGATCATTAGAAACAGACACTTCAAATCAACTGACTGTTATTCATTTTATAATTTTGAACATATTGCTCGTTCAAGGGTCCAACACAATATGTAAGCTCACTGATTTTTAGTTTACATTTCGAGCTTCACTGTTAACTTAGTCCCTGATATAAAAGAAAGTTCAGATTTCCTAGATGGACAAAAGTATTATGGAGAAATATGACATGAAAAAATTATGGCCAACTAGAAAAGTTCACCTGCAAAAATTTATGTGATTCCATTCACTACTGGAGCCATTGTTTGCCTTCTGCATAACAGCTTTTAACATTGATAAGGTCGCAAGAAGGCAGGGAGTTTTAAGTCTATTAACTAAACACTCATATTTAAGAATTTTCAATCTTAGACATAAATTTTACTATATGAATTGCAGTGCTTCAAGATGGTAATTCAATGATTATGAAAATAAATCTTTCAATTTTCATTCCTCACAAACTCAGACTCAATGAAGCATAAATTGTAAAGTGTATGAGCGGCACTAACTTACTACAATCTAGCAAAGCATTAAATTGGTACTAATGTTACACTTTCCTTTGTTCACAGATTCATTCTGTACTTGGGATCAGTTTGAATGCCCAAATCACAAATGTATCTCTAACCGTTGGGTCTGTGATGGTATGAATGATTGCCGGGATGGTGCTGATGAAGCAGTTTCCCTCTGTGGTAGGTTTTCAATTAGAAGTTAGATAATGATAATGAATCCACTACATATTTTCTCTCATAGTTAGTGATATCAGCTCACGTCTAATGGAAAATTTAACTCTTATGATACCCAGTTGTTTTTTAACCAGTTTTGAAACATAACATGAGCAAGTGTTCAGTTATCTCATTCTTAAAAATGTACTTAACCTATCTGCATGATGGTACCAAATTCTATAAATATCAAATACACCCATGATATCGGAAAATCCCATTTTGTTTTCAACTCAAGTCCAAATTTTTCGGTCACATAGTCTGTGTTCAATTACCAAAGACATGTATTCTGGAGTCACCACCAAAACAAAATTATAGTGTTAGAGCATTTTGTTTCACATTTAGTAAGGATGATCTACACATGTGGTGGTGCGAAGGTGTATATTCCAAACTAGGGAATTAGATTTGCTTTGTAAACATAGATTTTATTTTTTTATATTTAACATAATCCCTCCATTGGAAAAACATGATATTTCTAATGATGTTTGCAACCATTATGTTAAAATAGGGTTTCACAAATATGGCCTCTGAAGTAAGGTATGATGTAGCTATGACTTCAGTAATTACGTGTTAGTACTCAGCTAGAAGGTTGGAATTTGTACAGCACAAAGCATGTTGCTCTGCAGCTTTATCACCATTCATATATAATCGATAAAGATTATTTAACAGTAACCAAGAATTCTGGCCTAAACTTGTATGAAGACCAAGTAGCTTTTCAGCTGGGTGAAGGCAGGGTGAAGTTGGTGGGATTTCCAACAGAAATGGCCCAGCCACGTCTCAAAGCTTAGGAAAGGTGAGGAAACAAAGCACTTCCCATTCCCTTTCCCACTCTGTCAATAAGACCACAGGGGTATACAGCAGATAAATGTTGTTTCCAGGTTTCACTTAAAATTCTTGCCCCTCTATATGTGAGCCACTTACATTTTTTATCAATGTATTAATTATTCAAGATAGAACTAAATTGGAAAATGGTTTTGAATATGTATGTTGCAAACATGACAGTACTACATACCCAGTATAGATTCCAGTATAGATTCCAGAACATCTGGTTCTCTATTTGGGGAGGCGATGGCCTCATGATATTATTGCTCGACTGTTAATCCAGAGACCCAGATAATGTTCTGGGAACCTGGATTCAAGTCCCACCATGACAGATAGTATAATTTGTATTCAGTTGAGGGAAGTCTGAAATTAAAAGTATAATAATGATCATGAGTCCAATGCCAATTGTGAGAGAAACCCATCTGGTTTGCTAATGTCCTTTTGGGAAGGTAACTGCTATCCTTACTCAGTCTGACCTGTATGTGACTCTGGGCCAACAGCAATGTCGTTGACTCTTCCCTCTGGGCAATTAGGGATGGGCAGTAAATGCTGCCTAGCCAACGATACCCTCATCCCATGAATGAATAAAGAAAGAGCGTCTTTGTCACCAGCTTCAAAGTCCAGTGTAAGTAGGATGATTGCATTCCAACGTTAAGATTTTTATTGTGCAATCATCCAAGTCAGACATGATCAAGGATAATACCTGATCTGAGGAAGTGTGCTATAAATTTGTGATTATGAAGGAGAAAACAATGAATTTTCTTCACCTGAAACTCTATGTAGTTTGTAAGTAGGCCTTGTAAATTGCATTGATTCATTCAGCTTAATTATCAGTTGACAATTACATCGTATCTAATTGTGCAAATATGGAACCTGAACCTGAACTTGAAATAGAATCAGAGAATCTCTACAGTGCAGAGAGAGGCCATTCTACCCATCCAGCCTGTACAGACCCGTCCTATCCCCTTAATCCTGTATTTACCAGGGTTAATTCATCTAGCCTACATGCCTCTGGACACAAGGGGGTAATTTGGCATGGCCAATCCACCTACCTGTCACATCTTTGGAGTGTGGGAGGAAACTAGAGCACCCAGAGTAAACCCATGCAGACACAGGGACAATGTGCAAACTCCACACAGATAGTTGCACCATGTTGGAATCAAACCCCTACCACTGGGTTGTGAAGAGGACATAAATAACCTACAATGGGGCATAGATAAGTTAAGTCAGTGAGCAAAGATCTGGCAACTGGAGGACAATGTGGAAAAGTGTGAAATTATCTACTTTGGCATAGAGTCACAAAGATGTACAACACGGAAACAGACCCTTCAGTCCAACTCGTCCATGCTGACCAGATATCCTAAACTAATCCAGTTCCATTTTCAGCACTTGCCCATATCTCTTTCAACCCTTCCTATTCATATATCCATCCAGATGTCTTTCAAATGTTTAAAATGTACCAGCCTCCACCACTTCCTCCAACAACTCATGCCATGCACATACCACCCTCTACATGGAAAAGTTGCCCCTTATGTCCTTTTTAAATCTTTCCCCTCTGACCCTAAACCCTCTAGTTCTGGACTCCCACACCCCAGGGAGAAGACCTTATCTATTTACCCTGTCCATGCCCCTTATAATTTTATAAACCTCTACAAGGTCACCCCTCAGCCTCTGATGCTCCAGGGAAAAAAGACCCAGCCTATTCAGCCTCTCCCTAAAGCTCAAACGCTCCAACCCTGGCAACATCCTTGTAAATCTTGTCTGAACCATTTAAAGTGACACCTGCCTTATAGGGGGGAGATCAGATTTGCAGAAAAGAAAATTAAGATAACATATTATCTAAATAATGAGAGATTGCAGAGATCCGAGATTCAGAGAGATCTGGAAATCTCAGGATGAATAATATAAGTTTACTTTAAGTAACCAGGAATGCTACAGAATATGGAGTTTATTGCAAGGGAAACTGAATGCAAGAGTAGGGAGGTTATACTTCTGATACGTGGAGCATTGATACGTGGAGTACTGGTCACAGTACTTATGGAAGGATGGTAAAGCATTGAAAGCAGTTCAGAAATGATTCACTAGAACTGGAATGAAAGGATTGACTTATGAAGAAAGGCTAGACAGGCGAAGTCAGTATCCTCTGGAGTTTAGAAGAGTGAGGGGTGACTGTGTTGAAACATACAAGATCCTGAGGGAACTTGACCAGGAGGATGTTGAAAACATGTTTCCTCTTGTGAAAGAATCTTAGAACTAGGGATCATAATTTAAAAATAAAGGAGTACCCATTTAAAACAGACGCAAGGAAATATCTTTTCCCCTCAAAGAGTTGAGAGTCTTTGGTATTTGTTTCCTCAGAAGGCAGTGGATGTAGAAACTTCAATATTTTTTAAGGCAGAGGTTGAGAGATCTTTGATTGCCAAGAGGATAAAAGATTCTCGTGGATATATGGGAATATAGAGTTGAGGTTACAATCAGAACATTCATGATCTTATTAAATAGTGGAGCGGGCTCAAAAAGCTGAGTGGTCTATTCTTGTATGTGTGTTCATATGGATAAAAGAGGAGAAAGTGAAGACTGCAGATGCTGGAGATCAGAGCTGAAAAATGTGTTGCTGGAAAAGCGCAGCAGGTCAGGCAGCATCCAAGGAGCAGGAGAATCGACGTTTCGGGCATTCCTGAAGAAGGGCTTATGCCTTTCACAAGAGGAAACATGTTTTCAACATCCTCCTGGTCAAGTTCCCTCAGGATCTTGTATGTTTCAACACAGTCACCCCTCACTCTTCTAAACTCCAGAGGATACTGACTTCGCCTGTCTAGCCTTTCTTCATAGGTTTCGGGCATTCCTGAAGAAGGGCTTATGCCCGAAATGTCGATTCTCCTGCTCCTTGGATGCTGCCTGACCTGCTGCGCTTTTCCAGCAACACATTTTTCAGCAGTGTTCATATGGATGTACAATGTCTGTGTATAATTTTGTCATCTGTTTATTGTTTCAATTTTTACACTGTCTGAGGAACCTTGCATTTCTTTAATTTTCACGTTATATTGTATTGACTTTGATTTTCCTCACTTTTATGTCCCTCATTAATGAGAAGAAAACAAATTTTAAATATTATGCTGCTTGTTTGAGGTAGAGGAAAATAAAAGGATGTTAAATAGGAAGTGAATAAAACAGTCAAGTTAGACTTTGAGATGCTCCAGTACACATACAATGGGTATGAGGCTGCCTTCAGTGCAGAAATTACAATAGTTCAATGAAATCATTTAATGACTCATAAGATACAACTGTTTGTGGTTTGGAACATCTGCAATTGTCATCAATTTCACTTCAGCAAATCATTGAATGAAAATAAAAATATAATTTGTTGACAACAATTTATTTTGATTCCCAATCTCAATGAGAAATAAATGTTTTTCCTTATCCTAGACCCAGTATTTTAAGCTTCTGCGGAAGGAGAACTGTACAATAAGGAATTTATAATGGGGAACAAAGAAATGGTTGACCAACTAAATACATGCTTTGGTTCTATTTTAACAAAGGAGGACACAAATTACATACCAGAGATGTTGGGGAACATGGGCCTTAGTGCAAGTGAAATACTAAGCAAATCAGTATTAGTAGGGAAATGCTTTTGGGGATTTCTTTTATTCATTCACAGGAGGAAGGCATTGCTGACTAGGCCAGCATTTATTACCCACCTAACTGAGAGCAGTTAAAAATCAACCACTTTGTAATGGGTCTGGAGTCACATGCAGGCCAGATCAGAGGTTTTATGATGGCAGATTTCCTTCCCAAAAGGGCATTAGTGAACAAGATGGGTTATTCCAACAATTGACAGTGTATTCATGGTCATCATTAGACTTTTAATTCCAGATATTTATTGAGTTCAAATTCCACCATCTATCATGGCGGGATTTGAGCCCAGGTTCCCAGAACATTATCTGGGTCTCTGGATTAATAGTCCATCAATAATACCACTAGCCCATTGCATCCTCCTTGATGGGATTGAAAACCAATAAATTCCCAGGCCCTTATACTTTAAATCCCAGAGTACTTAAGGAAGTAAAGTTAAAAATAATGGATGCATGAGTTGTCATTTTCCAACATTCCATCGACTTTAGAACAGTTCCCACAAATTAAAGGATAGATAATATAACTCATCTGTTGAAGAAAGGAGGCAAAGAGAAAACCAGAAATTATCTTGATTTGATTTGATTTATTATGATTTGATTAGATTAGTCATGTACCTAGGTACAGTGATAAGTCTTGTTTTGTGTGCAGTACATGCAGCTCACAAGATACAAAATGCATTAGGGTAGTAGAACAGAGCAAAGAATACAATGTTACATCTGCAGTAAAGATGAACTGAGAGCAAGATCATGATTAAATTTAAAATTTGAGTGGTCCGTTCAGAAGGTCAGGCAGCATCCAAGGAGCAGGAGAATCGACGTTTCGGGCATCAGCCCTTCTTCGAGTTGAAAAATGTCCTCGGATGCTGCCTGGCCTGCTGTGTTTTTCCAGCAACACATTTTTCAGCTCTGATCTCCAGCATCTGCAGTCCTCACTTTCTCAGGGTCCATTCAGAAGTCCAGTAGCAGCAGGAAAGAAGCTGTTCTTGAATCTCTTGGTATTTATGTCTTGTATCCTCTGCCCAACAGAAGAGGATGGAAGAGATTAAAACTGGGATGGGGGGAGGAGGGGTCTTTGATTATGTTGGCAGCCTTCCTGAAGCTGTGAGTAATGCAGATGGAGTCAATGGATGGAAGACTAGTTTGCATGATGGACTTCGCTGTGTTCGCAACTTTCTATAGTTTCTTATGGTCCTGGGCGGAGCAGCTGCCATACCATCATCTCGATACCAAAGAAAAGATATGCAATATGTGTCAACAACTACCATCCATTGGCTCTGACCTCCATAAGTATGAATTATTTCATGATTTAGTCCTGGCTCACATCAACTCTCGCCTTCCAGCCTGCCTTGATCCCCTGCAAGTTGCCTACCGGTGCAATAGCTCCATTTCCAACCCTACATTCATCCCTGGAACATCTGGATAATAAGGATACCTACATCAGGCTTTTACTTATCAACAGCAGCCCCACCTTCAACACTACAAGCCCAACCAACCTCATCTCCAAACTCTGAGTCCTTGATCTCTGCTCCACTGTCTGCAACTGGATCCTCAACTTCCTAACCCATGGAGGCAAGCAGGGAAAATAGACAACAACACCTCCTCCACAACAATCCAGTCCTTAACACTGGAACCCCACAAAGATGCATACTCAGTCCCCTACTGTACTCCCTGCATATCCATGACTGTGTAACCAAATTTTGTCCCAACTCCATCTACAAGTTCACTGACAACGACACTGTTGTAGGCCGCATATCAAACAATGAAGAGACAGAATACAGGAAAGAGATAGAATGCTTGGTGATATGGTGCAAAGATAATAATATCTCCTTCAATGTCAGCAAAGCTAAAGAGCTGATCATCAACTTCAGGAAGCAAGAAGGAGGGCATTCCCCTATTGACATTAATGCAACTGAGGTAGAGATGGTCATATTCCTAGGAGTGATGATCACCAGAAATCTGTCCTGGACCGCCTTTGTTGACGTCACAGTCAAGAAGACACGACAATGACTCTTCTTCCTCAGAAGGCTAAGGAAATTCAGCTTGTCTGTATGGATTCACATAGACTTTTATAGATACACCATAGAAAGCATTCTATCTGGATACATCACGAATTGGAATGACAACTGCTCTGCCTAGGACCGTAAGAAACTACAGAGTTGTGAACACAGTCCAGACCAGCACACATCCATTCATTCCATCTATACTTTCCATTGCCACGGAAAGGCAGCCAAACATTATCAAAGACCCCTCCCACCCCGGTAATAATCTCTTCCAACCTCTTTTGTCAAGCAGAAGATACAAAGCTTAAGCACATGTAACCAATAGGTTCAAGAACAGCTTCTTCCCCGTGATTATCAGACTTCTGAATGGACCTTTCAAATTTCAAATTTAATGTTGATCTTGCTCTCTGGGAACCTTTTCTGCAGCTGTAACATTGTATTCTTTGCTCTGACCTGTTACCCTAATGCACTTTGTATGGTATGATCTGTCTGTACTGCATGCAAAACAAAACTTTTCACTGTATCTAGCTATATGTGATAATAATAAAGCAATTCAAATTAAATCATAACAAACTGGTAAATGCTAGAAGAAAGTGAGGACTGTAGATGCTGGAGACCAGAGTTGAAAAATGTGGTGCTTGAAAAACACAGCAGGCCAGGCAGCATCCGAGGAGCAGCAGAATCGACTTTTCAGGCATAAGCCCTTCTTCAGGATTCCTGAAGAAGGACTTATGCTCGAAATGTCGATTCTCCTGCTCTTCGGATGCTGCCTGGCCTGCTGTGTTTTTCCAGCACCACATTTTTCAACTCTGGTAAATGCTAGAGTCAATTCTAAAAGAATTATAATTGAGTATTTGGAAGACAGTGGCAGGATCAGACAGTCAGTGTAGATTTATGAAAGGGAAATCATGCTTGACAAATCTTTGAGGACAGAACTACTAGAGTTGAGGAAGGGGAACAAGTGAATGATGTTTATTAAGGTACACATGATTGGGGATATTATGGTGATATTATGGTGATAGGTGCTAAGACTCCAGCTATTCACAATCTATATTAATGATGTGAAAGAGGGAAGTAAATGCAATATCTCTAAGTTTGCAGATGACACAAATCTGTGGGGGACTGTGAATAGTGAGGAGGGCGCAGTGATGCTTCAGCATGATTTGGACAAGCTAAGTGAATGGGCAAGTGAATAGCAGATGCAACATAATGTGGATAAATGTGAGGTTATTCATTTTGGTAGAAAAAGCAAGAAGGTAGATTGTTACCTGAATGGCCATAGAAGGGAATATGCATCGGAGCTTGGGTGACCTCATACAACAGTCGCTGAAGGCAAGGATTCAGGTGTAGCAGGCAGTAAAAAAGGCAAATGGTATGATGGCCTTCATTACAAGAGAGTTCACGTATAGGAGCAGGGAAGTATATCGGGTATTGCTGAGACCGCACCTGAAATATTGTGTGCAATTTTAGTCTCCTTACCTGAGGAAGCATGTTCTTGCTATAGAGAGAGTGCAACAAAGGCATACTGGACTAATTCCTGGGATGGTGGGACTGACATATGATGAGAGGTTGAATTGGTGAAGAATGTGTTTGCTGGAGTTCAGAAGAAAGAAGGGGTATCTCAGAGAAATCTATAAAATTCTAGATAAGTGAGATGCAGAAAGGATGTTCCTGGTGGCAGGGGAGTTCAGAACCAGGGGATCATAGACCAAGGATACAGGGTATGTTGGAGTGAGTCTTTATGGAGACAATAATTTTTCAGGAGACAAACAAAGCTCAAGGCATGTGGTAACTTTTATTAATGCTTTTCACCGTATAATACAAGGAGAGGCCTAAAAGCTTCCCTCAAATCTGACCTTGACATGAGGGTTCAATTACCCGCTAAATCTGCTGTGCAAATCAGAAGAAAAGTTCAATGACACTATAATTTCAACATTTTTTTTCTTAATCATTTTATGGGATGTGGTAATCGCTGGCTGGCCAGCATTTATTGCCCATCCATAGTTGCCCTTGAGAAGGTGGTGGTGAGCTGCTTTCTTGAACTGCTGCAGTCCACCTGTTGTGGGTAGACCTACAAGCCCATTAGGGAGGAAATTCCAGAATTTTGACCCAGCAACAGTGAAGGAATGGCAATATATTTCCAAATCAGGATGGTGAGTGGCTTTGTCTTTCTGGATGGAAGTCGTCGTGGGTTTGAAAGGTGCTGTGTGAGGATCTTTGGTGAATTTCTGCAGTGCATCTTGTAGATAGTGCACACTGCTACAACTTAGCATTGGTGGTGGAGGGAGTTGATGCTCTTTGATGCAGTGCCATCAAGCAGACTGCTTTGTCCTGGATGGTATCAAGTTTCTTGAGTGTTGTTGGGACTACGCTCCATCACACTCATGACTTGTACCTTGCAAATAATGGACAGGCTTTCGGGAGTCAGATGGTGAATTACTTGCCATAACTTTCCTAGCCTCTGACCTGCTCTTGTAGCCACTGTGTTTATGTGGTGAGTCCAGTTAAGTTTCTGATCAATGGTAGCTCCCAGGATGTTGATAGTAGGGGATTCAATGATGGTAACACCATTGGATATCAAGGGGTGTTGGTTAGATTGTGTTTTGTTGGTAGTGGTCATATGCTGGTATTTGTGTGGTGCGAATGTTGCTTGCCACTTGTTTGATTAAAATGTCTTTCATACATTTTTCTTGTACCATTAACATGGCAGCATATGTTCCCTGCCCATGTATACTATTGGTTAATTAGTGCTGGGTTGGTCATCCATAATTGGTTTCCCAGTATATCATTCAATGTGTGATCTTGTTGCTATGCTCCAAATTGACTCCTTTAGAAGTGTGGGAAACTTTAGTTTCAATGATCGCTTGTAACCTTTTATCTCTCAACTAGGACAGATAAGGAAAGCCCCTTATGTTTTAAACCTTTCTTTCTAATATTTTAGTGATTAGTATATATCTTTTTTGAACACATCGGAATCTATAATTATAATTATCTTGAAGAATCTTAATTAAACCTACTTGTAGTATTATGACCGATTGATTAGGAAAAGACTCAAAAAGAAACAGCAAAAATGGCTGCTGGTAGGCCCAATAGGGTAGGCCATTTCTGTCTGAGATGAGGAGAAATTTCTTCATCCAGAGAGTAGTGAGCCTGTGGAATTCACTACCAAGGAAAGCAGTCAAGGCCAAAACATTGCATGATTTCAAGAAGGAATTGAAAATTGCACCTGGAGCTAAAGGGATCAAAAGATATTGTGGAAAACCAGGAGCAGACTATTGAGTTGGATGATCATCTATGATCATGTTAAATGACAAAACAGGGCCAGATAGCCCACTCCTGCTCCTGTTTTTCTTTTATGTTTCTACCCTGGCTGTGTCATGAGGTAGATAAAAGGACATTAATCCCAGGACTATTGTTGTAATTGGTAATCAATGTTTCTTCAACTTTTCTTCAAAAGTATTTTTCAGTGAATGTTTGCCAAAATATTACAGCCAATGCTTCACATTAGACATTGAAAATTTTAATTTGCTGAAATTTCTTGACTGTTCATCTCCAACTTTAACTGAAATACCAGAAATGTGTTTTAGAGGGAACAATTAATAAATCATAGGTACAGTGCATGTAAGAAGTTGCAAAAGGTTATATGACTGCACAACCTAAAAATTGGCAATTTAAATATCAATGTTATTTTGTGTCAATCCAGCTTGTTTTTTTAATGCTGCCAGGCGATGCTGAGACTGCAACTGAGCATGTGTAGCAAGTGCTTCTTCCACTGTTATGGCTCAAATAAACACAGCCAATTTGAAAAATTTCAACTGGAGGCTTGTCTAAGCTTGTTAACATAGCTGGTATATTCTCGCCACTGCAATTAAACAATTGTTTTGCCAAAAGAACAAGCCTAATCATGCTGTCTTTCAGTATACACATAGGGGTATCTGCTTAATAGAATGCTGATAACCCCACTCCTAAAAAATATTTATGGTTGTTGACCTTCATTTTCGTAGTCCATTTTTTTCAGTGCAAACATGAACTGTAACGTGAACAATGCCTGGCCAAGCATAGCACTCTTACAGTGATGTTTACTTGACAATGTAAGATATTTATTTCATAAGGATTGTGAAAGGTCCCATTCAGACAGGCCAATTTATTGACCACAAGATTATGATAGATGAATGATGTAAGCTTCAGGGAAGTCAAGTCTGACACATGGAGCCAAACAAGGTGATAATAAATAGCTGCCCAAATAAGCTCACTACAAAGATCACAATGGAAGTCATGAACAAACCTTATAAATAACAAAAAAAAAATCAAGATAAGGCTTTGATCACAATGAAAATTAGCAACAAAGGATAGATGTAGGCACGTACAGCATATATTGATCAAACGTTGAAAATGGTACTTCTTGCTTCAATAGAAATCAATGAACTTACTGACTCTTCACATACTTTTCAGCAAAGGTCATGTGGTGTTTCACAACAGTGTCAATTGTATGATATTGGCCAGATAGACAATTTGCATTGTTTGCTCACCTGAACTAGACTTCTGTAAGTAGATGTTTTACTTCAGAATGCATTTAACCCATGAAGGACATCAATTATCCAGACAGTTTAGCTACTTAAATGGGAAGTGACATGGAATCATATAATCCCCATAGTGCAGATAGAGGCCATTCAGCCTGTTGAGCCTGCACCAAACTTCTGAAGATCATCCCACTCAGTTCCACCCTATCCCCATAACCCCACATATCACAAGATACTACGGGCACTTAGCATGGCTAATCTACTTAACCTGCACATCTTTGGACTTTGGGAGGAAACCAGAGTATCAGAGGGAAACTCATACAGACTTGGGGAGAACATGCAAACTCCATACAGACAGTGACCCAAGGCTGGAATTGAAGCTGAGCCCCTGGTGCTGTGAGGCAGTGGTGCTGACCACTGTGCCACCCAAGTTTTGACGCTATTGCTGGTTCTCAATTTGGAGGCTGATATTATTGTTATTCGTTGCAACAGTATCACAGCCTCCAAATTAAGCCTGTATTACAGCCTCCAGTATGTCAGCCTCCAAATTAAGAGCTACCAATAGCATCAAAGCTTGCCATCTGAGTTGGAAAATATGTGCGTAATCATGTGTCTATCCTCAAGTTCACAGCAAGTCTTCTACACAAGCCTAAATAAATGGTAGTAGTTATGTACTCCGAACATTCTCTGTTCCCTTCATTGATCGTGATTAATCACAGTCTGCAATATTCAGCAACTTCGATGTAGTGCACAGACTGCCAACTGACACCACACATTCAACAATTAAGGTCTCACACAGAAATATCAACAAACATTTACTGACCTGGATAAGGAAACACAGTGATAAAGTGAGGACTGGAGGAAAATGATTGTATCAGTCAGCAGGTGCTGTGAAGACAGTTTTATGGTATATGATGATTTGGAGTTGCTAGTGTTTGACTGGAGTGTACAAAGTTAAAAAAAAACACACAACACCAGGTTATAGTCCAACAGGTTTGCAGATATTTGGAAGCACTAGCTTTCAGAGTGCTGCTCCTTTATCAGGTGGTTGTGGAGTATAAGATCATAGGACACAGAATTTACAGCAAAAGTTTACAGTGTGATGTAACAAAATTATATATTGAAAATTTTTGTTAAGTCTCATCTTTTCAAATGGGCATGTCGGTTTCAGTTCTTGGACTGAACAGTCCAACAGAACATGATATACGATGCTTGATTCAGTTATGCTTTTAGATATGTAGGCACCACATCAATTACCAGTAATTAGGGTGTACAATTACAAATATATACCAAATACATCTGAGTCTGAATGGGACCTGATTGAGGTTCTAAGAATATGAAGGACACGTACAATGCAGATAGGAAACAGTTTGGTTGAATGGTCAATAATGAGGGGACTTAATCTTAAGGTGAAATGCAGGAAATTTGGGGGGCTTTGAAGAATGAATGTTTGACACAGAGTGTGGGGAATCTGGATGCATTACCTATGAGGAAAGTAGAAGTGCGAAACCTCACAACTTTAAAAAAGAGCCTTGGAAATTTCATAATATTAAATGTTATGGACTGACTGTTGCAATGTGAGATTAGTGTAAATCGATCAACACAGACTCAATGGATAAAGGGCCTCTTCTGTGATATTTGATTCTGTGAGTAAGACACTGGCACTGGTTTTAAACTTGAACAGGTTCCATGGAGGAAGCATTCCATGCCATAACTGTTGTTTCTATGGATGAGAGAGTGTTTAATGTAAAATCTATGCAAGTAAATACATAAGAATATAAAGAGCAGGGTTCCAATTCACAGAGAGGATGCAGAAGTGAAAAGCAAAATGAAAACAGAAGTGTAACTCATGTTATCAGATGACAAGTAAGCCTAATATTCTTTTCAGAAGCGGATAGAGTAAAAAGAAAAAAGAAAATCTGGCAAGGTGCTAAGACTCTGATAAAGTTCTTTCCACTTCTTCAGGTGTCAATGGTGTAAGTTCATTGATCTGAATGTTGGCCAGAATTTCACTGTTTCATCCAGCTCTACTTTCACTTGCACTTGCAAAAACAAAATAATGCCCCTCGTGATGGCTGCTTATTCATATCGTGTTAACAAGAGGATTATGATCCCAGCTATTTTTTTTCACAGGACAAGTTTGACCTGAGGCTGAAATCTGGTTTGACAGATCCTAACTTGGCTTGTCTTGGTTTTAAAAGTAGTGATTGCAATGAAAGCAACCAGATCATATGGAATATGAGTTCACTGATTGGGACTGTTAATTTGGTCCAATTCGAGACCACTTGGCTGATAGACAAAAGCAAGAGTATCAAACATCCTGTTCACTCTGAGAGTTGGATCAGTGTCAAGGAGTCTACACATGTGAATACAGAGTGACTTGGTGACAGCACACCAGTCTCCTGTGGAGTTATTTCAGCCACCTTTTCAGATTTCTAAACCCCATCAAGTCTACAGAATCCCAATCATCTAGGATGCCTTCCTTTCCACGCCATAGGACCTACTCTTGGACAACTGCCAATGAGACAAGCAGCCTGTCAGATCTTCAATCAGTAAGCTCTCTGACAAGGCTACTTACTTGCCTTGGATTAATAGATCAAATTCAATCTCGCTTTGGGCTTCCTGTTCAGAATACATTAAGATTATCTTGCAACCTTGGTTCCAAAATCTGGTATCAACTAATTTATACTGTGCTAAATCAATACGTGTATCAGATATGGGCAGCGCGGTGGCACAGTGGTTAGCACTGCTGCTTCACAGCGCCAGAGACCCGGGTTCAATTCCCGCCTCTGGCGACTCTGTGTGGAGTTTGCACATTCTCCCCGTGTCTGCGTGGGTTTCCTCCAGGTGCTCCGGTTTCCTCCCACAATCCAAAAATGTGCAGGTTAGGTGAATTGGCCATGCTAAATTGCCCGTAGTGTTAGGTGAAGAGGTAAATGTAGGGGAATGGGTCTGGGTGGGTTGCGCTTCGGTGGGTCGGTGTGGATTTGTTGGGCCGAAGGGCCTGTTTCCACACTGTAAGTAATCTAATCTAATCTAATATATTTGCTTTCAGTAATTTTGACTTCCTTAAAGCGTGACTTTACTGAATTAATGAGATGTATTTCCTTTGGAATGTATTGAAGACATTTATGTGTTATACTGATATATCAGGACAGCACAGTGGCACAGTGGTTAGCACTGCTGCCTCACAGCGCCAGAGACGCGGGTTCAATTCTCGCCTCAGGCGACTGACTGTGTGGAGTTTGCACATTCTCCCTGTGTCTGCGTGGGTTTTCTCCGGGTGCCCGGGTTTCCCCCCACAGTCCAGGTGAATTGGCCATGCTAAATTGCCCCGTAGTGTTAGGTAAGGGGTAAATGTAGGGGTATGGGTGGGTTGCGCTTTGGCGGGTCGATGTGGACTTGTTGGGCCGAAGGGCCTGTTTCCACACTGTAAGTAATCTAATCCTGAAACTAGAATTTGATTTATTCATGTTGTGGATATACTTCCTTTATACATTTCCCTTACCACCCAGAATTCCAGCATAATTCCGCATGATCTTCTTCAACTGGGATCAATAGCACCTTAGTAGTCTTTAGCACAGTTTTCCTTTCCTTTTCAAATTTCAGTACACTTATTTTGTTATCAGAAGATGATGTTGAGTAACAACAATAATAGATGTCAAGTATATGAAAGCTTTATATTATTTTAATTACTAGCAACTACTTATTAATTTAAATTAAAAACAATATCTCAACATGATTTGTATTTCTAAAAAGACATCACAAAGGCAAGTCTCACATACATCATGAGTGTTACTTCACGAATGTATTATTTATAGCTTATTTCACTACCACAGGTTCAGTCACTTGTGCTCCTGATTTGTTCCAATGCCCCAACTCGCATGTTTGTCTCCCAAAACATTGGCTGTGTGATGGTGATAAAGACTGCCCAGATGGAAGTGATGAGCTCTCCACAGCCGGTTGCAGTAAGTAATGCCGAAACAATTGTCTTGGTTTATTGAGACAAGAATTCACTGTGGTTATACAGCAGGACCAATGAATTTTGTAAAATTAAGCAATAAATTTGCATTAACTGCATCTTTCAGAGAGACTGAGAGTGAGTTATGACAGATACGATGCAAATCGCAATTAATTCATATGTAGATAGAGACAACAGTGTAGCACAACATCTTCTGTTGTGGTCCAGTAAATCTCTAGTTCCATAATATATCATATGATACAATAATGATATATCAGTAAACCATGCAAAAAATGTTAACTCATGGTGTCAGACAAGTGTTAATTCACTGGATTCATTTGTATTGGAAATTTACAAACCATGCGGTAAATTTTCAACTTGCAGTCTGGACATAAAGTGAAATTATGTATATATTTCAACTTTAAAAAATGATGAAAAATTGATGGAAATTAAAATCAACTCACTTATAAATGGAGTGGTTGTTCTGCACACCAGTTTTACATCCTAACTGAAAATTGTAAATGTCCGTCATCTGAGATTTCCTCCATTCTTTTAGAAGTATGTTACTTTCAAACCATCTTATATTGCCTGGACCAAAACATATTTAAAGTTGTACAAATCAATAACCAAACATAGTGGAGAAGCTGTTGACTATTGAACAAATCGATGAAATTTGCCTTCCCAATTAAATCTATTACGAAGGTCTGTTAGCTTGCATTATTAGACTAAGACATCCATTATAGTATGTTGTCAAGCCTTGAGCTAATAATTGGATGAAAATTATGAAATGACTGAAGTAACAAATGACACACACAAATATTATCTAAGTACATTACACTTGAGCAATATTTATCAACAGTTCATGGACCAGACTGTTGGCTAAGAAAAGCAAAACAACTTGAAAAAGTCAGGAGATTGATTTAATATCTCAAGTGTAAGATAATAGTAATTCACTGGATTCATTTGCATTGGAAATTTCCAAGCCATGGGGTAAATTCCCATAAATCCGGGTTTTTTTCAAACTCATTCTTTTTTCAAGAGATGTGCCGTTGTTGCCCATCTCCACTTTACTGCAAGAAAGTCATGGTCAGCTGCCTTCTTGAACTGCAAAACACAACTGGGAGCTGAGAAATGGATTAAGTTCCTGACTGAAACTTTGATAGTTGTTTGGTTGTACAGAAATTGAGCATATCTGAAGAAACAAACATGCTGTTAAAATTTTTCATCATGCCCTCATCAGGACAGAAACACAAGAATTTCAAATCTCAAAGAGAACAGCAACTTATACTGCATAGAAGGCAGTGTTCATTAACTGGTAAGTTGAGGCATTCCTGTGAAGAATGCACCAGATAATAGTTAACTCCTAAGCTTTTGCTTCAACTTAAACCAGATAGGTTTTAATTTGTCCAGATAGCATTATAAAGAATGCATATGTGAATATATGTCCACCAAGCTGTAAAAATGAAATGTGCAGACAAGGTCCTTGTGTTTACAAACAACAATGCTCTACATGTGGATATCTGCATTTTCCAGCATGCATAATTAGTCATACCGAGATCCTGATGGGCAATCTTAAAGCAGTTGTCAGTGCAATTCAGAGTCTATTTGCCAAACAGTCAGTACTCACTATTCATAAAGTGTGTTATGACCAAGACTGGAAAATTATGTAAATTCATCTTGCCACTCCTGAGATAGATATAATAGAATACTTTTTTTAATGTTTATTTTTTCCAATTCTGTACGGACATCAACATGCATTAAAGCAAATGAAGAACCTATCAGATTTGCTTACATTACTTGGAATTAAAGTAGTTAATTTACTGAAACTCACTGAAGTGAGGCATAAAAGTTATTGAGAAGGTAAAAATCTACCATGATTTCTGTCAAACACAAATGCTAGCATGGAAACAGGTTGAATGATGTACAGAGTAAGTGGACTAGATTAGAAAAACAGTTCAATGAAAAATTTATATGTTGAGATGGTGGTTCATCTGGAGACAGTTGAATGTTTCCATGTTCTGTCATCGGTTTTCCTCTGGCTGATCATTTCTTGCAGAATTGGGCTCCACGAATAGAGAAAGTGACAGAGTCCTTATTCTTGATAAAAAGCAAAGTACTACACATGTTTGAGATCTGAAAGAACACAGACAGTGCAGGAAAACTCAGCCAGTCTAGCGGCATCTGGGTAAACAGAATAAAAGTTATCTTGGATTCAAGATATTAACATTATTTCTCTCTCCACGGATGTCATTAAGCATGCTGAGTTTGACTTTCACATGTTGTATTTTTTTTAATATTGGTGTATGTTCCTTGACACTGCTCACTGTTCCTGGATATCTTTCTTTTCTTCTGTAGCAAAAAGTCACAGCTTACATTAGGACTGCTCACAGGAGGTGATTGGATGTGTGAAATAAATGTGATCATTGGTCCACAATGGGGATAATCTATTTCTACAGTTGTGATTGTCCATTGCCAGAGAACGCCTATTATCTTTTGATAGAGACAAAGGAGCATCACTCGTACACATTGCATAATAATTTTGGGATTTGATTTGATTTTTGATTTGATATATTGTAGTCACATGTACCTAAGTACAATTAAAAGCTTTGTTGGTGAACAGAACAGGCAGATCACAGTAGGCAATGGCATACAGGTCATAGGGTGCTTAGACAGAGTGAGGCATAAAGGTTACACTACACAGGAGGTGCATGAAGTTAGAGATTCCATTTATCAGTCCCTGCCATCAATAATGGCAGGGACGAAACTATCCTTGAACCTGTTTGTGTGTGTGTTCAAGCTTCTGTATCTTCTGACTGGCAGAAAAGGTTGTGGGAGAGCATTACCGTGGTGGGGGGGATACTGAGAAAGAGGTTATGATCATGCCACCACCATCAAGCCCTCTATCTCCTTTCTGCATTCTGACTCATCTTTGTTCGATATCTGTTCTACTACAATGGTGTCATCAGCAGCCTGTAGATGATGAGGGTGTAGATTTACATTGTTGTTCCAGAAGTATCTGTAGTCAACTTGTCTCATCCTCACAGGAATTATAACATCTCATTGTGAGCTGTATATTCCAGATCATGAATTACAATGCCCAGGCAATTACCCCTTGAATAGGTTTTTCTGGATGGTAGCCATTACTCATTCCATTGTATATCCCTATGAGTTTTGCTGCTTTCAGATCAGGTGAATTTGGGGGCTACTTTGAAGTACTCAAGCTATTTTTTAAAATGTTTTTTTTCTCTCAAATCCAAAGTTCAAGTCTTTTAAGGTCATCAATGAAATTTTAACGATTAATATTCAATGTTCTACATCATTGTGGCAATTGTTGTTCCCATTTAGGATTTGGTATCCTTGCAATTTTATTTTATTAAGTGCAAGAAGAAAAACATTGACAGCGATTTTTTTTCAGCAATGTAAAAACTTCAGTGTTCAAATGTCAGGCTTAGAGACAAAGTTTCTACCACTGAATAAAAGCAAACAATAAACACCTAGCACCTATTTTTAAGCCATTATAATTTCCCTATTTTGTGTGATTGTGTACAGAAATTAAAAGAATATTGAGTAATAAAAGTTTTTATAATCAATATTTTGGTAAAGCATGAGTGAACATGCAACTTTTTATTAAATGGAACTGTTTGAATAAACATTTGAAAGGAAATGTTCAGATTATATGACTTGAGCCATAATATACCGCAATTACTTCAACTTGTATAATACACATTAAGTACACATATGAACTTTAATTTCATGTATTGTTTCTTCCTCTTCTAGCACACAACAGCACATGTGACAACAACACTTTCAAGTGTCAGAACAATTTGTGTGTTCCACAACATTTTGTATGTGACCATGATGATGATTGCGGAGATGGAACTGATGAACCTCCAGAATGTGGTCGGTATAAATATTCTTAAGCCACTTGAAAGTGGATTAATCTTGACTGATATTAGTATTATCCTGAGGACGTAATCAAGACCTGTAACCATCTACAGGAGCAGAGTATTGTGGATGCTGAATATCTGAAATTTAAAATCATTGTTACATTTCAGGGTCGATATGCTGGATACTAAGATGTTGTCCCTCATAGAAGATCCTGAACTCGGAAGCAAAATTTAAAAATAAAGGGCCTCCCATTTTAAGTGGAGGTGATGTAGAGGTGCCTTTGGATGGACAATGTAGTACTACGGGCAGTTATGTACAATATCATTGTATTTGTTACAAGATTAATCATGTTGTTTTGTATAAAAATGAAATTACTTTCTTTTACTTATTAGATTAGATTAGATTCCCTACAGTGTGGAAACAGGCCCTTCAGCCCAACAAGTCCACACCGACTCTCCGAAGAGTAAACCACCCAGTCCCATTTCCCTCTCACTAATGCACCTAACATTATGGGCAATTTAGCATGGCCAATTCACCTGACCTGCACATCTTTAGACTGTGGGAGGAAACTGGAGCACCTGGAGGAAACCCACACAGACATTGGGAGCATGTGCAAACTCCACACAGAAAGTCACCCGAGGCTGGAATCAAACCTGGGAACCTCGTGCTGTGAAGCAGCAGTGCTAACCACTGAGCCATTGTTCCGCATTCAAATTTAAAATTCCCCTTTCAGATTGCCTAAATCTATGCATTTATTGGAATTTTAAGTATTACATACCGTCATACCTTTTCATTAGGCATATGTGTGTCTTATGCCTTAGAGTTAAGGCCAGATAGTTTTAATCAACCTATCTGGGTTTTGCCCGAAACGTCGATTTCAAAGCTCCTTGGATGCTGCCTGAACTTCTGTGCACCACTAATCCAGAGAAAGGAATAGATTCAGCCATCAAGAACTCTATAACTTTCTTGAGATTAGATATCCTTGAATGCTATCTGAGGAAATGTTTACCTCACTCATAATTGTTTGAAAAAGGTTTCTCATGAAAATATAAACACAAAGGCCTCACCTGCTCCAGAGGCATGGGGGAAGGGGAAATGAGGGAACTGTTGAAGTCCACATTGATGCCTTGGGGTTGAAGTGTTCCGCCTCAGAGCACTTCCCCCACCTCACCCTAGTTCCAAACTTCCAGCTCAGCACTGTCCCCATGACTTGTCCGGACTTGTCCTATCTGCCTATCTCCTTTTTCATCTATCCACTCCACCCTCTCCTCCCTGACCTATCACCTTCATCCCCTCCCCCACTCACCCATTGTACTCTATGCTACTTTCTTCCCACCCCCACCCTCCTCTAGCTTATCTCTCCACGCTTCAGGCTCACTGCCTTTATTCCTGATGAAGGGCTTTTGCCTGAAACATCGATTTTGATGCTCCTTGGATGCTGCCTGAACTGCTGTGCTCTTCCAGCACCACTAATCCAGAATCTGGTTTCCAGCATCTGCAGTCATTGTTTTTACTCTATTCCTTTCTCTGACATGCAGAGAATTTGAATTTCGAAAACACTTTTAAAGAAGTGCAAAGTGTTAAACGCGTATTAAACTTTGCTTAGACTGCTCATGGATTATTGCTCACAATTTTGTCTCCACGGTATAAGAAAACATGAAAACATCAGAGAAGCTGCAAAAACATCAGTGTTCATGAGATGATTTTAGCGAAGGGAGGATATACTGACCAGGAAATCCTTCAAAAGCTATTATTCTCGAAAACAGGGGGCTGATAGAGCTTTCAGATTATGAAAGAGTTAAATAGGGTGGAGTTACAGGAAATGTTTTCACTTCTGGATGAGTTCAAAATTATAATTATACCTCCAAAATAGCCAGTAATAAATCCAATCAGAAAATTATAAGAAGCTTATTTACCCAAATAAGGGTTGAATATGGAAGAGGCTACTATGAGAAGCAACTGGGCAAATATTACAGATGCATTTAAGGGAAGCTCGAGAAGAACATGAGGGAGAAAATAATAGAAATAAAATGTGGTGATAGGGATGCACAAAGTTAGGAAGAGAAGCTGTAGAGCCAAATTGTTCTGTCCTGTATGCTCACTGTACCTTAATAAATCAATAAATAATGAGGAAAGTGTCATTCACCATTTATGCCCTCATGCTATATTTAGAAAAAAAGGGAAAACAGTTGAATTGTTCATGAAGATGTCTATATGTATGTAGTTGAGGGTCATTTTGAGGTAGTCTACATGGACATCAATAAGGACTTTGATAAGGTTTTGCATGGGAATTTGGTTAAGAGATAGAGAGTGGGTGAGCAATCATGCCTCCATATTGAAGATTTAAACTTTAATTAACTATGAAATGATATATTTTACAATTAAAAAATTGTCCATGCTGTTGTGTGCTAAAATGACGTTTCCTTTTTTCGTGGATTTTTAGTATACAAATCCTGTGGCCCACATGAATTCCGTTGCGCCGATGGAAGATGCCTTATCAGTGCAGATTGGGAATGTGACGGGGACTTTGATTGTCTTGACTATTCAGATGAAGCACCTAAAAATTTAAAGTGCATAACAGGTAGAGCATTTTTTTTATTGTTCCTTGATTTAATGTTCCTTGGTTATTGTTGCTGGTGAGTGTCTACAAAGCAATATTTGTTTGAAGATTCATGCCAAATTGGTATCACATTGTGTATGGTTGTCAACATATAATTAAAATTAATGGCTAGAAATATGTCTGCTCTTAGAAATGGAATCCAAAATGACATTAGCAACATAAATTCATGTAGACCTGGATTTTACTATGGATGATGAAGAACCATCGCGTATTGTTCATTGTGATTACAGTTATCCATAAACTTTGTGTAAGCTGTTCAGCAGCATCTTAGGACTGTGAGAGATTTTTTCCAACATGTAGCCCTCCACAGGGCAAGCAGTTGTAAGGTGTTTCAAAATTTAATCAATAAGTAGAATGTTTACTGATGGAAACTGAGTAAGCCAGGAACCATAAATTAAAATATTATAAAATAATGTACTGGAAGTAAAATACAGGGAAAGAAAAATATACTCATTCACCTTTACTCTGCCACTACACGTTATCTCACCAAGGCTCATGGAGTATGACTCTCAGTATTACATGCATCATGTCCACTCAATACCTCTCATCTACTGTGTCCCCCATAACTGCCAATCCTTCCTGCCTTCCTATATTCTGTGTTTCTTACTCACTAGGTCACCTCCCTACTTCCCCTGCTTCTATGTCACCAAATAACCCCCACACCATCCACTTTTGTCATGCTCAATCTATCCTTTTGTCTCATTGCAGAATATACTGGATAACTATCCAGCCCCACCACCTCTTGCATTCTACCATCCCCCCCACCATTCCCCACAGCACCAGAACTGACCTTCCTATAATTGAAGAATGTCATGCTGGAAAAACACAGCAGGCCAGGCAGCATCTGAGGAGCAGGAGAATCGACGTTTCGTGCATAAGCCCTTCTTCAGAAATGAGGCTGGTGTGCCAAGCGGACTGAGATAAAGGGTAGGGGGGAGGGAATTTTGGGGAGGGGTGCTGGGAATACGATAGGTGGAAGGAGGTGGGAGTGAGGGTGATAGGCCAGAGAGGGGATGGGGGCGGAGAGGTCGGGAAGAGGATTGCAGGTCAAGAGGGCGGTGCTGAATCCAGTGGTTGGGACTGAGATAAGGTGGGGGGAGGGGAAATGAGGAAGCTGGAGAAATCTACATTCATTCCGTGTGATTCTTTGAGGAGGTGACCAAGCATGTGGATGAGGGTAGAGCAGTGGATGTAGTATACATGGATTTTAGTAAGGCATTTGATAAGGTTCCCCATGGTAGGCTTATGCGGAAAGTCAGGAGGCATGGGATAGTGGGAAATTTGGCCAGTTGGATAGGAAACTGGCTAACCGGTCGAAGTCAGAGAGTGATGGTAGATGGTAAATATTCAGCCTGGAGCCCAGTTACAAGTGGAGTTCCACAGGGATCAGTTCTGGGTCCTCTGCTGTTTGTAATTTTTATTAATGACTTGGATGAGGGAGTCGAAGGGTGGGTCAGTAAATTTGCAGATGATACGAAGATTGGTGGAGTTGTGGATAGTGAGGAGGGCTGTTGTCGGCTGCAAAGGGACTTAGATATGATGCAGAGCTAGGCTGAGGAGTGGCAGATGGAGTTCAATCCTGCCAAGTGTGAGGTTGTCCATTTTGGAAAGACAAATAAGAATGCGGAATACTGGGTTAACGGTAGGGTTCTTAGTAAGGTGGAGGAGCAGTGGGATCTTGGTGTCTATGTTCATAGATCTTTGAAAGTTGCCACTCAGGTGGATAGAGCTTGTAAGAAGGTCTATGGTGTATTAGCGTTCATTAGCAGAGGGATTGAATTCAAAAGTCGTGAAGTGATGTTACAGCTGTACAGGACTTTGGTTAGGCCACATTTGGAGTACTGTGTGCAGTTCTGGTCCCCTACTTTAGGAAAGATGTGGAAGCTTTGGAGAGGGTGCAGAGAAGATTTACCAAGATGTTGCCTGGAATGGAGAATAGGTCGTACGAGGATAGGTTGAGCGTGCTAGGCCTTTTCTCATTGGAACGGAGAAGGATGAGGGGTGACTTGATAGAGGTGTATAAGATGATCAGGGGAATAGATAGAGTAGACATTCGGAAACGTTTTCCCCGGGTACAACAGAGTGTTACAAGGGGACTTTAATTTAAGGTGAAGGGTTGAAGGTATAGGGGAGATGTCAGGGGTAGGTTCTTTACCCAGAGAGTGGTGGGGGCATGGAATGCGCTGCCTGTGGGAGTGGCAGAGTCAAAATCATTGGCGAACCTAAGTGGCAATTGGATAGGTACATGGATGGGTGCTTAAGCTAGGACAAATGTTCGGCACAACATCGTGGGCCGAAGGGCCTGTTCTGTGCTGTATTTTTCTATGTTCTATGTTCTATGTGATTGGAGGGTTACTAGGCGGAAAATGAGTCGCTCTTCTTCCAGGCGTCGTGTGGTCAGGGTCCGGCACCTTCCCCTGCAACCGCAAGAAGTGAAAAACTTGCACCCACACCTCCCCCCTCACCTCCCTCCAAGGCCCCAATGGATCCTTCCATATCCATCGCAAATTCACCTGCACCTCCACACACATCATTTACTGTATCCATTGCATCCGATGTGGTCTCCTGTACATTGGGGAGACAGGCTGCCTACTTGCGGAACGTTTCAGGGAACACCTCTGGGACACCCGCAATAACCAACCCAACCGCCCAGTGGCTCAACACTTTAACTCCCCCTCCCACTCTGCCAAGGACATGCAGGTCCTTGGCCTCCTCCATCGCCAGACCTTGACCACACGCGCCTGGAGGAAGAGTGCCTCATCTTCCATCCAGGAACCCTCCAACCACACGGGATGAATGTAGATTTCTCCAGCTTCCTTATTTCCCCTCCCCCCACCTTATCTCAGTCCCAATCCCCGGATTCAGCACCGCCCTCTTGACCTGCAATCCTCTTCCCGACCTCTCTGCCCCTACCCCCTCTCCGGCCTATCACCCTCGCCCTCACCTCCTATTGTATTCCACCTATTGTATTCCCAGTGCCCCTCCCCAAATTCCCTCCCCCCTACCCTTTATCTCAGCCTGCTTGGCACACCAGCCTCATTCTTGAAGAAGGGCTTATGCCCGAAACGTCGATTCTCCTGCTCCTCGGATGCTGCCTAGCCTGCTGTGTTTTTCCAGCACGACATTTTTCAACTCTGACCTGCCTATAAGTCCCAGATTGCTTGTGTTTGACCTGCTGACTGACTGTGGCCAGAACAAGGACACCTGGAATCTGTCAGCACCAAGTGCTTGACTGACTGCAGCCAAACCTCTGGACTAGAATTGGATGAGCCCCTATCCTGACAGTATTCCCTCTTGACCCAATTACAGTCTGGCCTATTTTGATTTTTAGACCTGGCCATTTAGTTGAAGCACATAGAGTGGGGCCACACAGCCCAGTAAGTTGCCAGCACATGCTGCAGTTCTGATGTTAACATAGCCCATTATCATATAGTAACATATCCAGCCATTTGTCTATTCAGTATTACACACCATGACAGGCTGAATAAGGCACCCTCTAAAAAGCAATTCAAGCCACAGAGGCTGGAAGTCTCCAATAAGTGTAAAGTGATTGACAATTGAGCAAGCAAGATAAGAGCCATAAAGAGTATTCTGTACAGAATGTTTGTGTGTCCTTGCTTATCAATGGCCTGGTATTAGCACACAAGTTATAGAGCCACTGAACTTCAAAGTTAAGTGTTGACAAGTTGAAGTAGTGTAAGAATTGGTCCAAGAGCAGCCATGCTGAAGTAGTGAGGCTTGTGGATTGTCACTGGGAAATTTGGTGAATGAAGCATGGGGGACGATCATGGCCATGGAGCATGCAGGGATATTGTGATGAAGAACCGAGTAGGGTGATAGCTGAGATAAGCAAGATGTGAGTTGCAGCCGCCAGGCTCCCACTCTGACATGCAGGTTGGTATTTTGTGCTCAAGAGCATGGTGCTGGAAAAGCACAGCCAATTAGACAGCATCCAAGGAGCAGGAGAATCAACATTTTGGGCATAAACCTTTCATTCCTGATGATGGGCTAATGCCCAAAATGTTGATTCTCCTGCTCCTTGGATGCTGCTTGACCTGCTGTGCTTTTCTAGCACCGCATTCTCGACTCTGATCTCTAGCATCTGCAGACCTCACTTTCTCCTGATATTTTGTGCTGTCCAACTTCCCAGGGAAAGACAGGAGAATTGAAT
Source organism: Chiloscyllium plagiosum (assembly GCF_037043375.1). Classification (NCBI taxonomy): domain Eukaryota; kingdom Metazoa; phylum Chordata; class Chondrichthyes; order Orectolobiformes; family Hemiscylliidae; genus Chiloscyllium; species Chiloscyllium plagiosum. The sequence continues at coordinate 83,993,531 of NW_028270145.1, read as the reverse complement.
GATGTGTAGAAATTATCTGCTGGTAAAATGTTTGAAAATATAATGGCACTGAATAGCAGGATTCTGAAGTTGACATTAAAAATGTAAGGGAAAAATTGCAAAGCCATTTCTCAAAGTCCCAATTCTGATTTTTTATTTAATTCTTGTTGTACTTTCCCAACTGTATTGCCCACACCACAGAACAAAGGTGAAAATTCAACCCATGGAGTATAAAACAAAGAGATTGTGGTGAATCCTTTGAAATAACTGGTTCAGCCTCAGGCAAAGTAAGAGATAATGCCCCCACCAATCAGAGTCAATCTGAGTGGTTTAAAATTTAACAAATCCTGTCTTCCTTAGAGGAGATTCCACAGAAATGCTCAGCATCTCGAGTGGCCATGAGTAGATAGGGAAGCCTGTTTCCCTTTGGCAGAGGTCAAGACCTGAATTTATCAATTTACAATTGTCTAGCTAAAAAAACAGAGGTGATGTGAGGAAAAGCATTTTGTTCTACAATGTGTGCAGAGGATCTGGAGTTAAAAGCTTGAGTGTGTGGTGGCCACAGGTTCGATAAAGGCTTTTAAAAGTAATTTCATTTTGTAATTATCTGAAGAGAAAAATACTTTCAATGCTAACGGGAAAAGGCAACAGGGTAGGGATGGGAGTGATGCAAATGGACACTAGCTGAGCAACTCTTGCAGAGGGCTTCCATGAACACAATGTGCCAAATGGATTTCTGGACTATAATTACTGTATGATCCTATGAATACGCAAGGGCATTGTACAATTTCAACAAACTAGCCAATGACATGGTCAGACTATTTACAAAAGGACTTGTAATAAGTCCTTATTTTTAATAGCAACTTGAACTTTATTGTATTTTTGATTGCAACATGTACAGTAGCATTAACTTGATTTAAATAGTATTTCATGCAGTAAAGATCTATTCCCAATGTGATTAAATGCCAAGTCATTAAACCTATTAGTGCTTTGCCATTGTTGTCGGCTTCAAATGTTCCAAAATGTTCATCCTGTGAATTGAAAACAGCAGGAAACCCCAAGTCTGTACCACAATTCCTTAAAATCCGTTTGTCTATGCCAGCTGTTCTGTTTTCACTAATATGTTGCTCATTTTGTCACTTGCAATTGTTTTTTGAGTACCATTTAATTTTAATTTTTATTGTCCTCCAGCTGCTTTCAATAATCTTTGGGGATTTACACTTCTCTTAGTTTTTCTCTAATAATGATTCACAATTTAAAAAGTGCTCCAAAAAACATTTCAATGCTCCTTTTATTTTTAGTAAAGGTCCAATGAAATATCCTTTAGTCATTTGGTGTTCCGACAGAACATAGAACAGTACGCCACAGTACAGGCCCTTCAGCCCTCGATGTTGTGTTAGCCTTCTATCCTACTCTAAGATCAGACTAAACTATATATGCTTCAATGTACTAACTTCCATGTGCCTATCCAAGAGTCGCTTAAATGACTCTACTACCATTGCTGACAGTCCATTCCATGCACCAACCACTCTCTGAGGAAAGAACATATACTTAGATTACTTACAGTGTGGAAACAGGCCCTTCGGCCCAACAAGTCTACACTGACCCGCCGAAGCGCAACCCACCCAGATCCATTCCCCTACATTTGCCCCTTCACCTAACACTACGGGCAATTTAGCATGGCCAATTCACCTAACCTGCATCTTTGGACTGTGGGAGGAAACCGGAGCACCTGGAGGAAACCCACGCAGACACGGGGAGAATGTGCAAACTCCACACAGACAGTTGCCTGAGGCGGGAATTGAACCCAGGTCTCTGGCACTGTGAGGCAGCAGTGCTAACCACTGTGCCACCATGCCACCCGATATCTCTGATATCTCCCCTAAACCTTCTTCCAGTTACCTTAAAATCATGGCCCCTCATGATAGACATTTCCACCATGGGAAAATGTCTCTGACTATCCACTCTATCTATGTCTCTCATCATCTTGTACACCTCTATCAATTCACCTCTTATCCTTCTTTGCTTCAGTGAGAAAAGCCTGAGCTCCCGCAACTTTTCTTCATCAGACCTGCACTCCAATCCAGGCAGCATCCTGGTAAATATCCTCTGCACCTTCTCTAAAGCTTCCACATCTTTCCTATAATGGGACAACCAGAAGTGAACACACAATATTCCAAGTGTAGTCTAATCAGGATTGTAGTATAACCTCATGGCTCTTAAACTCAATCCCCCTGCTAACGAAGGCCAACATATCATATTCCTTCTTAACAACCCTATCAACCTGGGTGGAAACCTTGAGGAATCTATGGACAGGGGCACCAAGATCCCTCTGTTCCTCCGCAATGTCAAGAATCCTGCCTTTAGTCCTACGTTCAGCATGCAAATTAAGTTTTCCAAAGTGAATGACTTCACACTTTTTCGGTTGAACTCTATCTGACACTGATCAGCCCAGTTCTGTCGACAACTTGTTGCAACCTACAGCAGCCTTCCACACAATTCAAAACTCCACCAGCCTTCGTGTTATCGGCAAGCTTACTAACCCACCCTTCCACTTTCTCATCCAAGTCATTTATAAGAATCATAAACAGCAGAAGTCCCAGAACTGATCCCTGCAGAACACCACTGGTCACTGAGTTCCAGGCTGAATACTTTCCATCTACCACCTTCCCTCTGTCTTCTATGGGCCAGCCAATTCTGTATCCAGACAGCCAGGTTGCCCTGTATCCCATTCCTCCTTTCTAATGAGTCTACCATGGGGAACCCTATTAAATGCCTTGCTAAAATTCATGTACACCACATCCACTGCTCTATCTTCATCAACAGGTTTTGACACATCCTCAAAGAATTCAATAAGGTTTGTGAAGCATGTGCCGCTCCTCACAAAACCATGCTGACTATCTCTAATCAAATTTTGCTCTTCCAAGTAATCATGAGCCCTGTCTCTCAGAATCCTCTCCAATTCTTTGCCCACCACACGTAAGACTGACTGGTCTGTAATTCCCAGGATTATCCCTACTCCCTTCCTTGAACAAGGGAATAACATTTGCCACCCTCCAATCATCTGGTACTACTCTAGTAGACAGTGAGAATGCAAAGATCATCACCAAAGACGCAGCAATCTCTTCCCTCCCTTTCAGTAGTAACCTTGGGTATGTCCTGTCTGGCCCAGGGAATTTGTCTATCCTTACGGTTTTCAAACTTTTCAGCACATTCTCCTTCATATTCTAACAGATTAGTCTGTTTCACACTGTCCTCAGAAACATCACGGTCCTTCTCAGTTATGAATACAGAAGCAAAATATTCATTAAGGACCTCCTCTAATTCCTCTGACTCCAGGCAAAAGTTCCCTCCACTATCCCTGATCAGCCCTACCCTCACTCTGGCCATCCTCTTATTCCTCACATAAGTGTAGAACGCCTGAGAGTGTTCCTTAATCCTACCAGCTAAAGCTTTTTCATGCCCCCTTCTAGCTTTCTTAAGTGCATTCTCCAGTTCCTTTTTGGCTACCTTGTAACCCTCTAGACCCCTATCTAATCCTTGCATCCTTAATCTTAAGTACGCTTCCTTCTCCCTCTTGACTAGATTTTCCACATTCCTGATCACCCAGGGTTCTTTCAACCTATCATCCCTTCCTTGCCTCAGTGGGACAAGCCTGTCCAGTACTATCAGCAGGTGCTTCCCAAACAACCTCCACATTTCTGTCAAGTCTTGAGAAGATTTGTTCCCAATTTAGGCACACAGTTCCTGCCTAATAGCATTGTAATTCCCCCTCCCCTCATTAAATCCTTTCCCACACCGTCTGCTCCTATCCCTCTCCGTAACTATAGTAAAGGTCAGCGAGTTGGGATCACTACCACTGAAATGCTCTCCCACTGAAAAATATGACACATGGCATGGTTCGTTGCCAAGCATCAAATTCATTATGACCTCCCTTCTAGTCAGCCAATCTATATATTGCGTCAATATGAGAGCTAGAGGGGGGCATGAAAAAGCTTTAGCAGATAGGATTAAGGAAAACTCTTTTGGGCACACCTGATGAAAACTACTCCATCCACAGTATTTGAACTAAGAAAGTTCCAATCAATATTAGGAAATTTAAAGTCACCCATGACAACAACTCTGTTACTTCTACACATTTCCATAATGTGCCTCCCAATCTGCTCCTTTGTGTCTGTTGCTACTGGGGAGGCTGCAGAAACCCCCCAATAAAGTGACTGCTCCCTTCCTGTTTCTGACTACCACTATACTAACTCTGTAGAGAAACCCTCCTCGATGATCTCACTTTCTGCAGCTGTGATACTATCTCTGATTAGCAATGCTACTCCCCTACCTCTCTTACCTCCCCCATTCCTTTTGAAACATCTAAGCCCCGGAACATCCAACAACTATTCCTATCCCTGTGATATCCAAGTCTCCATAATGGCCACAATGTCATAGTTCCAAGTACTGATCCCTGCTCTAACTCCATCACCCTTATTCCTGATACTTCTTGCATTAAAATAGACACACTTCAACCCATCATGTTGACTGCCCCTTTGCTCTATCAAGTGCCTATCCTTCCTCACAGACTCTCTGCATGCTGTATCTGGTTGTTCACTATCTACTCCATCATCTGATCCATAGCTCAGGTTCGTACCCCCCGCCAATCTAGTCTAAACTCTCCTGAAGAGTTCTCACAAACCTCCCACCTAGGGCTTGAATATTGCTGAAAGACAACATGTTTTGCCAAAACGTTTCGTCTTTCATTGATCAGGACATTTCACAAGACAGCAAATTCAAGGGAGAGGAAAGCAACATATATAGCATGAGAAGAGAATGTGGATTAGTTGGCAAGTAGACAAAGTCATTGATAATGTAGTTGAGTATAATTGGAGTTCGAGCACTATCTTGAGGAACTCCTGCAGTTATATCCTGGGACTGAGATAATTTTTTTTTCCAGCAACCACATCATCTTTCTTTGTAACACAAAACAGTGGAAAATTTTTCACCCTGGCTCCCATTGAGTTCAGTTTTTCCACACTTGATCAATTGCTGCTTTGATGTCCAGATAGGTGAGTCTCTCCTCCACTTTAAGCTTTACTCTTCTGTCCATGTCTAGATTAAGACTTTAATTAGGTGGTAGCTGGAATGCAAACTGAGTACATCGACATGTGCTTGATGGCACTATCAGTGATATCTTCCTTTACTTTGCTGATGATTATAAGGCTGAGAGGACTGTAATTAGCTAGATTAAATTTGTCCTTGTCACTGAACAGGTTTACAGGATATATTTGCTTTGCAGATAGTGCAGTGTTGGTTCACTAGATCAGTACCTGGCATGAGAAAGTTACCCTATGATGAAAAGCTCAATAAATTGGTGTTCTTTGCAGTTGAGAAGAAAGAGAAGGGATCTCACTGTGACATGGATGATTCTGAAGGATTTGATAGTGGAAACATTAAGAGGATATTTTCACTGGTCGAATACACAGAAATCTTGGGATGAGGGGCTGATCATTTTGGAATGAAGTAAGGATGAAGTAATGGATGCTTAATTATTCAGGACTAGACCATGACAAAATAGTAACATCACTGGCTAGAAATTCAAAAGTTCAATCTAACACTTTGGAGACACAAGTCCAAATCGCATCATGGAAGATGATGGAACATAAATTCAATTAATAAATTAGAATTGAATGCTAGTCTCAGTAAAGTTGGGCATCGAACTATTTTTATTGCTGTTAATGCCATCTAGACAATTAATACCCTTTCAGCAAGGGCATTTTCTGTTATTACCAGGTCTGGACAACAGCTTTGGTGTGAGCATGGAGAAAAGAGCTCAATTCAGGAGGGAATAGAGGGTAACTGTGCTTAAATTGTCTGAGTGCGGCATCAAGGAACCTGAGCAAAAATGAGAAATTTGGGAAACCTCCCCGCTGGTTGGAGTTAAACCTAGCACAAATTCAGCAAATTCCACCACTGCTTACATCAAATGAAGCAAGACTCGCATCATATTTGGTCTCAAGCTCAGTTTCAGTAAACCTTCCTACCTTGTAAGTGCTAGGCTATGGCCATCTCTGACAAGACAGAATTTAATCATGACCCTTGACTTTGGATGCTATCATCATCACTGAAGCCACGACCATTAACATCTTAGATCAACCATAAATGTTGCAGTTACAAGGGCAAATTAGAGGATAGGAATGCTGTAGCAAGTAACTCCTCTCCTGACTTTGCAAAGCCTGTCCACCATCAATAAAGCACAAGATGGGGTGTGGTGGAATTCTATCCACACTTACATGAATGAGAACAACTTCAACAATACTTGAGGGGTTCAACACCATCCGAGGCAAAACAGTCCATTTCTCTGGCATCTCATCCACCAACTTCAACTTTCACTCTCTCAACACCCAATATAGTGGCAGCAGCTTGTACCATTTACAGAATGAACTGCACCAACTCACCATGGCTACTTTGAGTGCATCTTTCAAACACACAAACTTTGCTACCCCGAAAGACATGGGAACACCACCACCTGTAAACTCCCACAAGCCACACACCATCCTGACTTGAAACTATATCAGAATTCCTTCACTTTTGCTGGATCAACATCCATAAGACCATAAGACAAAGGAGTGGAAGTAAGGCCATTCGGCCCATTGAGTCCACTCCGCCATTCAATCATGGCTGATGGGCATTTCAACTCCACTTACCCGCATTCTCCCCGTAGCCCTTAATTCCTTGTGACCTCAAGAATTTATCAATCTCTGCCTTGAAGACATTTAGCGTCCCAGCCTCCACTGTACTCTGCGGCAATGAATTCCACAGGCCCACCACTCTCTGGCTGAAGAAATGTCTCCGCATTTCTGTTCTGAATTTACCCCCTCTAATTCTAAGGCTGTGTCCACGGGTCCTAGTCTCCTCGCCTAACGGAAACAATTTCCAAGTGTCCACCCTTTCCAATCCATGTATTATCTTGTAAGTTTCTATTAGATCTCCCCTTAATCTTCTAAACTCCAATGAATACAATCCCAGGATCCTCAGCCGTTCCTCGTATGTATCCTGGAACTAGTTCTCTCTGATAGCATCTTGGTGGGGTACTTACGTCCCATCGGCTGTCGTGGTTCAAGAAGGCAGCTCACCACATCTTTCTCAAAGGTAGCTAAGAATGGGCAATATCTGCTGGCCTCGCCACTGAGGCCCATATCATGGAAATGAATTTAAAATAGCAGTAACAGGGCTGAATTGCAATAGGTCTCATGAAGTTGTTGGTGCACTGGGAAGCAGATGTCATGTGAAAGCAAATTCATTGACCTTGACTAAACATGTCAGGTCACTGAACTTTTTCTGGTATTGCTTAAGGGCAGCCTCTGGGAATTGATCTCAAGGGCTCCGTTTTCCTCTCAGCTTTGCTTTGTATACCTTTAGCAATCCCAGCCCCTGTAAGATCACTATCTCTCTTCTATTTCCCACCGGCAGCATAAAACTTGTAATGATGTATGAGAGAACCTGAGAGCAATCTCTATGGTCTAAAGCTTTTTTTTCAGTATCCTTCATTTAATCAAAGCCTTTATGCGATTGTCCTAGAAACTAGCTTAGTCTCAGTGAAACTCCTATTTAAAGGGTGCAGGCTAGCTTCATGTTAGATACAGGCTCAGGGTCTACTTCTAAGCATGCAGTGAAGCATCCTATTACCATATTAATGAACAGATAGCATGGATGTTGTAATATGCCTGCCTCAATCAATGGGGTTAAGGTTAACCATACTTTATGATTCCTATACCTGACAATATGATTCATCTAATTTTTGAAGCTGATATGTTTATCAAATTGAAACTACAACTAAAGTAGTTTACAATGTTTATTTTATATAGGTAAGTGCAAATCATAAACAGAAAGTTTTTAGAAAGGTTTGAAGTAATTTAGCCAAGTTCTCAAAATGCATGTAAAATTGTACTGCATCCTTCTCTTCAGTTTCGAGTTTTATGTTTACACGGACAGAATGTCAAATGCCTATACAATTGCATGAAGTGAATTAAAATCAATACCTGATATTCCCACAGAGGTTTAAAGGGGCATGTTAAATTAAGTTTAAATAGTACCACAGGTACTGTAATTGGTCTCACTCAGAGCCTATTCAAAAAAAGATATGAATATAAAGCTCTACATTAATGACAACCAGGCGAATAGAAATTTGATTCTTTTTCTGCCTTGTTTTGGAAAATGTTACCTATCTTTTTTATGTCTTATTCTGACCCTGATATTATTATTTTATAAAAAAAGCACAGAAGTTCATTTCTTACAATTTATCCTCTTCTCCCTCTGTGAATTTCTCATTAGACTTGTCAGACAAAGACTGCATTTAGCACTCAACAATATTTCAATATCATACCAAAATCTTTTTGTGTTGTGAGCACTGTCAGTAAAGGTGTTATCTATTGTTCAACCTTAAATACTCATGAATAAATGGAAATGAGCAACCTGCAAATGAGTGGCTTGCATTTGAAAGTGCAGTTATACTATATATCACTTTCAAAATTCACTCATTTCACCACTGATGCACAGTGGTACCATGGCACTATGTGTACCATCTACAAGATGCATTGCAACAACTCACCAAGGATCCTCCTCTGACCCTCAATCACCTAGAAAGAGAAGAGCAGCAAATGCAAGGGAAGGTCACTCAAGTTCTCCACCATGTCATTCACAATTCTGACTTGGAACTATATTGCCAGACCTTCACTGTTGCTGGGTCAAAATCCTGGAAGTCCCTTACTATCAACTTTGTGGGCGACCCTACACTTCATGACTGCTGTGGTTCAAGATGGTCACAAACTACTACTGCCTTGAGGGGAATTAAGAATGGACAAAGCTTAGCCGAACCAATGATAGTCACATCCTGTAAAGAGATAAAAAAAGAATCAACCACACAATCTGCGTGTGGAGTCAGATGTATAGTTGTGTTCCTGGGATTTTAATTTACCTCCTCAAATAGTGTGTGGTTTTGGAGAGGGACTTGCAGGTGATGCTTATGCCTGAAATGTCGACTCTCCTGCTCCTCGGATGTGCTTTTCCAGCACTACACTCTTCGACTCTGATCTCCAGCATCTGCAGTCCTCACTTTTTCCACACAAGAGATTTGTGGCAAGAATACAGCACACAGGCTTGGGGTAACGTACTGGTGTGGAAGGAGAACTGATTGCATACAGGAAAAGAGAGTAGAAATAAATAGGTTACTTTTAGAGTGTCAGGTTTTGATTAATGGGGTAACACATGGATCAATACTCGAACTGGGGCTATTCATAATACTTATCAATGATTTAAATGAGATAACTAAGTGTAATATTTCCAAGTTTGCTGATGATACAAACCAGGAAGAATTGTGACTTGTGAAGAGGTGGTATTTAGACAAATTGAGTGAGCAGGCAAATACATAGCAGATGCAGTATAACATGGATACATGTAAAACTATCCACTTTGAAAGAAAAAACACGGTGATAATGTATTTAGAGTTTTTGAAAAGATTTGTAGCTCAGATTGAGAATGAGATCGTGGATTCATTGGCCGAACTAGTGTGGCTTTCTGCAGACGTTTTGTCGCCTTGCTAGGTGACATCATCAGTGCATCTTCGATATGGTTTTCATGGTCTGTCCCAACTGCTATTTATGTGTCTCTGATTTCCAACCACACAGACAATGCAGGGCACAATTGGGACAACATAATCATCCTTTCCAGGTTAAACAGACACACACGAGAAAATTCCTTAAAGCCTAGCACTCCAACAGGAACTCAATCAGTAAACATATTGAACTGGACCCCACGTACAAACCACCAGGTACAGAATGGAAAGTACCAAAAACAGCGACACATAAATACCAGTTTGGACAGACCGCTAAGACTGTATCGAAGATGCACTGACGATGTCACCTAGCGAGGTGACGAACTACACCAGCTTAGCGAACGAATCTACGACTTGGTAATGTTCAATTAACAGGTGATAGGTTAAGAAATGTTGATACTGCAAAAGAACCTGAGTGTGCTTCTACACTGGTCACGCAAAACAAGCATGTGCATGTAATAAACATAGAAAGCCAAATACTTGGCCTTTATTGCAAGGAGATTTAACTACAGATGAAAGTGTGTATTGATATAGCTGTCTTGATGTGACCAAACCTGGAGTGAGCAGCTTTGGTCTCCTTACATTTAAAAAGCTCTTGTCATAGAGGGAGTTCAATGAATATTCACAAGTCAAATCCTGGGAGGGTAGGTCAGTCCTATGTAGATAGACTGGGTTGATTAGATCTGTATTCACTTGCATTTGAAAGAATGAGAGGCAATCTCATGGAAGCAACAAAATGCATGGAGGATGCATGGAGGATGTTTCTCCTGGCTGGGATTCTGGAACGAGTGTCCATGATCTCATTATACAGGTTATGCTGTGTTGAGAAATAAGATCAGTCATGATCATATTGAATGGCAGTGCAGGCTGGATGGTCTGAATGGCCTACTCTTCTTGCTATTTTCTATGTTTCTAATTGCCAATGCTGCAGCTACAGAACAGTAGGAAAAACAGAAACAGCTTTCTCTTAGAAATAAAAACAGAAAATGCTGGAAATAGTCAGCACATTTGGCAATGTCCATGCAGAGAGTAAAAAAGTTACAATATCAGATTTGATGACCTTATCTCTAAGCATTATGATTTATTGATTGGAGCATCATAAAATTTAAGTAACACACTTCTTTTGAATAGGATAATGTCTTCATAAAAGTAGCAGTGATATCCTATCATATCAATGGCTTAATGTCATTGCTGTTATTGCCAATACTTATCTCTCACCTTTGGAAAAGAACTGCTTTACTTATTAGATACTTAGTGCATTTTTGGGGAATTATTTGTCTGTAATTTGTCAGAAATCTGCAAGGTTTTTGTGTTAGGTTGCCTTAAATTGCTGCTGTCTGTTTATTATTGTTCCTTGACTTACATCAGGTAGCTTATAAATTAAGTAAAAGGACTTTAAATTCTGTAATTTATGGTTGGAAATCCAATCTCATATTGATTTTGGTGGTTCAGTTCTTTAATGTTGCATGATCCAACTTGCAGATGTCAACTTGATTAAAAATTGTTGAACGAGCGTGTGAAGTTTTTTGTGAGGTTAAAAAGAATATGCAAGGAAACTGGAGTGAATGTAACAGACTAGTTTCAAAGTATTCCATAAAATGTGCACATATTCCTTAAACTGCAGTTTCCTCATTGAGCTATCATTTCCCAGAGGCCTCCTCAATTATCTTCTTAAGAGTCCAAAGCAGAAAATGAATAATATTATTTTAATGAAAATTCAAGAAAGCGGGATATTCCCTAGTCAGTATTAGAATGTGCAGTCCATTTCAAGTGGGAGAAAGAATCATTTAAATGTACCCTGCTTGAACATGCATGCTGTTTTGATATTTAGGATAGTTGTCCAGCTCACCCATAGTAACTTGGTCAACAGAGCCTCAGAAACATTGGAATAATAACAAAAGTAGCATTCACAGCATTTACACATGGGCACATTTACTGGAAGTGGTGGTAAATAATTAAGAGTTGAAGGAAATCCCCCCCCTTTGATGCTTTTGAATGGAGTTTGAAGGTTATGTTTGAAGGAGGGCTTTACAATATAAATGGGATGTTGTTTCTAAATATTGAGGTCTTACATCAAATTAAACAGCCTGGTATCATTTAAAATGAAATTAAATAGCCCCTCAAACATTGCCTAGTTGAGAGTAATTTTCATATGTTATCTGCTGACTTGTTTTTTCTATGAATTAAAGTGTTGAGAGCAGCTTTACACACTTTTCACGATATAGTTTTTTTAGTATATTTGAGCCCCTGATGGTCTGAGATATAATTGTAATTATGTTAATAGGTGTTACAGTATTCTATCATGCACACAAGGTTTCACTTTCAGTGGAATATTTGTATTTTTTCAGGTTACAATAAAAGTGCTGACCTCATTATTTACCTGGCTCTTCTGAAAATTAAATGAACAGATGTAGAGAAAGATGGATAAACTTAATTTCAACACTGCCAGAAGAATAATAGCTCTGGGAGTGGCATAGTGGCATTGTGAATTGACCAGTATTTGAGTTCCGTTACAGCAGATAGTAAGTGAGATTTGAATTCAATTAATAAATCTTGAACTTAAAAAAAAGGTCTAATGGAAACCATGAAATCATTGTCAGTTGTTAATGCAAAACAAATCCATCTGGTGCACTAATGTCCTTTTGGAAAGAAAAATCTGCCACTTTTCTCTGGCCTAGTCTATGTGTGATTCCAAAATAACAGAAATTGAAACACATTGTTGACTCTTAAATGCTCTTCGACATTGTCCACCCTCGTAAACAACTCAGTTGCATCTAAATAACTGCAACACAGTATACTATATGGAATGAAGCTGGAGGCACCACCCAATATTGATCAATGTCCAAGAAATAATAATGCTATAAACAGTTCAATCAATCCTTCAAAACCCTCCTTATTAACATCTGTTGCTTGTGCCAAAATTATAATTGTTGCACTGATTATTCAAGCAACAACTTGTCTTCGGCAATCTTACGTATACATATGTTACAAGGTCCTCGGCACTACAGTCACCATCCTTGTTGGTGAGACAGGTCCAACCTTGCAGAGGTGGCAGCATACTCTGGAAGGAATTGCCCTGACACTCCTCAACATTTATTTCGACCCCATGAAGTCTCATGCCATCAGGAGATACTTGCAATCAGTTAATGAATCAGTTCTTCACTACAATGTACACCAGTTGGAGGATACACTGAAGGTAGCAAGGAAACTGAATATATTTTGTTTGAGGACTTTACTGTATTTTTCCAAGAGTGGTTTGGCAACAAGACTACTGACTCAGCTGGCCAAATCCAAAAGGACCAAGCTGCTAGTTGGACCTGAGGCAGGTGTTGAGGGCAAAGGGAGAAATATATTCTAACACATTCCCAGCATTCCATATACAGAAGAAGCACCTGTCTGTGATAGTATTGATAGCAATGATAAAACAGTCCTTTTGTGCTCCCACTGTGGCTGTAAGACAAGACAAGTTGTTCCAGTACAGCCAAAAAACTGGCATATACCTGCCAAAGTAGAAGATTGCCCAGATATACTCTGTACACAAAGAACAGGACAAGTCCACTGTGAACAATAATCCCCCTGTCAGTCTACTCTTGACCATCAGCAAAAGGGTAAAAAGAATCGTTGACAATGCTATCAAGCAGACCTGCTTAGCAATAGCCTGTACACTGATATTCAGTTTGCCTTGTGCCAGGGATTGTTATAGCTTTGGTCCAATCATAGAGAAAAGACCTGAAATGAAGAGCAGAAATGAGAGTAACTGCCCTTGACATCAAAGCATCATTTGACTGAATATGGCATAAAGAATCCTAAGCAAAACTGGAATCAATTGGAATGAGAGAAGAAAACTCTGCTGGTTAGAGTCATAACTAACATAACTTCTGGTTGTTAAAGATCAGTCACCTTAGGCACCAACATCACCATTGTAATTCTTCAGGGTAGTATTCCAGGCCCAAGTATAATCAACTGTTTCTTCAACAATCCTCTCCCTCCATCATAATGTTGGAGGTAGAAATGTTCACTGATGATTGAATATTGTTCAGCACCATTCATGACTGCTGAGATTCTGTAGTACATGGTCAACACTGCAAAGCCAGGACAACATTCAGGCTTGAGCTAACAAGTAATAAGTAACATTAGTACCGTGCAGCACCAGGCAATGACCATCTTCAATAAGGGAGAATCTAACCATCATCCCTTGACATTCAATAAGATTACCAATACTGAGTCCCCTACTATCCATATCTTTGGAGTTACCATTCACTAGAAACTAAACGACACTTGCCATATGAATACTGCAATGAGAAGAGAATATCAAAGTCTATTAATCTGTAACTTACTGCTGACTCATCAATGCCTATACACCATCTACAAGGCACATCAGATGTAACAATATTACAACTGATTAAAGGCAACCATAGAGGCATGAGAGAGGAGCTGATCAGAATTGACTGTGAGAGGAGCCTAGCAGGAAAGATAGTGGAACAGCAATGGCATTTCAGGGAGTAATTTGGGAGGCACAACAAAAGTTCATCCCTAGAGAAAAGAAGCATACAAAAGGGAGGATGAGCAACCATGGCTGACTAGGTAAGGCAGGGACAGCATAAAAGCAAAAGAGAAAGCATATAATGTGGTGAAGAGCAGCAGGAAACCACAGGATTGGCAAGGATAAAAAGATAAACAGAGGACAATGATAAAAGAAATAAGGAAGGAGAAGAATAAGTATGAGGATAAGCTAGCCAATAATATAACAGAAGAATGCAAGAGTTTCTTTAGATATATAAAGGGCAAAAATGGACGTTGGATTGCTAGAAAAGTATGATAGAGCAGCAGTAGGGAACAAAGAAATGGTTGAGGAATTGAATAAGGACTTTGCATCAGTCTTCACAGTGGAAGACACAAATAACATCCCAACAATTCAAGGGAGTCAGGGGACAGAGGTGAGTATGGTGGCCATCATCAAGGAGAATGTGCTTGAAGAATTGAAAGGTCTGAAGGTGGATAAGTCACCTGGAACAGATGTACTACACCCCAAAGTTCTGGAGGAGATAGCTGAAGAGATAGTAGAGGTGTTGGTGGTGATCTTTCAGGAATCCACTGGAGTCGGGAGTGGTGGGGCATGGGTATCCCAGTGGACTGGAAAATTGCTAACGTAACCCCCTTGTTTAAAAAGGGAGTAAAGCAAAAGACAAGAAACTATAAGCCGATTAGCCTGACTTTGGTCAATGGTAAGATCTTGGAGTCCATTGTGAAGGATGAGATTTCTGAATCCTTGGAAGTGTATGGTAAAGTAGGGCAAAGTCAGCATAATTTCATCAAGGGTAGTTCATGCCTGAAAGATCTGTTAGAATTCTTGGAGGAGGTAATGAGCAGGTTATACCAAGGAGAGACAAAGGATGTTATCTACCTGGACCTCCAGAAGGCCTTTGACAAGGTGCCATACAGGAGGATGCTAAGTAAGGTAAGGAGCCATGTTGTTAGGGGCAAGGTACATACTGGATAGAAGATTGGCTGTCTGGTAGGAAGCAGCGAGTAAGGATAAAAGGGTTCTTCTCAGGATGGCAGGGGTGACTTGTGATGTTGTGCAAGGGTCAGTATTGGGACCACAACTTTTCACTTTGTACATTAATGATCCAGACGAAGGAACTGAGGGCATTCTGGCTAAGTTTGCCAATGATACAAAGGCAGGTAGAGGGACAGGTAGCATTGAAGAAGCAGTGAGGCTGCAGAGGGATTGAGACAGGTTAGGAGAGTGGGCAAAGTGGCTGGTGGAATACAATGTGGGAAAATGTGCGGTCATGCACTTTGGTAAGAATAGAGGTATGGACTATCTTCTAACTGACGAGAAAATTCAGAAATCTGAATTGCAAATGGTCTTAGGAATTCTAGTCCAGGATTCTCTTCAATTAAACTTGCAAGTTGAGTCAGGATTAGGAAGGCAAATACAATGTTGGCATTTATTTTGAGAGGACTAGAATATAAAAGCAGGGATGTACTTCTGAGGCTTCATAAAGCTCTGGTCAGACCACATTTGGAGTATTGTGAGCAATTTCTCAGGAAGGATGTACTGGTCCTGGAGCAGGTCCAAAGGAGGTTCACGAGAATGATCTCAGGAATGAAAAGCTTAACACATGAGGAAAGTTTGAGGACTCTGGGTCTATGTTCAATGGAGTTTAGAAGGATGGGGGGGGGGTGATCTAATTGAAACTTACAGAATACTGAATGGCCTGGATGGAATAGACATTGGGAAGATGTTTCTATTGATAGGAGAGACTAGGACCCGAGGGTGCGCCCTAAGACTCAAGGAGACACTTCTTCAGCCAGAGAGTGGTGAATCCATGTAATTCACTGCCACAGAAGGCTGTGGAGGCCAGGTCATTGAGTATATTTAAGACAGAGATAGATCAGTTCTTGATTATCAAGGGGATCAAGGGTAACATAGAAAGTAGGAGCAGGAGATGGCCATTCAGTCATTCACCAATGCCCTGTATAGCTCCAACAATACATCCCTGCTCCTGTACTCGAAACGTCTCTCAATGAAGGCCAACATACCATTTGTCTTCTTTACCACCTGCTGCACCTGCATGCTTACCTTCAGTGACTGGTGTACACGGGCTCCCAGATCCTACTGCACACTCCCCTCTTTCAACTTACAGCAAAGATGTACTTCTGAGTCTTTGTAAAGCTCTAATAAGACCACATGTAGAGTATTGTGAACAATTTTAGGCCCAATACCTCAGGAAGGATGAAATGACCCCGGAGCAGGTCCAGAGGACCTTCATGAGAATGATCCCAGGAATGAAAGACTTAACATATGAGGAATGTTTGAGGACTTGGAAGAATGGGGTTGAGAAACTTATCAGCCATGATTGAATGGTAGAGCAGACTCAATGAGCCGAATGGCCTAATTTCCGCTCCTATGTCTTATGGTCTTTTGGTCAGGAATGTGATATAACATTCTCTGCTTGGTTAAATGAGTGTCAGTCCAATCACATTCAAGAAGCTTGACAATATCCAGGATAAAGCATCGCTCGACATTCACACTTCATCTATCATCTGCAACAGTGTCTTCTTCCCCCCGCCACAGTGTACACCATCTACAAGAGGTACCTCAGCAACTCACCTCAGCTCAGTAAATAGAGTTATCTAAACCCACAACCTCAACCATCAACAAGAAAAAAAAACAGCAGATGTATTTTTAAGGCATCTCTTTTTTTAAGTCGTGCTTTGGAAGGATTGTAGAAAAATTGATTTATTTCAAATTCAGTGGTGACCCCTGGATTTTCTTTTAATTGGTCAATGAAATGACATACTGGGTCACTTATTTTTTGAAAGATGCTTCTAGAAATTCACAAAATTTCTGCTAACTATTTGGACCTGTTTCCTAGAAATCAGTTGTGCAGATTTTATGAAAACCTTGTTTCACTATTATATTGCTTGGACTTTAGTTTTTTAGTTGTAGAAAAAGAATGTTGATAAAATAGCTACCTAACTCACATCTTTCTAGTTTCTGAAACAACCTTGGTCCAATCTAGTATGGAAACTAACTGTCCTTGTGAAGAATGCCTGGATGACTTCTCAATATTCAATGTCAAAAACTGTGGTGCTGGAAAAGCACAGCTGGTCAGGCAGCATCCCAGGGGCAGGAGAGTCGACATTTCGAGCATAAACTCTCCAACATAAATATTCACATGTGAACATTTCTGATGAAGTGCTTATGCTCGAAATGTCAACTCTCCTGCTCCTGGGATGCTGCCTGACCAGCCGTGCTTTTCCAGCACCACACGTTTTGACTCTGATTTCCAGCATCTGCAGTCCTCACTTTCTCCCAGACTTCTCAATATTGTTTCCTGATTGAGCTGCATCTGCCAAAGCAGCGGGGACAAATACACATGCTAATGACCTGAATATTGGTGCCAAAATGCATTTGATACTTTATTCTTTATTTTCTTTAAGAACTCATTCTTATTGGCCAAAGTGACTTTCTTCCCCCAAAAATGATTCTCTGCAGAGAGAGATCAGTTTTTTTTTCTCTCTTCTGTTGTGTGTCTGTGTTTTGGATTATTTAGACTATGAACGCCTATACATTAATAATTCAAGCTGTGTGTTAATGACTGTTGCATCTTCATTGAACATGTTTTGTATGAGTTATTCATTGCCACATACATCTGGAAAGACACAGTGAAAAGTATTTTGTCACCACAATCCAGCACTACTTTGAGTTATAATAAGAATAAAAAGAAGCTACATGAATAGAATTCATTTTCTGTACAGGGTGTCTTCAAACACAGCACCAGGGCTTCTGCAAGGTCTCTGCAAAGTGTCCTGGCCCTTAAGGAGTTTCCAGTCTTGTTATAAAAAAAGCCACAATCCACGCTACAAGCACACTGCAGGTAGGAGTCCCTGCTCCAGACACCGCTGCTGTTGCAGCCAAAGACACACCAAGTCCACGCTCTGAGCTTCCTGCAGCCAGGAGTCCACCATCTGGGCACTGCCATAAGCAGTCACCCCACCCCACTACACTGTTCTGGCTTCCCCAACATGTCAGAAGATAAAGAAAAGAAAGAAAGAGTAAGAAACAATGTAAAAATAGAGTGAAAAGGAAGCCACTGACCTGGAGCAGATGGGTTCAGGAGCCCAAATACTACCTACCGTACCTGTCTGATATTGTTTATAATAAGTCAATAATTTGTGTTTGTGAAAAAAATTAGTTAAGAGTTATGATATTTTATATTAATATAGCAAATTAGTCATATCAGGAAGGGTGCAAAACAATTAAATTATTTTGTGATCCATGGAATGATGGGACAAGATAAAGACAGTATGCTCTTCTAATATTGCTCCTCCAATTCTGTCATAGTAATAAAATCATCATCGGCTAAAAGTTCACAAGTACGTCACACACTATCTGGACTTGAAATTATAATCATAATTCCTTTACGGTTGCTGGGTCAAAATCCTGGAAATCCTTCCCCTCCCTCCTTCGCTACTGCATTATCGACATACATACTGGGGTGCCACATGGATTGCAGCAGATCAAGAAAAGCAGTCACACCAATGAAAGAATGAATAAAAGCTTAATGAACTAATTTGCTCCATGTACAAATATATGAAAGAATATCCCGTACTCTTGTAAAACCACCACCCTTTGTTAAACTGCTCGACCTAAACTTAGATAAAACTAAAAGTCATTGCTGAAACAGTAATAGAAACTATTTTGCTGTTTCATACCTTGCAAAGGCATGTAAATTTGACTAACATAACTTACTTGCTGGCATATTCTGAAGAGTAACTCATTTGTTACATTCACTTCCTGCCAACCTGATTGCTAAGAATAACTTGACATGGCCCAAAACAATATGGCAGGCTTAGAAGGATACATAAGAATAAGGTCAAATGAGTTTTTTTTTTCACTTTGCTACAAGATCTGAAGTCCTCATCATCTACATACCTTTTGACTTCACATTTTTTTGTAATTCAGATGATTTTTCATTTGTGGATATTGTTGACCAAGAATGAAACATACATAACCTGAAGATGAAAGCTCGTGTAACACTCAATTTAAGTATACATTTCAGATATTACTCAGAACAAATTTTAACAAATTAAGTGAAACATCAAACATATCCTAATTGCAATCGATTCTTGGTAAGATATCTGTTGATAAGTTTTAATACAATATTTGAAAAATGGTGCTGACAGTAGCTGTCTAATGCAAGAGCATTTTCACTGATTATTTTATTATGCAACCATGAACAATAGAAAGAAAATTAAAAGATGAAGTCAGAGTGACTGCCCTTTGCATCACGGTAACATTTAGCAGCATTGGAGTCAATAGGAATTGACGGTGGAGACGATGTACAGGGTAAAGTCTCTACTGGTCAGAGTCATAACGTGGACAGTGGAAGATGGAGGTCAATCTTCTCAGTTTTGGGACATTGGTATTCGATGTCTTCAGAGTAGTGTCCGAGGCTTACCTGTTTTCAGTTGCTTCATCAATGATCATCCTTTCATCCTATGAACAGGAGTGGGATGGTTGCTGATGAATGCACAATATTCAGTACCATCTACAAGATGCACAATGACGCACAAGTCCTCTCATCTAGTATCTTCTGAATCCATGACCTGTAACTCCGAGAAGAATGAGAACATCAGATGCACTACAACCTTCAATTTTCTCTCCAAGCTACTCACCAACTGTAGTTTCACTGCCACTGGATCAAGGACCTGGAACTCCCTTCAAACAACAATGCAGCACAGGACTGCAGTGATTCAAGAATGTGGTTTACCTTCTCAAGTACAATTTGGATAGGGAATAAATGGTGTCCTCACCAGTGAATCTCACATCCCATGAAAGAATAATTTCTTTAATGAAGTTTTTTGTTGGTTAAATCATTAACAAATGTATGGAAAATAATTGATATTCTTAAATTGGGTAGTCCAGGAACATGCTAGCTAAACAAAGTAAATCAATTTGAACTGTCTACAATTACATGAAGCACTCTTGTAAAACTATGACCCTTTGCTAATCTAATCAGCATGAACTGAAATAGCCTTGGGGGTGGAAAAGTTAATTTCTGATCATTTTATTCATGATAGTTTTAAATCTTGAACTAAATTGAAAAACATTAAATTATCTGACAGCAAACTCATCTGTTTTAATACTCCTACGTATTTGTGTGAACAAAGTTTACATGCTTCACTGAGATATCAACTAAGCTTTTGTGATTAGTGATGAATGAAGAGTGCTAGTTATTCCTTCCACTTCAAAATACCCATAAATATTCAATGGGCTTTTGCTCTGGAAAGTGGATTCTAAATTCAAAGCATCATTGAATGTTCGACTGGAAATTTGGCATCTGCAAGAACAAGACAAGCTACTTTGTGCTTTTTTTTAAACTAATTGTTTTGCAGAGACCTTACAGAGACATTGGATCATATTTTTGTGGCATTGTGTTGCCTCTGGAGCCTTTTACTAATGACGGGCTGAACCTACTTTGGGGATTCCTGCCTCTATTCCCTGTATTGGTATACTTAGCCAGGTTGGGATTAGGCTGCAGGAAGCAGGCCTGCCTAACCTGGCTGGCTTATTTCTTGGCCACTTTGGGGCCTCAATTGATCCAGGACAATCCGGGCAAGCCGACCTATCTGCAATCTCTCTCAAAATGTGAAACAGCTCAGGAGCAGGCAGGTAGATAACAGGAAAGTCACCAGCTTGTTTTTCCATGTCCTCTCCCTTTACACCAGGAGAGATCCAGCCCAGTATGTGAATCTTATTAAAATGTGAGACTAGTTGCTGATATGTTAAATGTTTTGGTGTCTATCTACTTCTCATGAGTCTTTTTTCCAAATTATAGAATTGTATCTTGCAAACCCTTTCTTGTACCAATTTTGTTGCTTTATCGCTTAATTTTAAACTCATTATTCAGACTCTAAACTGCTCTTTTCTGCTTCTAAATTGCTGTTATATTGAACCACATGCCAACTGACAGTGGGCGTATCTGTATATTTGCCTAATGTTTCCATCTGTTAAGTAACTGTCACTCAAAATAGAAATTCTGAATAACCTAGAAAGTTGTGATAACCTAATTATCTATGATTTCACATTGGGAGTCCATAAACTAATGAAGTTAGACTTTTAAAGCTTCCAACAGAACTCACTCAGTGTTGAAAACATCGTTTTGAGAAAAAAGACGTATGTTGCAAATGAATTGTTTTGGCATCAAAGACGCAATGAATTTTAATGGTCTACTTAACCTGCATGTAATCTCAGCATTTATTCTAATTATTGTGAATTTCAGCGCTTGTTCTTTCTTTGCTGTGCTCCCATGATAGAAAATAGTTTTCTAAATAGCTCTTTTACTACTATATTCTACCTTGTCACAGCCCTTGTAAGGTTAAATCTGAAACAAAAAAATCTCAGAAGAATCAATGAATATTGAATGAATTACCTATCCTTCCATGACAATATTTTGAACAATTTGCAAAGGTGATTTAACTTCCTCTTTTTAAAATATCTTTATAGTTGTTAGTATCTAACTCTCTTTGTTGAATATTACCAACAAATAATGGACCATTAGATAGAGGAACAGAATCGATTCCAGCATAGGGTTTTCCAGGAATAAAGAAAAACTCAGAAGCTATAAGGTGGAATCTTATAATGATCTAAGTGACATGGTCTATGGTGTGATGTATAGAAGACTCAGGCAACAAGTGTGGCGAGGCCTATGGCAATGGTGATTTCACAACTGGCGTGGCAAGGTACTCACTAGAAAACGATGAGATGCCAATTGATGCTCACTATTGTATGTTAAATGTCCAACACTAATTAATATTCAGCCTCCCATCTTATCAAACAAGCTTGATATCAGGAAAACTTAACAAGGAAACCTGACTGAGCACCTGATAGATTCAGCTTGCCCCTTGGTGTCTCAATGATCTCTAAGTTGGACACTGGGCACCAACTTTTCAGGGTATTCTCTATGAGGATCAGCCACATGCACTCCAAGTCCATGTGCCAGCCTCTGAGAATTCTGATGGCATATCTCCAATCCACTTACAGGATACATCTTTAACTCTCCTAAGGTAGGTGTTGAACAGATGTAGCCAGACCTGCTGAGTTTCACCAGCAATTTCTGTTTTTCTTTCAGATCTCTAGCATCCATAGTTCTTTGTTTCATTATGTCATTGTAATCCTGCTGCAAGGACACCGCGTGCTCAGGGACACACATCCAGCTGATGAACAGAACCAATCTTCACTCATTGTCATAGTGCTCACTCTGAGCCTACGTGAATGCTGTCTGTATCTCTGCCATGCATTACCTTGCCTATCTGGGTGTTACTCCCTCAGCTAGAGGTGTTACTCCCTCAGCTAGAGTTATCAAGCTCATATATTTCTATTTATTCGTGGAATGTGAGCATCGCTGGCTGGCCAGTTTTTATTGCTCTCCCTAATTGCCCTTGAGAAGGTGGTGGTGAGTTGCTTTATTGAAACACTGCAGTCCACATGCTGTGGGGAGACACCCAATGCCCTTAGGAAGGGAATTCCAGAATTCTGACCCAGCAACAGTGAAACAACAGTGATATATCTCCAAGTCAAGACAGTGATTGGATCAGAGGAGAACTTTCAGATAATGATATTTCCATGTATCTGCTGCCATTGTGCTTCCAGATGGATTTAGAAGATGCTGTCTGAGGATCTTTGCTAAATATTGCTTCTATCTTGCCATTTAGTGTAGACACAAATTCAAGATGCTTGTTATGGTTGTCAGCAGACCTCAATCAAGTGAAAAAGGCAAGTCTTCTTTCAGATATTCCCAGCACAGTGAGTCAAGGGCAACCTCTAATATCAGTCCAGGCCTGACTCACAGTCATCAGCGCCAGAATCATTTGCACATAAGAGCTGAGGAGCTGAATGAGGGCAGCACATCATCCATCTTGACTCATTCTGCCCGACTGTGGGCTGTTTCCTTCTGGAATGAGAGGCAGGTATTATGGGAGATATAAGTGGAGGGCACAGCTATTACAGTTGGTGAAGGAGTCCCAAGCAAGTGAGTGAGCAGTGCAGAGGGCATGCAGTGGTGGTGGTTTTGTGGGTTAGTGTGAGTTGCAGGCAATAGTGAGCACGGTAGAACATGAGCCTTGGTGGGAGATGAATACAGTAACAGAGATAATGAAGCATCAAAAATCAGAGACACCCTGGTATGCATTACGCCAGTCCGCTAATGTATTTGGGCAGGTGGATCAGGAAGACTCCAGGATATTGCCTTTGTTAGCTGAGACATATAGTTTAAGAGGAGACTGGAACTGTATAAAATATTGGTTAGGAAAGAGTATTGTGTGCTGTTCTAGAATTCACATTATAGGAGGGATATTATAGCAGTGGAGAGGATGTCAAGGAGACTTACCAGGATGTTGCCCAGGCTGACGAGTTTCAATTCTGAAGAAAGCTTGGACAGACAAGGGTTTATTTAGAACAGAGGAGATTCAGAGGAGCCATGACTGAGATTTATAAAATTATGAGGGGTATAAATAGAGAGACAGGAAGAAACATTTTCCCTTGGGAGGAGGATCAGCAATCAGATTTCAGGTGAAGGTTTAGAGGTGATGTGAATAAAAACATTTTGACCCAGAAGGTGGTTGGAATCTGAAATTCACTGCCAATAAGGGTGGTAAGGGCAGAAATGTTCATCACATTTACAAATATTTAGAGGCACACTTGTGATGCCAAGGCATACAAGGCTATGAGGCAAGTGCTGGAAAATGGGATTTAGACATGATTTGATTTATTATTGTCACAAGTACCAATATACAGTAAAAAGTATTGTTTTGTGTGCTATCCAGACAAATCACACCTTTCATAAGTATATTTATAGCCGCACAGTGACTTACTAGTTAGCACTGCTGCCTTACAATGGCAGGGATTTGGATGTGATTCCACCCTCAGGCAACTGTCCGTGTGGAGTTTGCACATTCTCCCCGTGTCTGCATGGGTTTCCTGTGGGTGCTCCAGTTTGTCCCACAGTCCAAAGATGTGCAGGTGAGGTGAATTGGCCAAGCTAAATTGCCTCCACTGTTCAGAGGTGTGCGGGTTAGGGGGATTAGTCATGGGAAATGCAAGGCTATAGGGGTAGGGTAGGGGACTGGGTGTGAGTGGGATGCTCTATGGATGGTCATTGTGAGCTCATTAGGCTGAATGACCTGGTTCCACACTGTAGGGAGTCTATAATTCTACAATTAGAGCAATGAGGTAGATGTTTTTTGAGTGACATTGAGTGGTCTTTTTTCTGTGTTGTACAGTTCTCTGAGTCCATGAATAGAGTGAGTGGGATACATCATGGAGAAGTTAGTGACACTTACTCTGTCAGAGTAGAGAGGAACATTGTGGGTGGCACGGTGGCACAGTGGTTAGCACTGCAGCCTCACAGCGCCTGAGACCTGGGTTCAATTCCCGCCTCAGGCGACTGACTGTGTGGAGTTTGCACGTTCTCCCCGTGTCTACGTGGGTTTCCTCCGGGTGCTCTGGTTTCCTCCCACAGTCCAAAGATGTGCAGGTCAGGTGAATTGGCCATGCTAAATTGCCTGTAGTGTTAGGTTAGGGGTATGGGTGGGTTGCGCTTCGGCGGGTCGGTGTGGACATGTTGGGCCGAAGGGCCTGTTTCCACACTGGAATGTAATGTAATCTGTAATGTAATGTAAAAATGTAAATGTAATTGACATTTCTCGTACATTTTTCAAGATATCTGAGACTACTTTAATCCAGGTGGCAATATTGGATCAGGCTGGCATGTTTGTGTGTTGTAGTATCTAATGCTGCTTGGGGACACTTATGTGTTGCCTACACCCTCATAGAGTCATAGCGTCACAGAGATTTATAGCACAAAACAGATCCTTCGATCCAACCCAATCTAGTCCCACCTGCCAGCACCCAGCCCATGTCCCTCCAAACCCTTCCTTTTCATATACCCATCCAGATGCCTTTTAAATATTGCAATTGTAGTAGCCTCTGCCACTTCCTCTGAGAGCTTATTCCATTTACGTACCACTCTGCGCGTGAAAAAGTTACCCCTTAGGTCTCTTTTATATCTTGACTTTCTCATCCAAACCTATGCCCTCTAGTTCTGGACTCCCCCACCTCATGGAAGAGACTTTGTCTATTTAGCCTATCCATGCATGTCATGATTTTATAAGTCTCTACAGGATCATCCCTCAGCCTCTAACACTCCAGAGAAAACAGTCGTCGCCTATTCAACCTTTCCCAATAGCTCAAATCCTCCAACCCTGGCAACATTCTTGTAAATCTTTTCTGAAGCCTTTCAAGTTTCAGACCATCTTTCCAATAGGTAGGAGACCAGAATTGCACAAAATATTCCAAAAGTGGCCCAACCAATGTCCTGCACAGCCGCAACATGACCTCCCAACTCCTGTACTCCATTCTCTGACCAATAAAGGAAAGCATACCAAACGCCTTCTTTACTATGCTATCTACCTGTAACTTCACTTTCAAGGAATTATGAACTTGCACTCCAAGGTCTCTTTGTTCAGCAACATTCCCAAGGACCTTACCATTAAGGGTATAAGTCCTGCTAAGATTTGCTTTCCCAAAGTGCAGCACCTCACATTTATCTAAACTCCATCTGCCACTTTTCAGCTCATTGGCCCATCTGATCAAGAGCCCGTTGTAATCGGAGGTAACCTTCTTTGCTGTCCACTACACCTCCAATTTTGGTGTCATCTGCAAACTTACTAACTATACCTCTTATGCTCACATCCAAATCATTTATGTAAATGACGAAAAGTAGTGGACCCAGCACCGATCCCTGTGACACTCCACTGATCACAGGCAGAAACTCCAGGATTTTGCCCCCAGAGCGAGGCACTTAATTCCCCATGTCTGTCATGTCAGGGCAAATGTTAGCAACCAAGCAGTGCATCTCCAGATTGGCAGCGGTTCTGGGTGCACAAGAGTCTTTCAAAGATGGTATGTGTTCAAAGGTGCAGTTGTTTTGAAGTCATCCACTGAGCAGTGAATTATTTCAGGAAGAGCATGTGTTAATGTGAGGTGGAAACCAATGTGAGAAATTTCATTAGGATGGGAGAGATCATTAATGAGGTGAATTTGGTAAGATACAGCAAAGAAATTGTCAAGAGTTATGGCACAAAATTATTTTTTTAAAAACATGATGCAACTTAGATTTAGCTAAATAAATATAAGCTACAACCCATTATGAATAAACATAATATAATAGTGTTTTGTGAACTAGATCTCTGACTGTATGGAAGACTCCAAAGCTGAGGTGACTATAGCAAAGAGAATGATATGTTGAAATTTTTGTTTTCCCTTTAGAGAAAGAGAGTGAGACAAGATCATTTGTGAGTGTAACCAAAATGAATGGTTTTAATAACTTTGGACAGTTGTTGTGGTTCTCTTCGCCGAGCAGGGAATTTGTGTTGCAGACGTTTCTTCCCCTGTCTAGGTGACATCCTCAGTGCTTGGGAGCCTCCTGTGAAACGCTCCTGTGATCTTTCCTCCAGCATTTGTAGTGGTTTGAATCTGCTGCTTCCGGTTGTCAGTTCCAGCTGTCCGTTGCAGTGGTTGGTATATTGGGTCTAGGTCGATGTGCTTATTGATTGAATCTGTGGATGAATGCCATGCCTCTAGGAATTCCCTGGCTGTTCTCTGTTTAGCTTGTCCTATAATAGTAATGTTGTCCCAGTCGAATTCATGTTGCTTGTCATCTGCGTGTGTGGCTACTAAGGATAGCTGGTTGTGTCGTTTCGTAGCTAGTTGGTGTTCATGGATGTGGATCGTTAGCTGTCTTCCTGTTTGTCCTATGTAGTGTTTTGTGCAGTCCTTGCATGGGATTTTGTACACTACATTGGTTTTGCTCATAGCCAACCTGCTGGAATTACAGAACAGACAACAGGACGTTGAATCTATCAACAAAGACGGCATACTCAAACTATTGGACCTGTGCCTCACGACACACTTCACATTCAACAACCAAATATATGAACAAATCAATGGCACACCCATGGGCTCACCCATCTCTGGACTCATAGCAGAAGCGGTAATGCAAAGATTAGAACAAACAGTCTTACCGCAAATTCAACCCAAACTCTGGGTCAGGTATGTGGATGACACCTTTGTAATAATTAAAAACACAGAAATAGAGAACACACACCGGATCATCAATGCCACACTCACAGGAATCTGATTCACTAGAGAGGAAGAAAAGGACAACCAACTCCCATTCCTAGACGTGATGGTACAGAGAACACCAAACGGAGAATTTACCACAAAGGTATACAGGAAAGCCACACACACAGACCAAGTCCTGAACTACAAAAGCAACCACCCCAACATACACAAAAGAAGTTGCATCAAGACACTATTCAAAAGGGCCACAACACACTGCAGTACTCCAGAACTGCAAAAAGAGGAAGAAGAACACCAAAAACGCCAAAAACGGATACCCGCGCAATTTCATCAACAGATGCCTAAGGGAAAGACAATGGAATGAGGACATGCCGCAACCCAAAGGACTAGCCACACTACCATACATCAAGAGCATTTCTAAACTGACAGCCAGACTACTGCGACCACTAGGACTCATAACAGCACACAAACCAACAGCCACTCTCAGACAACAACTCACCAGGACAAAGGACCCGATACCCAGCATGAGCAAAACCAATGTAGTGTACAAAATCCAATGCAAGGACTGCACAAAACACTACATAGGACAAACAGGAAGACAGCTAACGATCCGTATCCATGAACACCAACTAGCCACGAAACGACAGCTATCCTTCGTAGCCACACACGCAGATGACCAAGCAACATGAATTTGACTGGGACAACACTATTATTATAGGACAAGCCAAACAGAGAACAGCCAGGGAATTCCTAGAGGCATGGCACTCATCCACAGATTCAATCAATAAGCACATCAACCTGGACCCAATATACCGACCACTGCAACGGACAGCTGGAACTGACAACCGGAAGCGACAGATTCAAACCACTACAAATGCTGGAGGAAAGATCACAGAAAGGTCCAAAGTTCAAAGTTTGGGCAAAGATTTGTAGCTCAGGTGCTCGTTTTTGTGGTTCTGTTCGCCGAGCTGGGAATTTGTGTTGCAGACTCTTTGTCCCCTGTCTAGGTGACATCCTCAGTGCTTGGGAGCCTCCTGTGAAACGCTCCTGTGATCTTTCCTCCAGCATTTGTAGTGGTTTGAATCTGCTGCTTCCGGTTGTCAGTTCCAGCTGTCCGTTGCAGTGGTTGGTATATTGGGTCCAGGTCGATGTGCTTATTGATGTTTCTGAGAACTGTCACATTTTAAATTTCCCAGACTGTGGTGGTTCGAAAAACTGAGGATCATTTGATGTTGTCATTTGATAAGTAGTGATGGTTGCTTGTTAATATTGTTTAGCCCAAATACATAAAGATTTCACTTATTCAGTTAACCTTTACAAGCTAATCACGTTCTTTTTTGAAATCTCAGGAAAAATCTGCAGCGATTCTTTCTTTCTGTGTAAAAATGGAAGATGTATAAATGACACCCTCACTTGTGATAAGCATAATGACTGTGAAGACGGATCAGATGAAAGGAATTGTTTTGTTAATGAATGTGCGAGTAAGCGAATCAGTGAATGTTCACAAGACTGCCAGGATCTGAAAATTGGGTACAAAGTGAGTATGGTCACTAATATGTAAAATATTGCTTTGAATTTTTACAAAGCATTTCATGAAAAAAGGAATTCGTTATTTGATGTCTGTAAGTCGATAATCTAATACAAATAAGCAATATAATTTTTCTATTTATCTTAATTTTAATACATGGAATAACAACAGAAATGAACAAACACCAATCAACTTTTAGGTCAAGAATTTTTAAGTTAACTTTGCCTTCATAAACCTATTGATTTCCTAATGATCCTTGTAGTTTTCTAGCTATACCATTTAATCTATACTATATACCGGATGCAAAATACAATTAAAAAAATAACTGAGGTTTCATGTGAGGTTCCACTGTCAACTCCCTCACTTTCACAAGGAATGGACTACAGGTCAGATAATTATAAGTAAAGAGTAATATTTAGTAATACTCCAGTTCAGTAATTTATTGAATAATATGATTTCCTCAGACAAAGTTAGCTAATAAGCAGTACATGGACTAAAAAAGTGGTAAGTACATTTGGGAAACATATCTTATTTACAGACATCAATCTCTAGAAAGTACCATTGATTTGTTAGCGCGGATGAAGTGATATCAGTCCGAGCCCAGAGTGCGGTTCAACAATCGGTAACGTTTATTGATACAGTAACACCGGCGGAGACCAACCGAGGTCCGAATCTCGGCTGTTCTGCTGTTCCCGCACGCTGCTCCACATTATATACCTTTCTTTGTCAGGATGTGAGGATTTTGAGTTTGAATGGGATGATAGTTCCCCATCATCGCTGGAGTAGGTACAAATGGTGGGTTTCCTGCCGTCCCAGGAGAGTTGCAGTGTACACACAATAGGGTGCTAATTGGATTATGTAAACGGGTCCGGGTACTATCTGCTTGTCTCTCTCTGTGAGGGCTGGGGCTAGCACCCCCCTTTGTTCCCTTGGGGTGCTGGTGTGTATTAGTCTGTTTGTTCCTGTCTGGTAGATGCCTGTCCTTTGTGTCAGGATGATTCTGTATTGATGAATATGGGTGTGTTTCAGTCAGTCTCTTGATTTTATTAGGAGATGGGTTTCCATATTAATTAGCTCCGGAGTTTCGGTCTATGAGTCATGGTTAGTGTCTGGCCTAGTGTGGATTTGATCTGTCCTCTGGCTCCCATCTCCCGGTCACGTGGGCGGACCGGCAGCTGCTGAGTTCTGTGGGTTTAAGCTGTGGCTGCCATTTTTAAAACAAAAAATGAATTCCTATAGTTTTACCAATGTAGGCATAGTCCCGTGACAAATGCGGGGCAGCTCTGATGCCCGCTTGCAGATTAAATCACATACATTGTACATTTCCTTGCCAGCTCTATGCTGGACTGGTTGTGTTCAATAAAGGAGACTATGTAATAGCCCTAAGGCTCCCTTTTTTATATGGAAGGGGCATCATAGCGATATTATTCGTGGGCCCTGGATGCCTGTTTTGATGCCTGTACCTCACATCTGGCTCAGAATCCAGTGTTGTTCAACAGTGTTAGTGTTCATTTTACAAATGTAAAGCATCTTAGTATCACCAACCATGGTATGGCATAATGCATTCCTTCAGGAACTTACTAAATAACATGTTTTGTTCTTTTCAAATTAAGTAACTTCCAAAATAAAGTCTTTAGTTACACTTATTTTTTACCTTGAATGTATCAAAAAATGGCCTTTAAATGAACTGCTGATGTTCATAATTTTTTCATGATTACATTTTTTAGTGCAAATGCTGGCCTGGATTCAGACTGAAAGATGATGGCAAAACCTGCCTTGACATTGATGAATGTACCACTACCTTCCCCTGTAGCCAGCAATGCATCAATACCTATGGAACCTACAAGTGTTTATGTGCAGAAGGTTATGAAATACGAGCAGATAATCCCAATAGCTGCAAAGCTTTGTCAGGTATGATTTTCTATTTATTCCCCCCTGCATTAAAACTTGCATATTTCACAAGAGGTGTCAGGATGTGAACTGTAAGTTGAAGAAAACTGATATTTTTAGAACCAAGTGGAATGAAATTGTACTCTGTTTTGCAACTAACATTTTAAAACAATGATTAAGGCCACTCTTTAAGTAGTGGGGAAATCAATTTCATTTGGATAAATGGTAGCTCCATAACAAATAATGCAAGTTTGATTTCAACCATTGCTTTTCAAAACACCATCATAATTTTATTGCCTTATACTATGATAGACACTCAAAATTACCTAAACAACATCTGTGTAAGAGAAAGTAATTTTGTTTCAGAGAAGAGTCTGTTATTGATTAGTAAAGTGCCCTGAAAGAAATAACCTGTGCCATACCCGTACATCTTTGACCCATCTGGAGTATTTGGTTTGGGGTGGCACTGTGGCTTAGTGGTTGACACTGCTGCTTCACAGCACAGAGACCCAGTTTGATTCCAGCGTTGGGGGTTGTATGGAGTTTGCACATTCTCCCTGTGCATCATTTATGAGCATCATTCTCTTCCCTCATGAGTTTGAACTCAGCTTTAACAAGTTTTGTTAAAAACAACTTATAAGTAGATGACTTCCAACAAGAAAATGGAATTGTAGCAATGTCCTGTTATGCATAACTGCAAATGTTAGTTGCTGAATAAACAGGGAGTATAGATTTGGCAGCACCACCCTTTTTTTTGCTTCACTGGGCCTATAGAATCTTGCTTTCGAATGCCTCCCATTTACTTGCTACTGATCTTTCTTCAAGTGGCTGGAATGATTCCACTTTTGCAAGGTCACCTCTCAGATTTGTAAAGTCTGATATCCTAGTTACTCCTGTTCTATCATTGTCCATTTCGATAATAATTCTAAATTTAAGTATCCCATGATCGTTATTTCCAAAGTGTTCACCCACTGCTACTTCATTCACCTACTCAGTTTCATTTCTTTAGACCTAGTCTAGAATTGAATGCTCTTTCATTGGACTTAGTTTGTGCTTGGTTTTTTGAAAAAGTTATTTTGAGTGAAATTCAAGAATGCATATTATATGCATTTCAATTCATATTTGGGTGGTTAAAGCTCACAACAACTATTGCCTAATTAATTCTGTCCTCAGAAATTTGTTGACATATTTGCTCCTCTAACCACTCTGACTATTTGGGGGACTATCATAGATGGCTTGTCAATCAAATAGGCTGCTTTATCCTGGGTATTGTTGATCTTTCTGAGTGTTGTTGGAGCTGCACTTATTCAAGCAAATGGAGAGTCTTCTTTCATCTCCTGACTTGTATAAGGTTGGCAGGATTTGGATGAGTCAGGAGGTGACAGACTTCCCAGCATATGATTTGCTCTTATAGCCAAACTGTTTAAATGATTTTGCCATTTCAATTTTCTGGTCAACATTGATACTGGGGAGTTCAGCGATAGTAATGCCATTGAATGTTGAAGGATGATGGTTGTACTCTCTTTTGTTGGAGATTGTTGTTGGCTAGCAATTGAATGGCATGATATTAACTTACCAGTTATCAGTCCAAGCCTAAATATTGTCCAGGTTTTGTTGCATTTGGACACTGACTGCTTTAGCATTTAAGGAGTCCAAATAATGCTGAATGTTGTGTAATAATCAGCAAACAATCTCCTTTGTGATCTTATGATGGAGTGGGAATTGATGAAGCAGCTGAAAATTGTTGGACCTCCTGCATTATCCTGAGGAGTTCCTGTAGTGATGTTCTGTGACTGAGATGATTGACCTCCAATAACCACAACCATCTTCATTTGTTTATTTTTGACCTTCCTTATTCATTCATCTAGGATGTACTTTTAACATCAACATTGTCCATAATTTTAGTGTTATGATTGCTTAGCTGTCGTTAACCTTGCTCCTGGAGTAAAGGTTAGACTTGGTTATGAACATTACAGATTTGGGAATCCAATCTTAGCTAAAGAGTTCAGTGGTAAGGCTGCATTAATGGCAGATGGATTATGTTCAGATTAAATGTGAGGATATATCTGCCTGTTGCCAGATTTAAATGCAAAATTGTTTTATATGTAAGTATTTATTAAATTTGAGAAAGCATTTGCAAAGCATATGTATCAGCAGGGTGAAATTTTAAATAGCTTTATGAATATGTATGATGTTGCTGAACTTACTGAGGTACTCTCTTCCTTTGTATTCAGCTGAGGAACCATTTTTAATTTTTGCTGACCGACATGAAATCAGAAAAATGAGCATAGATGGATTCAACTACACTTTATTAAAACAGGCAAGTTGCACATCTGTTTCATTGTTGTGCCTTGCTTTGTACTTGAACTCTTTTGATGCACTAATAATTAGGTTTGCTTATTTACAGGGGCTGAATAATGTTCATGCAATAGATTTTGACTACAGGGAAAAATGCATTTATTGGGCTGATTTCACTACACAAGGTAGTACAATATCAAGAATTCATTTGAATGGAAGCAATCCTGAGGTAGGAATATTTTTATTAACAGTTGGTCTGTTGATAATTTCAGAATTTTCAGGTATGCCTTGTTAAGACCATTGTAGCCCAATTAATAAACATGATGTTGTTTTGTTTTCATGTTGGACAGGGTGTATCCATTATTTTCCAATTGTTCCTATATCATTTAGTGCCTGGTGTAGTTAAAAATTGCATAATTTTACATTTTTGGATATTGGGTAATTCAACAATTATAGGGACATTGAATGTCAAAGTGTTGATGGTTAAGTTCTTGTTTATTGGAGTTGATCATTGTCTGGCACTTGTCTGACATGGATGT
Organism: Chiloscyllium plagiosum; assembly: GCF_037043375.1. Lineage (NCBI taxonomy): Eukaryota > Metazoa > Chordata > Chondrichthyes > Orectolobiformes > Hemiscylliidae > Chiloscyllium > Chiloscyllium plagiosum. Next base: position 83,960,043 of record NW_028270145.1, on the reverse strand, counting down.
TACTTGCCATTTGTCAGCGGAAGCCTGGATATTGTCCATGGGCTACTTCAATATCTGAGGAGTCATGAATTTTGCTGAAAATTGTGCGATAGTCAGTGAACATTCCTACTTCTGATCTGACTGTAGAGGGAAGGTCAGTGAGGAAGCAGCTGAAGATGAATGGGTGTACGGCACTAAGGAACTCCTGCAATAATGTCCTTCACCGCCATAACCATCTTCCTTTCTGCTAGATATGACTCCAGTCTGTTTAACCATGACTCTCATTGACTTGAGTTTTTCTACTCCGTCAAATGGGATCTTGATGTCAAGGGCAATCACTCTCACCTCCCCTCTGCAGTTTGGTTCAAACATGGATAAAATATCTAAAGTGGTAATGTGTTCAAGAGCTGAGTGACCCTGGCAGAACACAATCTGTGAGTCTGTGAGCAGATTAGTGCTAAGCCAGTATTGCTTGAAAGCAGTGTTGATATGCACTTCCATCAATTTCTATTGAACAAGTATGGGTCATCAGTTGGATGGGTAGACTACCGTCGTTATGCTAGGACCTGGGAGCATGCTTAGATGAATCATTCATTCAACAATTCTGACTGAAGATTGTTGCAAATGCTTTAACCTTTTCTTTTGCATTAATGTGCTGTACTTCTCCATCATTAAAGTGGCAGGACTGATATATCTGACCTGTTGATTCTGGATTCATTTGACTCTTTTTTTCTTCGATCACTTGCTGTATATACTGTTTGACATGGAGCAGTCCTGTGTTGTAGCTTCACTTCCTCCCCTCCCGATATGAGAAAAGAGTACTTGCAGGGTAGCTAGGGCTTAGTTTGTCATTGTCATTTCCGTTACCTTGATCGATGTCAAATACTCTGTTTAGCTCATTCTTTTGAGACCTTTGAGTGACTTGATACATCGGCATGGTTTGTTCCATCTGAATGGCTTGTTAGACCCTTTCAGAGAGCAGTTAAACGTCAATCATCTTGGCCATACCAGATAAGAATAGCAGACTTCCTTTTTCTACAGGTTATTAATGAATCAGACAGGTTTTTACAACAAAGCGTATTATAAAACTTCTAATTGAAGATTTTGTCAATTCAAATTCCACTATCTGCCATCATAGGATTTGAACAGAGGTCTCAGAGCATGACTTAGGATCTCTGGATTACTAGTCCAGTGACAATACCATTACATCTTTGCTTCCACTCAGAAGGCAGATTTGCTTCCTGAAAGGACATTATACATGTATAATTGTCAGAAGGGAACATTAATTAATTCATTCAAATTTTAAAAATGTCTATACATTTAAAATACACCAATAGCATATATTGATATCTGAAATAAGCCATTTAATTATTTTGACAAATTAAGCCTCATTTTGACAGATCATTTCTGACTGGGCTGAAATGTTATTTTGGTCATCCTTTTCACATTACTCATTTGATTATCATCAAGTCAATTCCTGAATTATTAAAAATGTATTGTATTGCAAACTGGGGATTCCATCAAGTTTGTAATCATACACAGAGTAAATACTTGCCCTAGTGTAACCATTCAATTACAAATCCTTATGGTTTAGAGTTCTAAAGAAAAAAGGGTGCCTAAACTGTTACTCCTGGAATGATTAATCCAAATGAGTTATGGATTGACTTATATGATCTTATACAATATGATTTATTTAATTATGTAGGAGCTTTTAAAACTAAAATAATTGGAGAAACATCCTCTTCAACCTCAAGTTGTCTGATGAATCTAATTGTTTCATGATAGCTAGAGATGACCAAACCTCCATGGTGAAACTTTATTTACCTCTCAGTCTATACACTACAATCCAGTGAAGTATGAGAGGCTATGTTCTGAAAGAGGGGATCTATCAGTATAAGAGAACCTATTAAGGAAAGGTCTAGGCTACAATCAGAAGACACATTATCATTGGAGATGTTGTCTTCATAATTGTACATGTAGAAATTGAGTTCAATTTATTGTCTGCAGCATAGCGCAGTGATGAGCTGTAACTTCAGGCAAGCACATGCTACCACAAAGACTGGATGTATCCTCCACAAAGTTTCCCTGCCGTAAATGATTTTTTAAAAGTCTGATGGTAACACTATCATCAGATGTCATACTACATGCACATGTACCCACCACCACCACCCAAAGCTAACTGAACTAACCCTGGTCTAGTAGCCTGACTGTTCCTGAGAGGTAATAAGGTGATTATGACATGGTCTCTCAGTGCTTATAGACAAACGAAAGTGGCTGCTCAGGAGATAATGAGATAGGTTCAATGTCAAGGCTGTCATAGACATCCTACTAATTCTCCCCTCTTTCTGCATCAACTCCTCATTTCTGCCCTGACCATGCCCTTCCTTCTATCCACTGCATCAATGTGCAAATTAAGACTGACATTGTTGCAACAGTGGGCATTTATAGGATGTCAAGAGCGAACCCAGCAGCATGGTCAAGGCACTCTGTAAAGAATGAAATATCTGTTCAAAAACATTGAATGCAGATTACAAATATTTAGAATTGGGTTTGAAGATTCAATTGGCTGAATTTAACAAGAAAAAGATTGGAGTGTCAATTTTGCGAATGTCATGACAGGATTCTCTCCACTGGAGTTTTCTCACACAATTCTCTGCTGTTCACCTTATCCCATATGCACCGTACCTCCATGCTACCGCTCCCATTCACTCCCTGGCAATGGAAGAACACATCGCTACTGGCATATTCCGAGTCTTCCACTGCTGGCACCATTTTTAGATCCCAGATGTACAGCAGGTCAGTCACTGACAGTTACAAATAACACTTCATGGTACATGAAGTGAAATGAAAAAAAAAATGCTGCGGAGGTCACATTGGTGACCCATCACTGGAAACAGAAGCTTGTATTTGTAAATATACTTCTTACTTTACATCATCACCTGTCTGATTGACTATTATTTTAAATGTAGCTACAAGAATGAAGCTACTTAGGCTTCATATCATATTATGTTAAATTAAGTATCATTCTACAAGAGTAACAGAACATCTCATCATTGTTCAATGTGGGATCATCACATGTTGAAAAGCCCTCAAACAGTTGAACATGTTTTTCCTGTTGTTCAAGATAAGTTAAGAAAAAAAAAGAAACATAAAGTTACATTTGGTTTTGGGAGTAAAAAGGAGCTGCTTGCCTTTTGAGCTGCAATAAATTTCCAGTCAATGAATGATCATTTCACTTCAGATAAATAGGCTACATTTTATATCTCAGTAACCATCTTTATAAGGCACTCTGCCCTTGAAAAGAAGCAGAAGAAGAGAGTTTTCTGGGTATAAGTATCATCGCTGCTTTTAGGATTCCTAGTGCAAAGTTCCAGGATGTGATAATGTACATTGATTGACTGGAACCTTTCTGTGAATGAAATCAGCAACATTATGATATGACATTCTTAACATGGCATGAATACAGTTTATAGTACCCTGTAACTGGTGGAAGTACCAATGTTGCTAAGCCTGGACTGCAGCACTAACTTTGTCACGGGGAAACAAAATGAAGCAATGCAATCTGACACAAATTGCATTAGTCATGGTCTTGATATATTTTCTGGGTGAGGATTGAGAGATCCCACTCTGGTGTGTGTATTTCCTTGGAAGCACCGAACTGCATCAAATTTAGTGCAGCTGTCACCTTGACGGCTGCCAAGATAGGATAGCCAACAGATCATAAGTCCTGTTCCAGCAGATGGCATAGTGCTGTCCCAGTAAATGGCATAGTCCTGTTCCAAAAGATGGCTTGGTGCTGTGGCAGTGACTCGGGGCATCCTCAGTTGGGGCAGCAATCTGGATGAGATTACACAGGGAATGAGAGACTATGGGTTTTCTCTATTTCCACACCCTGAAAGGATTTTCTATGACAACCTCGTCATGTGGAGGCTGGTTGGTAGCCATTGGAGGTTGCTGTTGGTCCCATTAACTGGCCTTCCTCATTTTGTTACACCTCAGAGCCATAGAGTCAAAAAGATGTATAGCATGGAAACAGACTCTTCGTTCCAACCTGTCCATGCCGACCAGGTATCCCAACCCAACCTAGTCCCACCTGCCAGCACCCAGCCCATATCCCTCCAAACCCTTCCTATTCATATACCCATCCAAATGCCTCTTAAATGTTGCAATTGTACCAGCCTCCACCACATCCTCTGGCAGCTCATTCCATACACGTACCACCCTCTGCATGAAAAAGTTGCCCCTTAGGTCTCTTTTATATCTTTCCCCTCTCACCCTAAACCTATGCCCTCTAGTTCTGGACTCCCCGTCCCCAGGGAAAAGACTTTACCTACTTATCCTATCCATGCCCCTCATAATTTTGTAAACCTCTATCAGGTCACCCCTCAGCCTCTGATGCTCCAGAGAAAAGAGCCCCAGCCTGTTCAGCCTCTCCCTATAGCTCAAATCCTCCAACCCTGGTAACATCATTGGAAATCTTTTCTGAACCCTTTCAAGTTTCACAACATCTTTCCGATAGGAAGGAGACCAGAATTGCATGCAATGTTCCAACAGTGGCCTAACCAATGTCCTGTATGCTGCAACATGGCCTCCCAACTCCTGTACTCAATACTCTGACCAATAAAGGAAAGCATATCAAACGCCTTTTTCACTATCCTATTCACCTGCGACTCCACTTTCAAAGACCTATGAACCTGCACTCCAAGGTCTCTTTGTTCAGCAACACTCCCTAGGATCTTACCATTAAGTGCATAAGTCCTGCTAAGATTTGCTTTCCCAAAATGCAGCACCTTGCATTTATCTAAATTAAACTCCATCTGCCACTTCTCAGCCAATTGGCCCATCTGGTCCAGATCCTGTTGTAATCTGAAGTAACCCTCTTCACTGTCCACTACACCTCCAATTTTGGTGTCATCTACAAACTTACTAACTGTACCTCTCGTGCTCGCATCCAAATCATTTATGTAAATGACAAAAAAGTAGAGGGCCCAGCACCGATCCTTGTGGCACTCCACTGGTCACAGGCCTCCAGTCTGATAAACAACCCTCCCCCACCACCCTTTGTCTTCTACCTTTGAGCCAGTTCTGTATCCAAATGGCTAGTTCTACCTGTATTCCATGAGATCTAACCTTGCTAATCAGTCTTACATGGGGAATCTTGTCAAACGCCTTACTGAAGTCCATATAGATCACATCTACTGCTCTGCCCTCATCAATCTTCTTTGTTACTTCTTCAAAAAAACTCAATCAAGTTTGTGAGACATGATTTCCCTCGCACAAAGCCATGTTGACTATCTCGAATCAGTTCTTGCCTTTCCAAATACATGTATATCCTGTCCCTCAAGATCCCCTCCAACAACTTGCCCACCATTGAGATCAGGCTCACCAGTCTATAGCTCCCTGGCTTGTCCTTACCACCCCTCTTAAACAGTGGCACCACATTTGCTAACCTCCAGTCTTCCGGCACCTCACCTGTGACTATCGATGATACAAATATCTCAGCAAGAGGCCCAGCAATCACTTATCTAGCTTCCCACAGAGTTCTCAGGTACACCTGATCAGGTCCTGGTGATTTATCCACCTTTAACCGTTTCAAGATATCCAGCACTTCCTCCTCTGTCATCTGGACACTTTGCAAGATGTCACCATCTATTTCCCGACAGTCTATATCTTCCATATCCTTTTCCACAGTAAATACTGATGCAAAATATTCATTTCATATCACCCCCATTTTTTGTGGCTCCACACAAAGGCCACCTTGCTGATCTTTGAGGGGCCCTATTCTCTCCTTAGTTACCCTTTTGTCCTTAATATATTTATAAAAACCCTTTGGATTCTCCTGAATTCTATTTGTGAAAGCTATCTCTTGTCTCTATTTTTCCCTCCTGATTTCCCTCTTAAGTATACTCCTACTTTCTTTATACTTTCTTAAGGATTCATTTGATCTATCCTGTCTACACCTGACATATGCTTCTTTCTTTTTCTTAACCAAACCATCCAGCATTCCCTATACCTAACAGCCTTTCCTTTCACCCTGACAGGAATATACTTTCTCTGGATTCTCGTTATCTCATTTCTGAAAGCTTCCCATTTTCCAGCCGTCCATTTACCTGCGAACATCTGCCTCCAATCAGCTTTTGAAAGTTCTTGCCTAATACTGTCAAAATTGGCCTTTCTCCAATTTAGAACTTCAACTTTTAGATCTGGTCTATCCTTTTCCATCACTATTTTAAAACGAATAGAATTATGGTCGCTGGCCCCAAAGTGCTCCCCCACTGACACCTCAGTCACCTGCCCTGCCTTATTTCCCAAGAGTAGGTCAAGTTCTTCACCTTCTCTAGTCAGTACATCCACATACTGAATCAGAAAATTGTCTTGTACACACTTAACAAATTCTTCTCCATCTAAACCTTTAACACTATGGCAGTCCCAGTCGATGTTTGGAAAGTTAAAATCCCATACCATAACTTTCCTATTATTCTTACAGATAGCTGAGATCTCCTTACAAATTTGTTTCTCAATTTCCCTCTGACTATTGGGGGTCTATAATATAATCCCAATAAGGTGATCATCCTTTTCTTATTTCTCAGTTCTACCCAAATAACTTCCCTGGATGTATTTCCGGGAATAGCCTCCCTCAGCACAGCTGTAATGTTATCCCTTATCAAAACTGCCACTCCCCCTCCTCTCTTGCCTCCCTTTCAATCCCTTCTGTAGCATTTGTATCCTGGAACATTCAGTCCTGCCCATCCCTGAGCCATGTTTCCGTAATTGCTATGATATCCCAGTCCCATGTTCCTAACCATGCCCTGAGTTCATCTGCCTTCCCTTTTAGGCCCCTTGCATTGAAATAAATGCAGTTTAATTTATTAGTCCTTCCTTGTCCCTGCCTGCCCTGACTGTTTGACTCACTTCTGTTCTCAACTGTACCTGCCTCAGATTGATCTCTTATCTCACTATCTCCCTGGGTCCCCCCCACCCCACCTTACTAGTTTAAATCCTCCCAAGCAGTTCTAGCAAATTTCCCTGCCAGTATATTAGTCCCCTTCCAATTTAGGTGCAATCCGTCCTTCTTGTACAGGTCACGCCTACCCCAAAAGAGATTCCAATGATCCAAAAATGTGAATCCTTCTCCCATACACCAGCTCCTCAGCCATGCATTCATCTGCTCTATCCTCCTATTCCTGCCCTCACTAGCTCGTAGCATTGGGAGTAATCCACATATTACTACCCTTGAGGACCTCTTTTTAAAATTTCTGCCTAACTCTCTGTAATCTCCCTTCAGAATCTCAACCTTTCCCCTTCCTATGTCGTTGGTTCCAATGTGGACAATGACCTTGGTCACATTGAAGGTAGTCCCTGTTGTAGCTGCATCCATTGTTCATGGATCCAATGAACCTGGGTGTGGAATATCAGAAACTGAACAAGTCCACAGTAATGTGAGCAGTTAGTATTTGCATCACACATAAATGTTTGTTTAACATAATCCTTAATAGGGTGGGACCTGGAAGAATGTATGCAGCGCAAGCCATTCTGCACAAACAGTGGCAGATTGTAAATGGGGCAGCATTAATGGATCATTGCCCTCTCCCTATCATCACCCAAGAAACACAGCATTGCATCTAAGTGGATTTTGGCAAATGTTTACAATTCAAAGTGACATGAAACCAGCTCCATGCCATTGCGCAGACCTTAGATTGTCTGTCTGAATTGTGGTTCACAGGTGCCACTGTTAATGGTAGCTGTGATAACTTCCGTGATACAGAATTTGTATTGAACAATGACATGGTCTAGTTTGCTTGTGGCCAAGATTTGTATCCCACATTGATGGGCTTTTTATGTGTTCTACTTGCATTCTGGTATGATTACAAATGGATTTAAACTTGCATGCTGTTAAGTGCCTAATTAGTGCAATTGTTCTTTGAAGGAGCTCATTGCTCACACATACAGCCTATGTACTAAGAGAGGAAAAGTACTCATACTGCCCACACAGGGAAAAGTGGTGACCGTTTTTCACTTGCATTGCACATGTGATTCAATTGAAAGTGGAAGGTAACATAAGTCAAGCAGTGCAGATTGAATCACAAGTTGAGTCTGCCGATGTTGTACTTCTGTGAACATTTGTGTTTCTTTCTTCCCTGCACTCCTTGCCAATGTCATCCGTTTGAGTTTCCACTTGTCTCCATCCCAATTGTGAGGAGAATGAATGAGACTGACATAGAGACAGTGTAATGATGGTTCAGCAGACTTATTGTCAGGGTGGTGGGACTATTCTGTGAGGAGAAATTGAGCAAACTCTGTCCTTGAGAGAGTTCTGAAGAATGAGAGGTGATCTCATTGAAACCTGGAAAATACTTAAGGAGATTGTGGCATGGGAGATGTAGGTAAGGTATTAGGCCTGATTAGAGAGTCTCGAACCAAGGGCTACAATTTTAAAATAATGGGGAAACAACTTAAGACTGGGATAAAAGCAAATTACTATGGATGCTGGAATCTGAAACCAAAAGAGAAAATGCTGGAAAATCTCAGCAGGTCTGGCGCATCTGTAAGGAGAGAAACGAGCTGACGTTTCGAATCTAACTGATCCTTTGTCAAAAGATTGGGATGATGAAAGAAATCAGGTGTAAGTTTGTGATGGGGCTGCTGAGAAAGCCAGGTGTGGGATCCCATCCAGGGTGTTTGGTTTGGGGTGGCACTGTGGCTCAGTGGTTAGCACTGCTGCCTCACAACACCAGAGACTGGGTTTCTTTCCAGCTTTGGAGGATGTGTGGAGTTTGCACGTTCTCCCTGTGTCTGTGTGGTTTTCCTCTTGGTGCCCCGGTTTCCTCCCACAGTCCAAAGGTGTGTGCCTTTGGTAGATTGGCCGTGCTAAACTGTCCCATAGTGTCCAAGGATGTGCAGGCTAGGTGGGTTAGCCATGGCAAATGCAGGGTTCCAAGGCTACTTGGAAGGTGGGATGGTCTTCGGAGGGTCAGTGCAGACTTGTTGAACCAAACGGCTTCTAGTTACACTGTAGGAATTCTACAATTAGAAGCAACAGACAGAGATACAGAGAAGATAATAATCATGCAACCTTCTCCAGCTTAATAATATCTTTCCTATAACAAGACAATCAGAAGGAAAAATAGTAGTCCAGAAGAGGCCTCACCACCATCCTGTACAACATCACTGTAACATCCCAGCTCTTTCTTTATTGTCTCCTATACTAACAAATTATTGTCATCCACAAATTTACTAATGATGCCTTCTACAATGAAGAATATTATCTAAGATTATTAAGAGACCTTGATCAATTGTGTCTGCGGGTTGAGGAGTGGCAGATAGAGTTTAATTTGGGTAAATGTGAAGTATTCATTTTGGCAAAGCAAACAAGGACAGGACATATGTAAGTAAAAATAGGGCTTTGAGTAGTGCTGTAGAACAGAGAAATCTAGGAGTTTAGATACATCATGTTTTGAAACTTGCATCACATGTAGACAAGCTGGTTAAGAAGGCGTTTAGTACACTTGCCTTCATTGCTCAGACCTTTGAGCCCAGATAGGCTCATTGAAACCATTGCTATTGAATCACAAAAGCTGTGGTATTCTCTTTGTCTGCTGCAACAAGGGCTGCTGCACAAATGAATGAGGAACACAAGGCCACAATCAGCATCAACGTTCAGCTGATATGGAGCCTACCAACTGTGTGGTTTCCAGCTGTTGATGCTTTTGTGAGGTGGTAAAGAAGCAGGACAGCCATAGTTCTCTGTCTTCCACTGAGTATGTTGTGGATGAGAGAGGGGCAATATCTTTCTACTGTCTTTAGAGGTGGTGGTCTGAATGCCACATCATGCTGTCCACTAAATCTGCAATGCACTGTGACCACTGAAAGCAAAAGGTTGGCCCCTCCACATCTGGTTTCCATACAGGTGACATCTGGGACTTCATAACAGTGTCATGTAGAAAAAGTACACCACTTGATCCTTGGAATCCCTGTTCCAGATAACTGGAGGACACACTGAGGGCATGTAATGAACAATGAGGATCTGTTAGAGACCCAACATTGCATCTTCAACATCCTCGATGTGGATGTGTCAGCTAAAGCAATGCAGACACGATTTCTCTGTGAACCTTGTTCAATGAAATTAAGACACATGAGAAATCAAAATCTTCATAATGTCTAATGCTCCCTCTTTTGATCCTGAAGAAAGATTCGTACTGGTATTGGCACAGTGGGAAGAATTGCTCGGGCTCAGATACAGTATTAAAACTTCTCACATTCTTTTATTCTTGCAGTTGCAGATAAAACAACATTTCTTTTTATAGCTAGTGATGAAATGTAAACATATGTACAACTGTGATAATGTATATACAATGAAGTGCAACCTGTCTGCAGTCATGATGTAATTTGTTTCCCCTTCCCTCCCATTACATCTAAGTGCAGTTCTAGTATCTGCAGCTAGAGTGTGGGATACTCCTCTGGACTGAGGTCTCTTGGGCTTGGAGCTTTGGTCAGGTGATACCAGGGTCTTTGTGGCTCGCATGCCACGTCTAGATGTAGGCTCATCCATCCCAGCTTAAACTGCCACTGGATCGGGGTTTGCAGGCAGAGTATAGGCAGAGGACCCTAGCCTGAGAGGAGACTTATAAGGGGGCCCAGAGGTTCCACCTCTAGCTGGGTGTTCACCAGCAGTGCTCTATTTCCTTGTGAGAAAGGATCATGGGGACTGAAGTCAAGGTCTCTTGTCTCCCTGTTACCTTGCCTTTGGTGCTGAGCATCAAATGGGCAAGTAATACATTTCAGGTTTGTGGATACAGAACATAGAACATAGAAATGTACAGCACAGAACAGGCCCTTAGGCCCACAATGTTGTGCCAAGACTTAATCCGAATGTAAAATATAGTAACTTAACCTACGCACCCCTCAACTCACTGCTATCCATATGCATATCCAGTAGGCACTTATATGTCCCCAATGACTTCGCTTCCACCACCTCAGCTGGCAACGCATTCCATGCATTCACAACCCTCTGTGTAAAGAACCTACCTCTGATGTCTCCTTTATACCTTCCTCCTAATATCTTCCATCTGTGACTTCTCGTACCAGTCAAACCTGCCCTGGGGAAAAGTCTCGAGCTATTGACTCGATCTATTCCTCTCATTATTTTATACACCTCGATCAGGCCTCCTCTCTTCCTCCTTCTCTCCAGAGAGAAAAGTCTGAGCTTATTTAAGGCAAGCCCTCCAGTCCAGGCAGCATCCTGGTAAGCCTTCTTTGCACCCTCTCCAAAGCCTCTGTATCTTTCCTATAGTAGGGCAACCAGAACTGAACACAATATTCCAAGTGTGGTCTCACCAGGAACTTGTCGAGCTGCAGCAAAACCTCGCGGATCTTAAACTCGCTCCCCCTGTTAATGAAAGCGAAACACCAAATGCTTTTTTAACAACCCTATCCACTTGGGTGGCAACTTTGAGGGATCTATATACTTGCACACCCAGATCCCTCTGTTCCTCCACACTGCCAAGAATCCTATCTTTAATCCTATATTCAGCATTCGAGTTCAACCTTCTAAAATGCATCACTTGGCACCTCCTCAAAGAACTCTACTTTTTGTCATTTGCAAAAATGATTTGGATGCGAGCATAAGAGGTACAGTTGGTAAGTTTGTAGATGACACCAAAATTGGAGGTGTAGTGGACAGTGAAAAGGGTTACCTCAGATTACAACAGGATCTGGACCAGATGGGCCAATGGGCTGAGAAGTGGCAGATGGAGTTTAATTTAGATAAATGCAAGATGCTGCATTTTGGGAAAGCAAATCTTAGCAGGACTTATATACTTAATGATAAGATCCTAGGAAGTGTTGCTGAACAAAGAGACCTTGGAGTGCAGGTTCATAGGTCCTTGAAAGTGGAGTTGCAGATGGATAGGATAGTGAAGAAGGCATTTGGTATGCTTTCCTTGAGTACAGGAGTTGGGAGGTCATGTTGTGGCTGTACAGGACATTGGTTAGGCCATTGTTGGAACACTGTGTCCAATTCTGATCTCCTTCCTATCGGAAAGATGTTGTGAAACTTGAAAGGGTTCAGAAAAGATTTACAAGGATGTTGCCAGGGTTGGAGGATCTGAGCTACAGGAAGAGGCTGAACAGGTTGGGGCTGTTTTCCCTGGAGCGTCGGAGGCTGAGGGGTGACCTTATAGAGGTTTACAAAATTATGAGGGGCATGGATAGGATAAATAGACAAAATCTTTTCCCTGGGGTCGGGGAGTCCAGAACTAGATGGCATAGGTTTAGGGTGAGAGGGGAAAGATATAAAAGTGACCTCAGGGGCAACTCTTTCACACAGTGGTACGTGTATGGAATGAGCTGCCAGAGGATGTGATGGAGGCTGGTACAATTGCAACATTTAAGAGGCATTTGGATGGGTATATGAATAGGAAAGGTTTGGAGGGATTTGGGCTGGGTGCTGGCAGGTGGGACTAGATTGGGTTGGGACATCTGGTCAGCATGGATGGGTTGGACCAAAGATTCTGTTTCTATGCTGTACATCTCTATGGCTCTATGACTGTATAACTCAATAAGATTTGTGAGGCATGACCTGCCCCTCACAAAGCCATGCTGATTCCCTTTAATCACACTATGCTTTGCATATGTGCGAAAGACACATTTATCCAGATGACACATCTATCCAGAAGATTTCTTTTATCCCATCTTTAGAGGCAGCCAGACTCTCGCTTGCCAGAGGCAGCAGCCTACAGACAGATAAGGTGAACTCCTCCAATCTCTTTGTTAGTTTGCCAAGGCCTTCAAACCTCTGCCTGCCTTTCTTGTGTCTGTTCATTTGAAGAAGTTGTTAATGCCAATACCTTGGAGTACCCTCCAGCCTGGCACTCAGCAAGTGCCCATCTTCAGCAGACCTCCAATTTCCAGTGACCTGGAGTGATTCTTCCTCAGCCAGCCACCAGAATGGTGTCAGTGATATATTCGCCAGGTGTGTGCTGCTCGAGGTAACTTAACCAACAGGGTGTCAGGGTCTGAACATACGGAAGATGCAAAGGATATCCTTGCTAGTGGGGGATCTGTGACTTTTTCCTCAGCGGTATAGGAAAAGATGAAGTCTTGAGGGGCTGATCTTTTCATGACGGTGATTGTAGAGATGCCACTAGGAGTTATAATGAGCTGCAGAATAGAGATAGATGTTTGTACATGTTAAGACTATAATTGCAATGATCAAACAAGAGAGCAATGCAGCATTTGAAAATGAATCTTTCTTAGTTGCAGGGACATGATGATCTCAGCAATCACAGTCCTCTCCCACTAGGGCATGGGTTTGTTCCTTGTAGGGAGTAAGAGGACTGATGTTAAACATCCCACCAACCATCTTTTTCCTTATTGTTGGATTTGTTTCCATCCTAAAATAAGGCAAATGGAAAGATTGAGATGGATGTGATATGCACAGCTGTTGGTGCTGAGTAGGCAGTGCAGTGTTCTGGTGGGGGATGGGGCGTGGTAATTGTGGTAGGAAAAGAGGATGAGGGATGATACAGCCTACAATACTGAGAGTGGTAGAGCTTGACCTTTTAGCCTTGGTTGGAGAAGATTGTGATGCTTGCCTTGATGGTGTGCAGAAGATCATTAACCTTCTTGCAACATGCTGGGCATTGCTCTGGTCAAAGTGGATATCACAACGTTTGACCAGGCTGGTAAGGTCTGGTGCCAAGATCTCCTCTGGTTAAGTCCTAAAGAAACAGCGTGGACCTGCTCTCCACCATCCTGTCAAACAGGTCCTCTAAGTCCCTGTCAGCAAATGAGGGTGCCTACTGACTATTCTCAGCAATCTCTGAGGCAGTTCTTCTGACACTGTGACTGCAAAGGCATCTCCTCACTGGGAATGCCTGATGAAGTGCACAGTTGGGTTTAAATACAGCACCACCAATAGGGATCCCAGAAAGTTCTGGCAGTGGCAAGTACTACTGCTACTAGTAAGTCTGAGATAGCATAAGCAAGACACCATAGGGGTATGGTGCACATATAATTGTGTAAAATTGTGTGACAAAACTTGCTTGAGCTTGAGGAGCTTAACCCTCCATGCAATTCCCTGAAATTGATGCTTAGAACATTTTTGATAAAATTCAGCCCATGGGATTTATCAATACACTTACATAGGGTGCTGATAAAGCAGGTCAGAAACTATATTATAAAAAACAGTGAGAGAAATGTTAAAAGTCAACATTTGGTTGTAAGACACTTGCTGTATGCTCCAAACCCTGAATATATTTTCTGTGCCCTGGATGCTGTATATTTCAGCACTTTCTGCCGTCATTTGCAACATATTTGCATGTAGCCTCAACATTTGGGCCAGAACAAGCACAGAATTATGAAAGAAATTATTGTTGCGTTTGATAATGCAGTTGTCTACTAATGAAGCTACCAAGCATCTAATACAATTACAATCTTACTCAGCAACATATTTCATCAGCAAAATATGCAAATCTGAGAAATTGTCCACAACCTAAAATGTTATCATTGGAACAAACATTATCCCTGAGCTTGGTTGAAGCAGCAGTTTTAATGTGGATTCAGCAAACCTTCAGTAAGTTCATTTCAACAAAGCAGAACAAAACAAATCACCTATAATGTTAGTGGCAGATTAATGACTGCAGGTAACAGAATGTTATACAGAAAACATTTTTGCAAGTGCAGCCTGTTTGCTTTCAAAGTGATTTAAACATCGATACCCAGTGGCCCATTATCAACTACAGTTCTGTAAAAATACCCATTACAGGTAATAACAAATTGATGGATAGAAGGTTATATTACAACAGAAACTCAGCCTTAAACCTGATGTAAGAAAAGTCTTGGTGATGGAATCAGGCTGCTAGGATTGTTGTGTGGAGATCTTGTTCTGGAAGGCTGTTGTACTCACCAGCCTCCTTGGGATCAAATGGGAGGACCATCAAACTATTGTGAGCATCTTCCACAGGACTGTGTGTGCCAGCATTGAAGCAGTGTTCCTGAAGAATCGACTCTGAAGGATAGATCATCGTGTTTGGATGTCGTTTGGCGTTTTGAGAAGAAAATCTGCCATCTTTACCTAATCTGGCCTACATGTGATTCCAGACCCTCAATCACATGGTTAGACCATAAAACATAGAAGCAGAAGTCGACCATTCAGCCATTGAGAACTGCTCCATCATTCAATGAGATTATAGCTGATCTGACAATTCCTAAAGCAATTTTCTTCCTTTCCTCTATTACCCTTGATTAAAATTTGTCTGTCTCAGAAATGAATATTCTTAATGACCCGGCCTCAGCAGCTCTCTATGGTAAAGAATTCCACAGATGTCCACTGTCCACTGAGAGAAGCAATTCCTTCTCCTTTCGGCCTTTAACATGTGATCACTTATTCTGAGATTATGTCGTCTGATTTTTGGCTCTCTGAAAGAGGAAACAACTTTTCTGCATCTCCCCTGTCAAGTCCTCGAAGGATCTTGTATGTGTCAATGAGGTTGCCTCACACTCTTTCATATTCTAATAAGTATAAGCACTTCTCCTCATAAGACAGTCCCTCACATATGGTATCAGCTTTGTGAGCAGTCTTTGGACTGCCTCCAATGGCAGTATACCTTTCCGTGCATAAATGACCCAAAACTGTTCACAGCATCCCAACTGTTGTCAGACTTATGCATTGCACTGTTTTCGCAAAATGGCCTGACTTTTATATTCCATTCCCCTGACTTTTCACTGCCCTCTAGATAATTAGAGATTTGAGGTAAATGTCGGCCTAGCCAGTGATATCCACATCCTGTGAGGGAGTAAAAGAAAACTGTGGTCTGACCGGTGCCCTGCAGAACTGAAGCATCATACTTATGTATTCAATTCCCCCATGATAAATGATAAATACAATTAATTTCTTAATTATTTTCTGCCTCTGCATTTTTTTGTTTCATGCACTGGACAGCCACAAATCCCTCTTCCATTTAGAAAAAAAATGCTTCTGTTTTATTATTACTGCTAAAGTGGACATTTTTTTTCATTTTTCCCCATTATACTCCATTTGCCTACTCACTTATCTTTATCTTTCATAGCCTTTTTTGTCCTTTCCACAATTAACTTCCTACCTGGCAAAGTCCAGCAAAAATATTGATCATCTGTGATTTCAGGATTTATCCAGAAGAGGAAAATTTCCAGGGTGATTCCATCAGTCAGCATTGCAAGTTGCAGAAAATGCAAGTTGTTCAGGGAAGCAATTACTGAACTGTCAAATAACAGCATATCCCTTAAGAGTTTCCTCTGTGACCAAAACTGTTCAGCTGTGGTTGTGAAGCTCAAAACCCCATCATTTTTTGTTTCTCCCACTAGTGCAATTCAATCATCTGGTGGTGATTTAGCAGACATTATCCAAAGAATGGTCGATACTAAGCTGCATTGAAAATATGACTGATTTGTTCCAGAGGTCTACAAACTTATTCATTTCAACTGAGGTGCAGGTAAACAGTTGAAGAGACTCCAATAACTTTAAGATATTGCCACCTTCCTCAAGGTTTTGGATGTTGTTAAGTACAAATGCATGGGGATGCAGGCATTCACAAAAAAATTGTATACCTACAGCCATCATAAAGGCTTCTATTCAGTAAGCCTGTAGGTGCTTTGAGATTCTCAGCATAGTATCTTACTTGTGAATGTACAATAACTGTGATTACCCTGTGAGGTATCCATTCTCAGCTCATCATCCCTACTTGTAGTTTCTCATTAGGAAGTTTAGATAATGCCCAAAATTATGATTCATGATCCTAACATGGAACACATAGATGTTAAGCAAAGGCATAATAAAACTTATGATATAATATGCCCAGTCATTTATATCAGTTTCTTAATTACAACAAGATTGTATTTACACAGTGCCTTTAAAGTCATTAAAAAAATCAAAATATTTCACGCAAGTGCTTTCAAACAAAATGTGATACTGAGCCACATAATAAAGAAACTAAGGCAAATCACCAAGATCTTGGATAAAGACTCCGTGCTTAGAGACTGCCAATTAGGAAACTATCTCCAGCAAAATTGTTGAACTGGTTCTGGCAAAAGCAGGCCCAGGGCCTTCAGTGACCTCTGACACCATGGTCCTGAAGCCTGCATTAAACATTAGCCCAGTGACTTTGGTTTCCCTTAAATTTGATTGAAGGAAATTTCTATACATTCACTGTTGGATTTCATATAAGTAACACGGCGAATTAGAGACAGAGAGCAGGCCGAGAGAAAAGTTGCAGAGAGTGAATATGTGGAAACTGATGTGTCTTTCAGTGATGTTACTGAGGAGCAGGATTTAAACAAGAAAGAAGATGGAGCTAGAGATAACAGTTCAGAAGTGGGATGAGAAGACATTGCCAGTGATTTGCTGACCTGACCGCATGACTAAGAATAGAACTAGGCTAATGCAGTACCATTCAACTGAATGCAAGTGGAGAGGTGTTAGACAATGAAAGTGAGATCATATGTGTCAAAGGCCGCAAATGATGAGGAGGAATAGTTTTGCTTTGTTACAGTCACATAAGATATAATTTGTGCCTTTGATGAAAGAACATTCGAGGATTTTGGAGACACAGGGGAGGAGGGGAATGGATGTTAGTTTTCAAGGACAAATGAATCAGTGGTTTGTTTTCTGCAGCAAGTGTGGTAATAGTAGATTTAAAGAAGAGAGGGGACAGTAAGAGACGATACAGTGCCATTCCGCGAATACAGGTGTTAACAATGAAAGTTTATTTCAAACTGCTCAAGCAGTAATTCAAGTGTCTTTAGTCACCCTCGCTAACACACCAAGACTAAAGGGAGAAAATTATCTGAGTGGAATTGAGGTGGGCAACAGGTAGAGTGGGATCTAATCCTCTTTGACCTTGGCAACCTTAAGCCTGAGTAATCTTAATCAGTTCTTGCTCCTTTCTGTATACTGGGTCAATTATTCAACTGACAGGCTGGAAATAGCATCAAACCACTGAGCGAGAGCAGAAATTCAGGAGATATTGAATCACCACAAAATAAGAAACTTACTGGATTCATGTGGATGATTCTGCCAATTACTAATAAGTTTGGGTTAAATTTAAAGATACTAAGATCAAGGAAAAATCACCAGGCCAGTTTGAATTGTCTCTCTACTGTATGGAATTAAATTCACCCCAAAGGAAATTTGCAGCACCTGAAATATAAAGCTTCCACAAGAATATGTTGCTGTACATTCAACAATCAGTCCCATCTGCAATGACACAGCAACTAACTCCACAGATACTCCTGACCACCTAAAAGGCACAGTGACAGAATACTCTCCAGGTTCTTGGGCAAGAGTGCAATTCCAACAACACTCAGAAACTCTCCACCATCCAGGATAAAACATCCCACTTTATTGGCATACCAATTCAAGACATTCATTCCCTCCACCACCATTGCGCAATACAGCAACATGTACTGTACACAAGATGCACTGCAGCAACTCACCAAGGTTCCTTGAAACTACCTTTAAAACCCATGATCTCTACCACCTAGACAGCCATGGGGACCAGATAGAGGGCAACACCGTCACTAGCATGTTTGGTCCAAGCCACCATGCTGACTTGGACCTATATTTCTGTTCCTTCATTATCACATTCTTAGAACTCCCTTTGTAACAGCACTCTGGGTATACCTGCACCAGATGGACCTTAGCAACTCAAGAAGGCACTCACCATCACCTGCTGTTTTAGTCAGAGAAACCAACATCTCATGAAATAGTTATTCTTTAAATTTATATTCTTCAAATATTAGTTGGAGAGATTATACATTTGGAAAGTTTGAAAAAGATATTTGCAAAAACCTGTTTAAACCAACACCTAATCATATTGCAAAGTGCCAGACGACAGTTCATCACTTATTCCATCTGAACTCCACTGAGGGGTGGAGTCAGTAGTGTAAAATTGATTATTTGTTTCTGGTGCAGAAAAGAATCAATGAGTTAAGTAAGTGTGTGAGGTTGTCAGAACAAATGGGCTGAAGCAAACTTAGATGTAGCTATGGCTGTGGTCAAAGAGTTCTTGCATTATTTGCTTATTTTGTTACAGTAGCTAAAATTCATACAGAATTAATTCACCACTTCATGTTATTCAACTGCAGCTGACAATAATCAAGACAGATCTTCAGGATACAGGTCCTGTTGAAACAATGATAAAGTTTCAAGGTATTAACAGGCAAAATTCAAGCTTCCACACAACCAAGTGCATGAATTGGGCTTGAACAGTCAGAGATGAGGACTTAGTGAACAAATTTGTCTCTAATTATTGGTAACATTTAGAAAGGGAAGGGAGTGTAATTAATCTGAGAAACGGTAAAAAGAAAAATTAATACTAACATCTATATGGAGCCTTCATGTCCTCATTACATTCTAAAGTGTTTTTACAATCAATTAAGTTCTGTTGTTATGCAGTCTCTGGTGCAATATAAGAAGGAGATGATGCTGTACTGGCAATGTCACTGGACCAGTCGTCCAAATATCTAGGCTAACGCTGTGTGACACAAGTTCAAATTCTACCACATCATCTGGTGAAAATAAATTCAAATAACAAAATATGGAATTTTGAAACTAGTCTCAGTGATAGCTACCATAGATTATTAGAAAAAAAAAATTAGTTCACTAATATCCTTGTGGGAAGGAAATCTGCTATCCTTAATTAAAATACTGCAGGTGCTGGATATCCGAAATAAAACAAAAAATGCAGGATAAACACAGCAGGCTTGGCAGCATCTGTAGAGAGAGAAACAGGGTTAACATTTCAAGTCCAAAGACTCTTGTTTTATGTCCAACACCTGAAAGAGAAGATGGGTCCTCAACCTTTTTTGAAAGCTAGCATCTCTAATAAGATAACACTCCTTCAGCTTGACACTGGGGCAGCAGCCTAAATTTTTGTGCTAAAATTTCAGGAATGGGACTTAAATACATAATTTTCTGACTCATAGACAAGAATGCTATGGACAGAGTTACACTTTAAATTCATTGTGATTCTTAAAAAAAAGTGATCTTGTTTGCATCCATCACTTATTTTTCTCCTGTGTTGTGCACTTTGGGCTATCGTTCTTTCCGTCCTCTAATACACATGCTCTGCCACAGTTATTGACATGGAGGAGCAAGAGTTCATACTCACCAGTCATGATTCACTCTGGCTTTTTAATGTCAGGTAATTTATATAATGTTGATGCATCTGGATGTGCTTTGGCACATCTTGGATATCTGTTTGAAGGTTAATAAATGCAGAACCAACTAACTACTTTGTGCCAAAGTCAGTAACCTTTTTTTCAGGAATGCTACTGATCACACAAGAAACAACAAATTATTTCTCCTGAGAATTCTAAGCTTATAAATCCTACCTGGAAACTATTTGTGAGCCTTAGTCTTGCTCTAGAAATCCAACAGGTCTACTTAATTTTGGAAGCATGGATGGGGGAATTAATAGTAATTCCAACAGATTAATCAGCACTTTAGCTCGGGAAACTATCACACTAAGGCTTTGAGGATACAGACTCCACAAAGGAAATCTCTGCGTCTGTTTGCAATCATTGCATTTCTGCTCTCCCAGTTCTGCATAACATACAATTCTCCCCTTATGCACTGTGCACTAAAGCTAACTAGTTTGCAAAAATAATAAAGGAAATATTGCAAAGCAAAAAAAAATGGTTCATCACCTTTCCTGTTAGTAAGCAGCAGATAGTGGTGGAAGAGGAAAAATAATGCATACAAAAGTATTACAAGTTTTAGAAAAACAGAAGGGAAGAAGAGGTCATGCATCTCAGGAATCAACATCCATGTATACAATAATTGTCTAAGCAGTTTTTAGATGCAATGAACCAAATATCATTAAAGTTGTTTCACCTACCTATTTTAATAATCCTGACCCCATGATAATGCTGCACTCACAATGTGAAACTTCCAGCAAAACTGATTAGCTATGTGTCTCCTTGGAGACAAATATTGTTAGAAACAAATGCTTACAGACAAAGCATGTGCTGGGCCTATTTTAACAATTGCTTGTTAAAGGCAGTGGCATCAGAAACTGAGCATAATGCTCATCTTTTGGCTTTTGGTGATATGAACTTTATCAATAGATTTCTATATTATCTAAAATATTTCTATGTTTTCTAAATGAAAAGGAAAATTTGCCAGGAGATTGTAAATTTACGGTGAAGTCAAGCCCAGGAATTCAGGAGGCATTTTCAGAGCCTGTCTGATTTTCCAAAATGAAAAATGGAAGATGCAGTTGGTTTTGAAGGGATACACTATTGTCCTACCAAATTTCCTTTCTGCATTCCAAAGAGGCAGGACCCTATACATGGGATGTAACATGAAAATTTATCACACTGGGTACCAACAATAGCACCTCCACATTATGGCTACCATCCACATTGGGTTAGACAGCAAGTTGTAGGAATTTCAAAGAATCAGTGGCACAGTGGTTAGCACTGCTGCCTCACAACGCCAGAGACCTGGGTTCAATTCCTGCCTCAGGCGACTGACTGTGTGGAGTTTGCACATTCTCCCTGTGTCTGCGTGGATTTGCTCCGGTTTCCTCCCACAGTCCAAAAATGTGCAGGTTAGTGAATTGGCCATGCTAAATTGCCCAAGTGTTAGGTGAAGGGATAAATGTAGGGGAATGGGTCTGGGTGGACTGCGTGTTTGGCGGGTCGGTGTGGACTTGTTGGGCCGAAGGGCCTGTTTCCACACTGTAAATAATCTAATCTAATAATCTAATCCTGTTGCACCATACTGCAGAATTGCATTAGATGTATTCATGTACCCAAAACAACATTTCTGTGGAATCATAGAGCATGACTTCAGAGTAAATTTGCAATCACAACAATCTGATATGTGAAAGTCCATCTTCAATGTGGTGTGGTTCACTGTTGTGTGAAAATAGCATCTCATCATTTCTGCCTCATAGTCATGACTCAATGCTTCAATATGTCGATTGGCTATTGAAGGAAAAGTACCTAAAAATTAAAATGACAGAATTGTTTTATGGAAAGTTTAAGGCCAAATCCGTAGTTAGTTGCTTCTTGTTCTTTTGACATTTGATAAATACACAGATTTTACACTCTTTTGCTTTTCAGGTGTATGGAAAAGATGGTAAACTGCACATTTACTACAATAGTGTAATTTTGATTTAAATTGGCACATTAGTTAAATACTAAAAGGGCCAAAAAGGCCATGAAGAATGTCTGAATGCCAAATAAAATCAAGACAGTTATCACAGTCACTGTTAGACATTTGTGTTTTCCTGGGAGAAACAAGCTGTCAGATTTCAGCCATGGTTGAAGCTCTTCAAAAGCTTGGAAGGGGTAACAACCTTCTGAGGTTTTGATGGGCCAATAAATCTTAAGATCACCCTTGGGCTCTGTAGCTGCATTGAGTAGATAGATATTTGTTAACAGAAAATGTCTCACTCTAAATTCTTCTGATCAAATCTCTTTCTATTGTGATATCTTTTTTTTCTCTCCTTTTCATCATTTTTGCATGTTATTTGTGTTATCAGAATGCTGGTTGATCACTCTTCACAGCAACCATTATTCTTTGGGTTTGATGAGTGATTTTACAGCCAGACATGTTTCATGCTGCTAACTCACCCCATCGATCTGTGCTAGAACCAGAACAGACACATGATGGCATCGAATGCACTAGTGGCTGTATTCTTCTGTGGTCAACACAGGACTCAAACTCACAGCATTCTGCCTCAGTGGGCCGTACACTCAGAAAATATCAGTTGCTGTGTGATCAAAATTAACTTTCTCGAGTACTCAAGCCATATGGCAGCAAGCATCCTTAGAGAAGCTCCATAACAGCAAATAGGTGAAGGTCTCACTGACTTAATATCTCAATCTTATTAAACTCCTCAACATAGTGTCAGTCTCAGGAATATGGATATTCTGTTTTATACCTCAATTCACATGGTGGCCTTCTTTCAGAAGGGGGATTTTGCAAAATAATTAGAAGAAATTATGCAGATATGTGGGCAGTTTCTGACTCCTCACAAACCTGGCAGAGGAGTGATGGTACACACTCTGGTTGGGCAGTTATGGAAATAAGCTATTTTTCTTGAGAATTCAGATAAAGACATTTTCTGGAGTAAGATTGTGATGATGATCAGCAAAACAAAGGCAGAATATTTATGCTGCAATAATTATAGAGTATAACTTTACAGTTCACAGTTTTACATGGGGCAAGCAAGGCCTAGGGTGGCCATTGATCTAAATGAGACTCTATACTCAAAGTTTGTGAGAAGATTTGTAGTTCGGGTGCTGGTTGTTGTGGTTCTGTTCGCCGAGCTGGGAATTTGTGTTGCAGACGTTTTGTCCTCTGTCTAGGTGACATCCTCAGTGCTTGGAAGCCTCCTGTGAAGCGCTTCTGTGTTGTTTACTCCGGCATTTATAGTGGTTTGTCTCTGCTGCTTCTGGTTGTCCGTTCCAGCTGTCTGCTGCGGTGGCCGGTATATTGGGTCCAGGTTGATGTGTTTATTGATAGAATCTGTGAATGAGTGCCATGCCTCTAGGAATTCCCTGGCTGTTCTCTGTTTGGCTTGTCCTATAATAGTAGTGTTGTCCCAGTCAAACTCATGTTGCTTGTCATCTGTGTGTGTGGCTACTAAGGATAGCTGGTTGTGTAGACTCTATACACCCAACCCTAAGAGGGGTAGAGGGCAAGCCTGGCAGGTCATTGCTGAGGTTTTGAAAGAAAAGCAGGTTCCAAGTCTGTCAAGACCAAATCCCTAGGTTTCCACTGACAGTTACTCCATAATTTCCTGGCTGTCTGTTAAGGTCCCCAGTCTCCCTGGGCCTTACCACTCCTCTTCAGCTTGGGACCCCCATACGTACTGATTCTGGATTCTCGGACTACTTGCAGTTCCAGTCCAGGTTACTGTTGTGTTTTGGCACTTCTTTCACTGTAGAGCTATCTGTCAAACAGATTGGCCACAACCTTTAATGGACATGACAAAAAATTTAAATTCTGGATCTCATGATTTATTATTAACAATTTTTCTTGTTGAATATTTTTCATTTTCCACAGATTATAATGAATTGATTTGGAAATGCTAAAAATCTTGAATACAGCTCCACAAAAACAAAGGTTTTAGTTGCATCGTTTCTATCAGCCTTCTGAACTCACTGAATTAGGAGTATCATTATATTTTGGAACCCATTTGCAACCTTTCACTCCACCTGGAAAATCAAATTGTTTTAAAGATCTTTGCTACATTGTGTTGCTCTTTTGTTAAAATTGTGTTCTTGATTTTGGCAAAAAGTGTTAATCAGCACAAATACTTGTTTTTCTTGCTTAGGTGGTGCACCACACAGGACAAGCTATTCCAGATGGTTTGGCAGTTGATTGGATTGGCAAAAATCTATACTGGTGCGACAAAACAAAGCTGACTATTGAAGTCTCAAAACTTAATGGGCTTTATCAGACAGTCCTTGTGAACACAGGGCTGAAGACTCCTAAACATCTTGTGTTAGATCCTCGCACTGGGTATGAACATAACCATTTATGCTGCTGTTAAAGCTATCAAAATATTTTCGCAAAGATTGAGTTACTAATCCTGAAACAAATAAACCTGTGTATGTATATAAAGGTGTGAAATAATTCTAACATTTAATAAAAGAAATCTGCGAAGTTAGAACCACTACTTAAGGCTTTAGTGGCAGAGGATTGGTGTCAACATTTCAATCTCTCAGTGTTTGAGTTAACTTTGAGACTCAGCTATTGCGATGTGCAAACGAAAACATCGCTTGTGTTGTTTACTATACTCCTAAAGTTTGCATTTTGCATTGAATGTTCAACTTTCTGTAGGAATTATTATTTGTACTATTGTTCATATTATGGGAGGCAACCATCCAGTGGTATTATTGCTGGGCTGTTAATCTAGAGACCCAGGTAATATTCTGGGCACCTGGGTTCAAATCCCACCATGGAAGATGCTGGAATTTGGATTCAATAAAAATCTAGAATTAAGAGTCTCATGATGACCATTGTCGATTATCAGGGGAAAAAAAACTATCTGGCATCACTCCAGACAATGTGATTGACACTTAACTGCCTTCTGGCAATTAGAGACAGGCAATAAATGCTGGCCTAACCAGCGGCACCCACATCCTGAGGATGAATAAAATAGAGAAATATCATTGATGTAGCTTTGCAATAGCAATAAATCTATTTAAATCATTTATTTCACCTTTTGTTTTAAATTCAATGGCCTACTGAGGCCTGCAGCATTGCTTTTTTATTCTGGATCACCATGATATTTTTATCTTCAATTTTGTCACCTGTGGCAAATTACATAAAATATACTATAAGCATCTGTGGAAAAGGTGCCAGAATTAAAAAAGTTTTTATACACACAACAAAACAACCAAAAGAACTGCAGACACTGGAAATCTGAAACAAAAACAAAAATTGCTGGAAATGCTTAGCATATCTGGCAGCATCTGTGGAGAGAAATCAGATTCAACATATTGGGTGCGGTGACCCTTTTCAGAATAGGTTCGGTCCACAGATTATCCAGCAATTCTGTTTTTGTTAACATCTTGAACTTCATCACATCTTACATCACCAACACTTAAGTGCTGCCTCTGAAGCATAGTTTTTCTATAACACAGTGTTGCACAAGAACGCAACCACCACATTACAGAAGAACTGTCTGAAGGCAACATCTACAAAAAGAGGATACTGGGTTAACATTTGATAACTTATTTTTCTTTGTCATCGAGATTAGAATTGCATTGAATGACATAGGATTCAGACCATTGATTTGTGCCATTGTTTGAGCTTCCTTATTTGTCCTCCCCTCTTATCTGACCTCACTTTACAGGATATCATTCTGTTCTTTTTCTTTTCATGGGCTTATCTTACTTCCGTTTAAACACATCCTAATCATTCCAGTACGGTAGCAATTCCAAATTCTACCCACTGTCTGAGCAAACGTGATTCATTTAATGAAATTGCAAAGTTGCAAGAGTACCTGACATGCTGAGAGATTCCAGTATTTTCCATTCTTATGTTTGAATTGAGTTTTAATTTTTTTTAATAAACATTTTTGAATAGATATTTGTATTGGACTGACCATGGTGATTATCCACATATCGGCCGTGTAGGAATGGATGGAACTAATCAAAGCATTATCATAGACAGAAAAATCTCAAAGCCAAGTGGTCTCTGCCTGGATTATGTGAATAATAGGCTGTACTGGGCTGATAATGAGCAAGGTTCTATAGAGTTTGCTGACCTGGATGGATCCAATAGACATAGAGGTAGGTAAGGCTGTTTTTCTCTCCCCCATTTTGAATTATTTTGTTTTGTGCATATATTTTAATTCATCACACTTCATAATAAATAATGAGACATTAATGCTCTTCAAATTTGCTAATGATAAATTTGGTAAATTCTATTCAAACTAAATATTTCTATGTTTCTATGTTTCAAATAGAAATGTTTCTATTTGAATAACCTAGTGAAAAGAAAATATTTCTATCTATATGTAGAAA
This sequence comes from Chiloscyllium plagiosum, assembly GCF_037043375.1. Lineage (NCBI taxonomy): Eukaryota > Metazoa > Chordata > Chondrichthyes > Orectolobiformes > Hemiscylliidae > Chiloscyllium > Chiloscyllium plagiosum. Next base: position 83,933,538 of record NW_028270145.1, on the reverse strand, counting down.
ATTATCGATTGATTGTCTGAACCTTGTGCGATATTATAAAATGTCAGCATGTATAATAAAATAGTTTACTGATACTATGTAGGCAGTCTGCCAAGATATATTTCATTATTCAAGATTTGAGATTTTCTTGATCTCCATGTTACTTTCTTTGTGATTTTAAACAAGTTTGTATATTATAGTTCTTGTGCTCAATATATATGCATAATTAAAACTACGATAACGAGCGACTGTCCTCAATCATATTATGTTTGTGCCTGTCACCATTTTAAGAAGTATAGTTTGGGCCAACAATGTGACCTTTGGCCCAAGTAGGTGAGAGTCTCAACAGTTTTCAAAAGTTATTATCTGATGAAGTAACTTTGACCTGACAAAATGTTAACAGCAAGAAACGACATCTGGTGGCATTATCCCCAGAACACTGGGACTGAAGAAACATCAACCCTAAAGAAGTCTGAAACACTAATTTCACTTTTAAAAGTTAAATTGTAACCCTTGAGTTTTAACAAGAGCCATTGATTTCTCTCTCCCATCTAAGATCACCTCCACCTCCTACCACTTACCAGTAGTCGTTACTGCATTAGGATGAAAGTCAGGTCTAGTAAATTAAAATGAAACTCAGAAATAATAATGCCTGTCTTCAGAATGCTGTGATAAGTTTGAGATTTATATTATAATCATCAAACACAGGGCAGAACTTTCCTATTCATAGTTAAAATATGTTGATGAGTGAGTTTCATGGTGATCTGTCCACCAGGGCCAAGAGCAATTTTTTTTCAAGGAATCTTTCACTCTTCATTTCATTAATTTTGCAAATGGGCTTTTGAGCATATTTCTCAAGTATTCACGTATCTCGTGTGCTTACCACAGGTGAGACATTCTGTTGTACATGCCTCTGTGCCATATTTCAAACCAGGAATAACTCATCATACTGTGGTACTTGAGTCTATCTAACTGTCTCAGAAGAGACAGTTCCCATTTCATAGACAAAGACTTGGAGGTGTTTGTGGATGGGTGTTGCAGGGGAGATAAAGATTGTAACATCAGATAGTGCTGTATCCTAAATAAGGCAGGACATCCGGCAATGCAGAAAGAAGGTCAATGATCTTCCAATCTCCACAAGGATAAGTGCCACCATCTTCTCTGTGCTTCCTCACACTTATAATGCCAGCTCTCACTCTAATTCTGCTATTGCAAAGAACCCATGCCAAAGCTCAAGGACTCCATCTCTCATTAGTACATGTATCATGTCCACTTAATGGCTCTCATCCACCTCATTCCCAAACCACTAATCCTTAATTAAATGTAGACACATAAGTAGGTCATTTTTTAGCCCATCATGTCTGCTCTGCCACTCAATGATATCATGGTTAATCTTGGTTGAAACTTTATTGCTGGAACAGCACAGCAGGTCAGGCAGCATCCAGGGAACAGGAGATTCGACGTTTCGGGCACAGGCCCTTCTTCAGGAATCTTCAGGCCCTTCATTCCTGAAGAAGGGCCTGTGCCCGAAACGTCGAATCTCCTGTTCCCTGGATGCTGCCTGACCTGCTGTGCTGTTCCAGTAATAAAGTTTCAACTTTGATCTCCAGCATCTGCAGACCTCACTTTCTCCTATCATGGTTAATCTGTTAATCTTGAACTCCACGTTCCTGCCTTTGGCCCATCATCCTTGCTTCCCTTCCTGATTAAAAATGTCTATCTCAGCTTCAAATATATTCAATCACCTAGCCTCTATAGTAATCTGTGATAAAAAAAATCATTGACTCACTATCCTCTGAGAGAAAAGTAATCCTGCTTGTCTGTTCTTGAAATGGACACTCCTTTATTCAGAATATGCCCTTTTGTCCTAAATATTTCCATAAAAGAAATCAACCTCTCAGCATCTATCCTGCCAATCCCTTTACAAATCTTACATGCTTTAATAAAGTCATCTTTCATTGTTCTAAATCTGATGAGTGCAGGCCCAATATACTCTATCTCTCCTTCGAAGAAAATCCTTCCATACTGGAATTGACCGAGAGACCCTTCTTTGGACTACTTTAATGCTAGTATATCTTTCTTTCAATAAGATGATCAAACTGTTCACAATACTCGAAGTGTGGTCTAAATAGTGACCTACATAGTTTTAGGAAGACTTCTTTCTTTTTACATTCAATTTTTTAAAAATGAAGACAAACAGCCCATTTGTCTTTGTTATAACCTGTTGATTATGTACTCTAGCTTTTTGTGATTAATACACGAAAAACCACCATCCCTTGTGCTGTAGCTTTCTGCAGTCTTTCTTCATTTAAGTAATATTTAGACCTCTTCCTGGCAAAAGACATAAACCCATAGTGTTTCACATTATATTCCATCCTGCTAAGTTTTTCACACTCACTTCACCTGTCTTTTATCCCTCTGTAGGTTCTGTGTCATCCTCACCACGTGCTCCCACCAATCTTTGTGACATTCACAACCTCTGCCAAAGTGCTTTCACTTCCCTCATCCAAGTAATAAATATGTACTGTAAATAATTGTGGCCCCACACTGATCCCTGTTGCACTCTACTAGTTACAGATTGCCACTCTGAACATGCCTGTCTTATCTGAATTCTGTTTTCTGTTAGTTAGCCCATCCTCTATTCAAGCTATTATGTGACCCCCAACACTCTGGGTGATTGTCTCATTAAGTAGCCTAACGAGCAGCACTTTAACATTTAAATCTTTTACATAAACTGTTTCACATTCATCTATCTTGCTTGTTACCTTCTCAAAAGAATTCTCTAAAAGTTTGTCAGGCATGAGTTCCCTTCATGGCGCCATGCTGACTCTCTTTGGTTCAATTACGTATTTTTTTAAGTGTGCTACTTTTACATCCTTTTTTAAAGCTTTACTTGGAATAGTGATGTGATGAAGTTCAGGAAATTATATCAATAAAAAGAGAGTTAAAAGAAGTGGTATGTTGGATTTTGATTGTCTTTTGAAAAGGGAGAAGAAACAAGAACAAACACTGAATTATTCATAAAAAGTAAAGAAAAGCATATTTAAGATTTGATTATTTTCCAAGAAAATGCCATTTGAGATGACTCACCCTATTTTGCGCATTGGGCACTTGCCACTGCAGCCAAACTGCAGATTTGCCATTTTGGGTGTTACAGAAACAAACCCATTCTGTCCAACTCCACAGTCTCATGGAATTCACTAGATATTGTCGACTATTTCAACATAGTTCTGCCAAAGATGTCCTAACAATAACCACACATTTGGGTGTGGAATAAAGGACGAAATATGAGACTGGTCAGAAAGGTCTCGGAATAATCATGAGAATTTTAATCTACATTCCAACTGGTAAAGTCAGATGGGCAAAGGTAGTGTAGATTAAGAGCTCATAGTAAGTTTTCCAGACAATTTCTGAGAACAGAAATCAGCCTGCACTGGACTTGCTATACTACAAAAAAAATAATATTTATTAATTAATGACCTCATAATGAAGCAGTTCCTAGTAGTAGCAACCTCAGTATGATTGCATTTTATGTTCAGATTGAGGAAGGGAGGACTGGGTCTGAGTCTAATTTTTGAACATTTAAATAAGAGTAATTATGAGAACATGAAATAGAGCTGGTTAAAGTCAGTTGGCAAATTAAGTTAAGGACAGGCAGATGAAGACAGAACAAAGAAGGTTCAATAAGTTCCCTATTGAGAACAAATGGAAAAGCTAATTTAGAAGTTTAAAGGTGATTTAATTAAAACATAACATTCAGACAGGTTGAGACAAGGTAGATGTGGAGAAATGTTTCCTGTTATGAGAGAATCTAGAACCAGAAGTGATTGTTTAAAAATCAGGGGTCACCAATTTAAAACAGAGATTAGGGACACTTATTTTTCTCTCAGAGGTTCATGAGTCTTTGAAACTGTTTTCCTGAAAAGATGATGGAAGCAGAGTTTTTGAGGATTGTTTTAAGACCCATAAATAGATTCTTGTAAAATAGATTCTCCGGTGGGCAAGAATGTGAGTTTGAAGTTACAATCCAATCAATGTGATCTTATTGAATAGCCTACTTCTGCTTCTGGTTTATATATTGCTACATTTGTAAGACCATATATTGTTGCTAATTGAACATGCCTTTGGATTTTTAAAATTGAATCTTCTCTTTGCTAGATGTCAATCTGGTCAAAACAAATTATAAGGAAAAGAACAAAAACAAATACTGAATTATTCATGAAACTAAAGAAAAGCACATTCAAAATTTGATTTGATTTGTTATTGTCACATGTGCTGCTGCCCCACAGCGACACGGAACTGGGCGACTGTGCGGTGTTTGTATGTTCTCCCCATGTCTCCATGGGTGTGCTCGGGGTGATCCAGTTACTCCTCACAGTCCAAAGATGTGCAGGTTAGGTGGATTGGCAATGCTAAATTGCCCATAGTATCCAGGATTGTGTAGGTTTGGTGGATTAATGATCGGAAATGCAGGGCTATTGGGTGAGGGTAAGTAGAGTAGGTATGGGTGGGATGTTCTTCGGAGGGTTGGAGTGGGCATGATGGACTGAATGGCCTGTTTCCACACTGTAGGCATTCTATGATTCTATGATGTACCTAGGTACAGTGAAAAGTTTTGTTTACTGTGCAGTACAGGCAGATCATGCCATACAAAGTGCATTAGAGTAAGAGAACAGATTGAAGAATACAATGTTATGCAGAGAAGGTGTACAAAGAGTGAGATCAATATTAAATTTAAAATGGACAGGCCCAGTCAGAAAAAGAAGCTGTGCTTTTCCAGCAACACACTCTCAACTCTGATGTCCAGCATCTGCAGTCTTCACTTTCTGCTAGGCCCAGTCAGAAGTCTAATTATGGCAAGGAAGAAGCTGTTCTTGAATCTGTTGGTTCATATCTTTAAACTTTTTTAATCTTCTATCTGACAAAAGAGGTTGGAAGAGGTGCAAAAGATTCTGATCAGGTTTAAAAAAATGCTTATAGTTCTGAAGAAGTGGATACACAGAAAAATACAATATTAGTCTCTCAAATGATTAATCAATTGCATTTTTGTAAAATGTTAGGATTTTGTCCAGACCAGTTTTTTCTCTTGCTTTTTACTGCTTATAAGTATCATTCACTTGTGGAGGATAACAGAAATATTTTCTGTGAAGACAACAGTTTTGCACATACACATAACATTCTCTGTGGAAAAAGGTAGAGTGCAACACCATTTGCATGTATTTATTCCAACTCATAAATGCTAACAAGGTCAGATTATGTTCTATGTTCTCCAGCTGTATGTTATAAAAATGACTTATGATTTTGGGCCAACATTTGGTACTAGAATTAAAATAGAACATAGAACACTACAGCGCAGTATAGGCCCTTCAGCCCTCGATGTTGCGCCAACCCGTGAAACCAATCTGTAGCCTTTCTAACCTACACTATTCCATTCTCATCCATATGCCTATCCAATGACCATTTAAATGTCCTTAAAGTTGTCGAGTCTACTACTGTTGCAAGCAGTACATTCCAGTCCCTACTACTCTTTGAGTAAAGACACTACCTCTAACATCTGTCCTATATCTATCACCCCTCAGTTTAAAGCTATGTCCTCTCATGCAAGCCATTGCCATCTAAGGAAAAAGGCTTTCACTGACCAGCCTATCTAACCCTTTAATTTCCTCATATGTCTCAAGGAAGTCAGCTCTCAACTTTCATCTCTCTAACAGAAATAGCCTCAATCTCTCAGCCTTTCCTCATAAGATCTTCTCTCCATATCAGGCAACATCCTAGTAAATCTCCTCTGAATCCTTTCCAACGCTTCCACATCCTTCTTATAATGTGGTGACCAGAACTGTATGCAATACTCCAAGTGTGGCTGCACCAGAGTTTTGTACAGCTGCAACATGACCTCATAGTTCCAAAACTCAATCCCTCAACCAATAAAAGTGAACACAACGTATCCCTTCTTAACAGCCCATCAACCTGGGTAGTAACATTCAAGGATCGATGTACATGGATACCGAGATCTCTCTGCTCATCTACACTACCAAGAATCTTACCAGTAGCCCAGTACTCTGCATTCTGGTAACTCCTCCCAAAGTAAATCACCTCACAGTTTTGCACATTAAACTCCATTTGCCACGTCTCAGCCCAGTTCTGCACCTTATCTATGTCCCTCTGTAACCTACAACATACTTCATCATTATCCACAACCCTACCGATCTTAGTGTCATACGCAAATTTACTAACCCATCCTTCTATGCCATCATCCAGGTCATTTATAAAAATGACAAACAACAGTGGACCCAAAACAGATCCTTCCAGTAAAAGACTAGTAACTGAACTCCAGGATGAACATTGCCCATCAGTCACCATTATCTGTCTTCTTTCAGCTAGCCTATTTCTGATCCAAACCGCTAAATTACCTTTAATCCCATGCCTCCGTATTTTGTGCAGTAGCCTACCGTGGGGAACGTAATCAAATGCTTTACTGAAATCCATATACACCACATCAAATGCTAAAACCCTCATCTACCTGTTTGGTCACTTCCTCAAAGAACTCAATTAGGTTTGTGAGGCACGACCTCCCCTTACAAAACTGTGTTGACTATCCCTAATCAACTTATTCCTCTCCTAGATGATTATAAATTCTATCTCTTATAACTTTTCCCAACACTTTGCCCACAACCAAAATAAGGCTCACAGGTCTATAATTTCCAGGGTTGTCTCCACTCTTGCCTAATCACATTATAATTGCCTTTCCCCCAGCTATAGCTTTTGCCCTGCGGTTTTGACTTATCCCTTTCCATCACTAAAGTAACCATAACCGAATTGTGGTCACTATCACCAAAGTGATCACCTGCCTCCAACTCTAACTCGTGGCCACATTCATTACCCAGTACCAAATCTAATGTGACCTCACCCTTTGTTAGCCTGTCTACATGCTGTATCAGGAATTCCTTCCACATACATTGGTCAAAAACTGACCCATCTAAAGTACTCGAACTGAAGCATTTCCACTCAATATTTGGAAAGTTAAAGACTCCATAAAAATTACCCTGTCATCTCACTCCTATCGAGGATCATCTTTCCTATCCTATCCTCCACATCTCTGGAACTATTCGGAGGCCTATAGAAAACTCCCAACAGGGTAACCTCTCCTTTCCTGTTTCTAACCTCAGCCCAAACTACCTCAGTAGATGAGTCCTCAAACGTCCTTTCTGCAACTGTAATACTGTCCTTGATTAACAATGCCACACTAGCCCCCACGCACCCCCCTTTTACCATCTTCTCTGTTCTTACTGAAACATCTAAATCCCAGAACCTGCAACAACCATTCCTGTCCCTACTCTATCCATGTCTCCAAAATGGCTACAACACAAAGTCCCAGGTACTGACCCATGCTGCAAAGTTCATCCATCTTATTCTGGATCTTCCTGGCGTTGAAGTAGACACATTTCAAACCAACTTCTTGCTTGCTGGTGCCTTCTTGCGACCTTGAAACCTTAGTTCTGACTTTACTACTTTAAACCTCCTACATACTTGAACTACAATTTTGGTTCCCACCCCCCTGCTGAATTATTTTAAACCCATCCGAAGAGCATGAGCAAATTTCCCCCCAGGATACTGGTACCCCTCTGCTTCAGGTGAAGAGTGTCCTGTTTGTAGAGGTCCCACCTACTCCAGAAAGAGCCCTAATTATTCAGGAATCCAAAACCCTCCCTCCTACACCATCCCTGTAGCCACATGTTCAACTCCTCTCTCTCTCTATTCCTCGCCTTGCTAGCACGGTGGATGGGCAACAAACAAGAGATAACAACTCTGTTTGTTCTAGCTCTAAGCTTCCACCCCAGCTCCCTGAATTTCTGCCTTAAATCCCTACCTCTCATCCTAGCTATATCGAGACATCATGAACCCTGGTACTTGGGAGGCAACACACCAACTGTGAGTGTCTCTCGTTCCCACAGAACCTCCTGTCCTTCTTCCTAACTATGGAATCCCCAATGACTAATGCTCTGTTCCTCTTCCACCTTCCCTTCTGAACAGCAAGGACAGACTCTTTGCCAGAGACATGTGCCCCATTGCTTACCCCTGGTATGTCCTCCACCTCCCCCCCCAAACAGTATCCAAAATAGTATACTTGTTGTTAAGGGGAACAGCCACAGGGGATCCCTGCACTGCCTGCTAGTTCCCTTTCTGTTCCCTGATAGTAACCCATCTACCTTCTTCTTGCACCAAGGAGTGACTACCTCCCTGTAACTCCTCTTAATAACCCCCTCCTCCTCCTGAATGATCCAAAGTTCATCCAGCTCCAGCTCCAGTTCCCTAATGTGGTTTTCGAGGAGCTGGAGTTGGGTGCACTTCCCGCAGACGCAGTCAACAAAGACACTGGTCATGACCCTTACCTCCCACATTCTGCAGGAGGAATATCCAATTGCCCTAACCTCTATTCCCACTATTCTAACTTCTAAATGTCTGATTTAAAGGCATGCTCAAGGCTTTCTTCCTTGACATTACTACTTGGAATTAAAATTCATTCCGAGATCAGTGATTGATTGCTGCACCATGTTCTGTTTGAAACTAAGATGATTCCATGAATTCTCTGTCCTCATCATTAAGAGATTGTCAAAATGTTGACCACAAAGGTTCTGAAAGTCGAAAAAGATTTTTAAAAAACTGTCTAGCCAGGCTCATGTTAAGTCGCTGCCTCAAGATTATCCAAGAGGCAAGACAACTTAAGTGTTAGAATTCTATTGTCGATCAATCTTCTAATTGATAATCAGGCCTGTTTAGGCTCAATAGAACAAATCTGTACTGAGTTTATTGACACCTGGAAAATGTCAGTGATTGGTAACAGTGAAAGGTTATTCAAAATAGATCAAAAAAGACAAGGGAAAGAAATTATTAATGTAATCCCTTCAGCAGTTGTTTTCCTTTAGTCGATTTCTTCATGGGGAAGGGCATTTTTGACAAGGCCAACATTTGTTGTCCATTGCAAATTCCCCTTAGACTGAGGGGCTTATCAGGCCATTTCAAAGAACAACATAAGAGTCAACCATAAGTCTGAACTCACATGTAGACAAGACAAATAAGGACAGCAACTCTCCTTCCGAAAGGATATTAGTGAACCAGATGGGTTTTCCAAGAATTGATGATGATTTCATGACTTCATTCCTGAAATTAGCCGTATTTTTTCCAGGCTGTCATATTAACTGAATTTAAATTTCGTCAGTTGCTATGGTGCAATGCTATGTCTTGGTAATGGGTGCTGGCAGGCCTGCAGGGGCCCATGAGGTGGCAGGGGTGGTGGTTATAATGCATACTGCAGTGACATAAGTTCAGGGATTTGTGTGAGGAGTGTTTGCCTACCTTAGAGAGACAAGAGGAAAGTCAGAGGATGGATTTTGAATTGTGGACAGGTAGGATGAAAGTGTGGTATTATTTGGTCTGGGAATGTCCCTGATGGTAATTAAGCACCCAAAAAAAAAATCCTCCCTCTTCCTACCTCCCCCTTCTAAAACCATTTTAAAGATAGATTGTTCATTGCAGTGTGGCACCCTCAGAAGAGAGAAAAATAAAAGAATATAAAATTATGATTTCATATTGAGTAATTTCAAAACACTCTCTCATGAGTAGGCATATTCATTTTCTATCAGGTGTTGGACCAAGTGAAACCACAAGCTAACAGAGGTTTGCTTTGTTCTGTGTTCTTTCAAATGGTAATGAAGAACCCGAGGGAGCCAGTATATTATTGCAGCAACTATTCATAAAAAATTATGTTCCAGTTGTATCTGATGGTTCATGCAATATTTAATGTCGAGGCTGGCATTCTTCCAATATAGTGCGCTAATATATCCATATCCTATTGCAGTCCAGAACCAAGATATTCCACATGTTCTAGCGGTGACGTTATTTGAAGACTACATTTACTGGACAGATTGGAAAACTAAGTCGGTCAGCCGTGCTCATAAAACCACAGGTTTAAACAAGATGTCACTAATCAGCTCCTGGCATCAGATAATGGATATCCATGTGTATCATCCTCACAGACAACCAGATGGTAATTCTTCACAACCTGCTATATGCTTTCCAAATTTAATGTATAAATCATTTGTGTAATTGGATGATTTATTTAATTATGGGTAAGAAGTCATTTTACTTTGTCTCTTTAAGGAAAAAAATTAAGTTGGATAAAGGAAGTATTATATCATGCATAAAAATGAAAACTATAGGTGACTGAAGTCAGCTCAAATTGTATGAATTGATGTACAGAGAATATGCACTGACACTTACCTTGCTGAATGAACAGGAGTTTTGTAAAGTTAGCATAAGTGCCTTGAAGACAACTTTGCAAGTAAAAATGAAACCCTTGATTTTGTCTAACTTCATGTGGATTTGCTAGTAAGGCCTTTGAATCTTCTGTTTCAAAACTGTAGATGTGTGCATTTGGTATTCACCTACATTCAGCAACAACTACCTGTTATCCAGGAACTCATTTGTCTTTGCTAAGATATGTCAGGATTTCACGAGGTGGTTGACATTCATTTACAATCCACAGAAAGGATTTCAAACTCAAAGAGTTGCAAGTCATAAATTCTGAGTCATCCCTTCTTATTATTACAACTGCTTCTAACTGCACACAGCTAGTTATTAAGCCTTTAAATGGACAAAAAATGCAACGATAAGACATAGGATTAAACTGAGGCCATTTAGCCCTGCAAATCTGTTCCAGTATTCAATGAAATCATGACTGACATGATAACCCTGAACTCCACTTTCCTTCCTTTTTCCCAACAACCCTGGATTTCCTTTTTGATTAAAAATCTGTCTGTCTCAACCCAGTGTGCCTTGTGTAGGCTCCTGTGAATATATAATCTGATATTTATTCAGATTTACATGAGAGGAAATACTTTAATTCTGCAGGTTGCTGAAGTACTAGAGGATTTAAAGATAGACTCTATTCGATTAGTGTTAAGGAATACAAACATAAAATATAACATTGATGGATGTCTTCTGTAAATGGCTAGAGAGAAAGAGATAGGAGTACACATCTGTTGGTAAATGTGACGATGCTGTCACTTTAAAAAGGTTATTTTGTCCTTGTTTTTTATTCAAGAGAGATCGTAAAGGCAGAGGTGCCAAAATGTCTGGGCAAAAGCTTAGTTTAACAATGGCAGGGGAGTGGTCAGTTCTCCCATTTCAGGTTTTTTTCTAGTTTGGTTTAGCAGTAACAAACAGAAGCTGCTGCATTGGAGAAAAGTTCAAAGCTTCAGCAGATGGTTCCTGACTGGCATTCTCCCTGAAATCTCTCCTGCCTGTATGGAGAGTGTGTTTTGCCAAGGAGTGTGTTAATGGGATGTTACAGGAATGGGACAGCTCCTTTGTTAAGTTGCGGTATCGAGTCGGTTGGGTTTTCAAATCTCCTAAATTCTGTTTTCTTTTGTTCGTGTTTCAACTGTAGTATTTAAATAAATTCTGTTTTGCTTCAAGCCAAGTGCTTTGACCAGCTGCATCACACGTGAAATATCCACTCCACATCTGCTTTTAAAATTAGAAAACGTTAGGGTCTAGGCTATCTTCTTGGAATGTTTTGAGGGGGTCAATTTCAGACAGATAAAGAAATAGTAAGAGCAATGTAATGAAACTTCAAGTCCCTGACAAAGATAACAAAAAATGTAAAGGGCAATGACAGTCAAGAGCTCCTAAAATGTGCGCAGGCTTTTGAGTGTCCTATTTTTAATTGTTCTAGTGGTACCTGTGTGGTCAGCTGCTGAAGTCTTACCCTGTGACTTCCCTCCTTAAAACTCTGCATCTTTCTACCTCTTTTAAGAAGTTCCTTAAATACTACTTCTGATCTACGTTTGGCTCATCTGCATTTATATATCCGTGATTCAATGTCAAATTTTGCACCATAACTTTCCCTCATTGGAACATCTTAACATATTAAAAATACGATGCAAATACAGACTGTTGTTCATGATCAGTATATTTCTAGTCCAATGAGGAACAAAGACAATCTTATAATTACAGGTCCCATTGAAGATAAACCTGAATGGTTTCAGTGATTCTGACTGGAGTTTATTCTAAATAGCTCAGATTTTCTCCAGAAGAGCATTGGCTTCTGGAGAGGGAGGGATCCAAAAGGGAAAGGTGGAAACCAAAATGTACACTGAAGTATTTTGACAATAAAACGTAAATAACAGAACATTTTCTTCTGCCTGATTTGATACATGAATATTGATGTATTAAACTAAGAAAACAGTTCTAAGAGGTGGGCGGCACGGTGGCACAGTGGTTCAATTCCTGCCTCAGGCGACTGACTGTGTGGAGTTTGCACGTTCTCCCCGTGTCTGCGTGGGTTTCCTCCGGGTGCTCCGGTTTCCTCCCACAGTCCAAAGATGTGCAGGGTCAGGTGAATTGGCCATACTAAATTGCCCGTAGTGTTAGGTAAGGGGTATTGGTGGGTTTCGCTTCGGCGGGTCGGTGTGGACTTGTTGGGCCGAAGGGCCTGTTTCCACACTGTAATCTAAGCTAATCTAGTTCTGAGAAATGAAGTCAGGTAAGTGGAGAACATCTGGATAATCACAATCATAATAACATTAGATTTGAAGTAGCTGTGGAAAAGGGCATAAGATGATCAAAAATGAAAATCAACAACAGGAAGGCTTCCAATATCAATTATTTGGGAGGAAAACTATCATAGTGGACTGGAACCAAAAAAATGTTAAAAAAACAATAAATGGACCTTCATTGTGTTGATTGTTCAGATACAAACCAAAAATATTGCCCCAAAGAGTATATCTTAACCAAATGCCTGCGATGACAATGGAAATACATGTTAAAATAACCTAACAAAAGGAGACTTATTGCAATTGTCAGGTATAAAATATAATTGAACACCAGACCGTCTGCAAAATGTTGGGAAAAATTTAATAATAAAAAAGAGCACATGAGAAAAGAATAACAGGTAAAATAAAAGTAAACTTAAAAATCTGTTGTAAACATACACAATAGAAAATTATTTTTCAAATACAGTTAGATTCAATTCAGGTCAAAGGGGGATTTTATTTCTTCTGGAAGCAAAGGGCATTTCATGCACTGAATGAGTATCTCTTCAAAAGGTAAGGATCAGCCAATGATGCTGCAAAGAAGGAAGGAGTAGGTATACTGGATTTACCTTCCTAAAAAAACATGGAAAGAAAGTGTAAGTAAGTCAGCATCAATCAAAATTAACAAGCTGACTAAATCAGATGGGATGCTTCTAAAGTTGCTGAGTGAACCAAGTGCACAGCATAGGTTCTGACCCCAGTCTTTCTTTCAGTACTCTTGAATAAACAAGATATGTCAGGACCATGGATGATTGCTGATACTGTATTATATTCCTATTCTAAAACAGGAAGATAAACCTGATAACTAAAGGCCAGCATATTGGGAAAACTGTTAGCAGCAATTGTCAAGGACAAACAGTCCATGCTTCTCCAAATAAGAATTATTAAGGCACAGCTATTTCAGGATTTATTTGTTTTTTGAAAAAAGAGTCATGTCTGACTAACATGATTAAACTGTTTGGATGAAATATTGAACAGATTGATGAAAATGATGACATAAGTATTGTCTGTATGGACTTTCAAAAGATGGAAGAGACAGGAAAATAGGAACACATGAATTAAAAAGATGGTTGTTATGTATGAATGGCATCAAATACATGATGGGAAGGAGAGAGCAGTGGTGAGTGAAGACATTTCTGACTCAAAACAATTATGCAGTGAAGTCCTTCAGGAATCAGTATGAGCATCCTAGCTTTTCTTATATGTAAATGACTTGGTTTCAGATACTGGAAGTACAGTTTCAAAATATATGAGTAAATAGTGAAGAATATAGTACAGGCTTCAAAAAGAAATTGGTGAAATTGGTAAACACATGACAGGTATGAGGGATGCACATTAACAGAGCCAACATGATGGAGTAGTATAATCTGAATATCTTGTTGTTAGTGTTCAGTTTGGCTAGATAATACTGGATTTTAGGTGCTACAACTACAATTAGTGATCCATAATTGGGCCTGTGGCACGTAATCTTTCTTTTGACCTGAAACACACCAAACGCACCTGAGCATGGAGTTAACCTCAGCTGGAAGCATCCAGAGCAGGCACATTACTGATTTAAGAGTCATACCCTAATCTGCGCCCTTTCTTAACCTTGCAAAACTAAACATGCATTATGCAGCAGAAAGAAACTCACCTCATTCTCACCCCAGGCAATGCAAGATAATTGTCACCTGTTTAGCTAATAGTTTCCATTTGATTTCTCTAACTGTTGTTAAATTCCTCAATGCTTTTTGATCTTTCAATAAAGGTTTTAATTTCAAAGTACTTTTTATTGACTTTAGGGTTCTGCACAACTCACTTGCTCCTAGCAATAGGGCCCATTAGTGTGCTATCCTCCTCCATCAAGGGTGATTGGGCGAGGTCAAACTACAAGAAAAGGGAGAAGGAGAAGCTGTTCACAAGAAGCCATTTCCACTCAAGAGTTTAGGGAACAATACTTCATTCCTGAAGCTCGGCTTGGAGCAGATGTCTCAAATTTTGGCTGTCACTAAGGGACTTAACATTGAAATCTCTCAGCTGCTGAACAAATTTCATCCACAGAGCAAGACAAGAACAGTATTGTCAGTGGCTGTGAAGGTGACTGTAGCAACTAAGCATTTTGATATCTACACCCATCAGCCTTCTCCTTCTAAAAACCAAAATAAAACTGCAAATACTGTAAATCAGAAACAAAAAAAGAAATTGCTGGAAAAACTCAGCAGCTCAGGCGGCATCTGTGAATAGAAATCAGAGTTAATGCTTCGGGTTAAGTAATCCACAGCGCTGAGGAAGGGTCACTTGACTGAAAATGTTAACTTGGATTTCTCTCCACAGATGCCACCAGAACTGCTGAGTTTTTCCAACAGTTGCTGTTTTTGTAGTCTGCTCCTTTTGTTGTTCAATAAAAGTTTGCTGAGTCATCCACACCTGAACTTATATGAACCACCCCTCTATGGCGAGTGTCCTCGTCCCACTGTCTCAACATATGCAGATTCTGCCACTGTACTATGCTTCAAGTTACATATAATGACAGTATTAACCAAAAACAGTAAGTTCAAATTTGCGTCTTCTTCATCACTCACTTCTTGCTGCTCCTCCACTGCCTAAACAAGTTGCACTTTTTGGTTACATAAAAGGAAAAAGACACAAAGGTAGGTTATGACGAGAAGCAGGGAAAAAGAGGTGCAAGCTTACACTATCTACAACTTTCTTTGGGGTGTGAAGAGGAAAGGTTTGAGGAGACTATTATCTCGAGTAGTTTCTGCTCCATCACTAGTCTTGGCCTCAGAAATGGCTCAGAAATTATAATGGTATCTTTTGATGATGATAATCACTGTGTCCTCCACATTAATTAGAATATGCAGGCACACCGCTAACTCTAGTTTGTTCTTGCTATAATATAATTTCATTATTATTTGTAAGCTTTACCTATGGTTCTACTTTCTAATATTATGAATTTTGGACCTTCAAAGTTTTCCAGTTTAAGTGTTTGCACAAAACTTGATTTCACTGTCCATCAGATTAAAAGCTCAAATGATTTCTATTTATCTTTGTCTCAGTGCCTGGTCACCCATGCAAAGTCGATAATGGAGGTTGCAGCAACCTATGTTTGCTGTCGCCTGGAGGAAAACACAAATGTGCCTGCCCCACAAACTTCTACCTGGCTGCTGATGGCAGGACTTGTCTTTCCAACTGTACCGCAAGCCAGGTATTGTATTTAAACATATGTCATGTAAATACATTGAATTCACTGTGCAATTAGTTTATTTTCTGTAACTACCCTGTAAGTCACTTTAAAAATCCTGCACACAGAAAGAGCGATCAATAATAGAACAGTGCCCATTTACTGACCACTTTAAACATTTTGAGACGGATCTTTTGAGGAGTGTCTAATTGCAAGTTTGCACTTATTTGTTTTTTTTAACATCTTAGGGAAAACTTTCCTGTATTTCTGGCAGGAGAATCTGATCATGATTTGGAGATGCTGGTGTTGGACTGGGGTGTACAAAGTTAAAAATCACTCAACACCAGGTTATAG
Source organism: Chiloscyllium plagiosum (assembly GCF_037043375.1). NCBI lineage: Eukaryota > Metazoa > Chordata > Chondrichthyes > Orectolobiformes > Hemiscylliidae > Chiloscyllium > Chiloscyllium plagiosum. Next base: position 83,917,449 of record NW_028270145.1, on the reverse strand, counting down.
TCCAACAGGTTTATTTGGAAGCACTAGCTTTCAGAGCACTGCTCCTTCATCAGGTGGTTGTGAGTATAAATTCTGTGTATTACGATCTTATACTCCACAGCCACCTGACAAAGGAGCAGTGCTCCGGAAGCTATTGCTTCCAAATAAACCTGGTGAACTATAACCTGGTGTTGTGTGATTTTTAAATCTGATCGTGGGTCCTGCACCAATCCAGAGTGTACTTTAAATGTGTCATTGCATTATAGGTTAGCTGTGGGCAGGCAAAACACTCCCAGTTTTTCATTTTAGTGGTTGCAGTGTTCTGTGATTTATTGGCCCAGCAGGACAGACAAGTATTTTACAGCTCCTGTGAAAGTGAGTAAGGTAAATATGAGGTTGGGGTGCCAGGTAAGTAAAGTACCAGCAAGACAGGGAAGTAAGGTATCAAGAGGGTGAGCTGCCTTTTGAGCTGAGTGCCAGAGAGCCAAGTTGAAAAGTGCTAGAGTGCAAATGGGAAAGATGGCAGGTAAGTGACGAAAAAGTTTGAGTTGGTAAGGGTGAACTGGAGCTCTGTGGTCTAGCAGGGAGGGAGGCATTATGTCCCACGGGGAAGAGGCTGTCAGGTCCTATGGAAAGAGGGGACATCGAGTCCTGAGGAGGTTGAGTTCTTGAGTCCTAGAGGGGAGAGATCACCAGGTACTGGAGGGAGATGGAGCTGTTGGGTCTGGGGGCAGAAGGGAGTGGTGGCTCTTGAGCAGAAGCTCCCAGAGTACTATTGGAGTAGAAACACAGAAACAAATAAGCAATAGGAGGCTATGTGGCCCTTTGAGCCTGCTCCTCTATTCATCATAATCGCAACTCAATAGCCTAATCCGGCTTTCTCCCCATGACCTTTCGTTCCATTTGCCCCAAGTGCTATATCTTGAATACATTCAATATGTATGGCCTGTTGTGATCTGGACACTAATCCCTATGGGAGAGATGCTCTGTCATGTCCAGGAGCTCTTGTGCGCGGTGGTGGGGGGGGGTGGGGGGGGTGGGGGGGGGTGTTTCAGATCAAAGTCCAGGTGGTATAAGGAATTGGGAAAGTGCAGTTGAGATTGTCTGTGGCAAGTCAGGGTTTGGTGGTGTGGTGGAGGTGTCAGTTCTTTGGTTACCCAAGAGTTAGCAGTTTTATTTTAATCATCTAAATTTCTCTTGGCATTTTTTTTTATGAAACTGCAGTGGAACCCTCTGAATCTTTCAACTGAAATGAAGGGTTCCAAACAGAAGAATTACTCATTGTAGTCTTCAGATTCCCTGGTAATTCCCTTGAATTCTGCTACATGGAGATTCCACAGAGTCCCCATGAGCAACTCCACCTAAGCTGCTGAAATGTCTATTCATCCATCAGAAAATTTAGGCTGTTCATTTTGGGTTTTAAAAAAAATATTTTTTGATTGACACACTACGCATGTTACAATAATGATAATCTATCTCACTGCAAAGATCAACCTACAGTCAAAAATGTTGGCATTGGTACTGATTTAGTAAATAGACCATCTAAAAGTTCTCCAATGTTAGCAATTTCATTTGTATTTGCAAGTTACTTTTCCATTGACATTCAGGCATCTTCTGTAGATCTGGCATCATCTGTAAAGAGAGAAACAGGAAGTAAGGAGTCTGTGAATTTCACCAGAATCTGTTGACTTACACTGCTTCTGTCTTCAAGATGCTGCCAGGCCTGTTCAAGATTTCCAGCAATTTTCTTTACATTTCAGATCTCCAGCATTGTCAGCATTTTTCTCTTGTATCCCTTGTCATTATTTGTTCAATCTTATTTGGTTGGGTAACACTGAAACCTCCATCCTGTGTGTTGCTTCCTTCTCCCAGGTTGTTGAATGGCCCAGATAAATGTGATAGCTCCTGTTATGTTTTCCCCCTCAGTGTTGCTCAGCTTGCAGAATGGGTTTTCTTGGACCTCCTGAGAAAAAAGCCCTCTGGTTTTTAGTGAATTGAGCCATAAGTATTGATCTGAGCTCTCTTAAGTGCTTTATTATTGTCTTTTCTTTAATTTACCATATCTGTTTCTCTTTGTTTTGAACCCTCAGGTTTACGTTTCACTGAGGCTATAACTTTAGAATTCAGATAATTTAAATAATCTGACAAAATTGCCCATGTTGTGAAAATCATTCATTCTTTTGTATTTGGAAGATCTTTTATATTCGAGTTAATTACTTTCCATCACACTTAAACATCAGATTAGATCTCACCTTATATTCTTTCAACTTATAGCTAAATGCACAACTTAATTTTACAACATACTACAACTTTCACAATTTTACCTCGAGCCCATATGGAACTACACTACCATTAACTCTCTTTTTGTAATAAAGAGAGACAAGACAAATTAAATCATTCTAGAAGAAAACATTTCCGAGCAAAGGGCTTCCATCACATTCTCTCAGTTACGACTTAACAGTTTAAACTGTTTTGTGTTGATCCTCCACTTCAATTCAATGGTATGTTAGGTCACCTTCAGAATAAGTGGTCTACATCTTCTTCCTTTATGGAATGCAGTCCCATTTACAAATAGAATTTGTTGGATACAGTAGAAAGCTATACATTCAGTTTGCCTTCTACAATTCTGATAGTTGCATGATGCAATGATAATACGGTTATCATTGCAATCAACCTCTAGTCTAAGATGGAACCAAGTACCAAAACGATGGAAAACATTGGAATGTTGGACCCTGAGCATACTACAAATAATCTTCTTTTTGCATATAAAATTAACTGGCTGAAAACTGGCTGATATTACATAACTCTTCAATTGAGTCCAAATTCAGTACATGAAAGTTGAACACCATACCAATTTTTTCACGATTTGCATTAATGGACAATTGTTCCACGTTGTGCTGAAGGTGACTATGGAAGCTTGTTATGATTTCCCTGCTAAACTTTATTCGCATTTCTTTTGAGTAAGTTGGGCCTGTAAATATTGGATTTAGAATAATGAGAGGAGACTCTATTGAAACAAAAAAGATTATTATGGGACTTGGCAGGGTAAATACTGAGGGTTGGTTCCCCTTCTGAGAGAGACTAGGATTAGCAGTCAAAATCTCAAAGTAAGGGGTCTTCTATTTAAAACAAAGAGGGAGTAATTTCTTTCCTCAGAGGATAGTGAATCTGGAGAATTCCTTGTTGTACAGGGATGCAGAGGTTATGTCATTAGGTATATTCAGAGTTGAGGTAGATATGTTAATTCACAAGTGTCAAGATTAGAGTAGTGCTGGAAAAGCACAGCAGGTCAGGCAGCATCTGAGGAGCAGGAAAATCGATATTTTGGGCAAAAGCCTTTCATCAGGAATTCAATCAGTCTAAAGCAGGAAAGTGGCATTGAAGATTATCAGTTCAGCCATGATCTAATTGAATGGTGAAGCAGACTCAATGGGCCAAATGGCCTACTTCTGCACTTACATCTTATGATGTTCAGTTCCATTTGCAACTCCTTAGATTATTAGACTGTCTGTGTATTAACTAAGACATACATAGCATTCAGGTTTGGGCTGACAAGCAGAGTAACATCGCATCACATAAACTGTGATATTCTCTAACAGAGAATCTAAATATTTCCCCTTGATGTTCATTGCTGAATTGCCCTTTATCAACATCCTGAGTGTTACCATTGACCTGAAAATTAACTGTGCCAGCCACATAAACTGTGACTACAAGAGCAGTAAGAGGTTGGGAATTTGATGTTATGCATTGTCACCTCCTGACTCCCCACAGCCTGTCCAGCATCTACAAGGGACAATTCAGGACTGTGATAAAATAGTCCATACTTAGCTGGATAAGTAGTGTTTTAGTAACACTCAAGAAGCTTAATACCATTCCATGATAAAGTAGTATGTTGATTGGCACCTCAGCCACTCTGTTATTGTAGTTCAATACCTACCATTTACAATATGCACTTTAGTGGAGGCTGGGACATTAAATGTCTTCAAGACAGAAATTGATAAATTCTTAATCTCGCCATGATTGAATGGTGGAGTGGACTCAATGGG